>NC_037329.1:111912333-112215364 GCF_002263795.3 Bos taurus
GAGAAATATATTACACCTGAGATGATGTCATGAGACTCAGTATTGATGGGTTTATTCATCACAGTTAATTAATAAAAACCAAACACCTACTGGGCACAGAGCCTTAAGCTGCTCTTAGCTTAATGAAAGATTCATTGAATTTTTTTAGTGCATTAAATTTTGGTCCATGACAAAGACAGGGCTTCTAAAGGTATGCCAAAATAGAATGAAAAATTAATGTCGGAGAAATTGGAATGCATTCTGATTCTGCTTATCCTTTAACTGGGTTTAGAATAAGTGAAGGTGATTCAAATTCCCTTGAGAAAGCAACGTGTTCTGAAATATCTGATATTTGGTCAAATAAGATTGAGATTCAATCCCAATTCACATTATCACTGTTGGATACATCTAAGAAAACACAACAGGTCACACCACAGTGCAGAAATGAGGGGGAGAAGGCAGGTTATGGGAAACTCTGAGCCTCAGGAGAACTCTCTTGCAAAAGGCCAAGTCGGCAGTTTATTTCAAAAGAAAGTACCGCGATGTCAGAATTCATTTGAATAACTGAAAGCACAAAATTAAATAAACCCAAGTTTGAAAACATGTCATTAAATACTTGGAAATATCTCTTTAAAAAATGAAAATAAACTTGGTGAACCAGGAGAGAGCAAAAGAAAAATGGTCTGTCTTATCACTTCTAAACACTGACCAACAAACTGAAATTTCTGAAGCAATATTTAGGTCTTATAACATCATTTACAAAGGAAAAAAAAAAAAAAGGAAGAATCATAGACAGAAAGGAAGGGAGGGAGGGCAAATTAATCTGGAAAACTTCCAAGTACTCATCTTTGTGAAAACTGTTGCAACAAATCTTATACAACCTTAACCAGTACCTCTAATGCTATTCATTCCGTTATATAGAATACACTACAGAAAACTCTTATGGAAGCAAATTCTAACAGTACTTAAAAATCTTCAGTGAACAAGGGAGTGGGGAAGAGAGTATTACTGAGAAGGACACATTTTCCTAGTCCACTAATTCATTTCTTGAGACTGCAAACTAAATAAAAAGTTTCCAGAACATTTGCTATAACTTGGCCCAGAGCTGGTTCCAAGTGTTGGAAAAAACAAACATGTAAGTCCCTGGTCATGATCTCTGGAGACTTGCAATCTGGTGTCAGGCAAATGCTGTACAAGTTGAGGATAATACAAGGCTGTTCCATGTTGCTGGAGCACTGGATATGCCATGGATAAAAAGACAGAAAAGTGAAAAGGTTGGAGAAGTGGGTCTGGGATCGATGTGCAGAACAAGAAAATGCAGGGCTAAGAAATTTGAATTTTATCCATTAAAGCTGGAGGAGAGTGACTGAGCAGGCATGTCATCTGAGATCTGTGCCTTGGAAGGATGGTGATAATGAACAAGCCAGAAAAGGGAATCAGAGATGAGCCCAGAAACAGAAAGGGGCAGAGAGGAGGGTTAAAAAAAAAGCAAAACTGTAATACCAGTGAGAGTGAAACAAGGAGATAAGTTTCAGTTCAATTTGAATAGACGGAGGGAGACTTAACTAAAGAGTGGAGAAAGATGTAAGAAACACTGTGCTTTTGCACTGAAAGATCCTGGGACATAATAATGCTAATCACAAGACTGAAGAGGTTTTCAGAAGATGATTTTAGTCCTTGTCACATTAAGGCTGAGATGACCACGAAGAAGCCCAGTGAAGACCGTCACCAGCAAAGTGAGGAAGAGTCACCTGGTGATGGGTTTCCAGGACAGAAAGTCTGGTAAACACACAGGAGAGGAAAAACAGCCAAGAGGGCATTTCAAAGGCAGGAGGAGGGAGGGAGCTGGGGAAGAAATCAAGTTGGGGTCTTGAGAAACACATGTTGAAAGTCAGCAGAACTCAGGGTCAGGGTGAGATAGAGAGGAGCTGATTTAAAGACAGGGTTGTGATGAGCAAGGGTGCAGGGCTGCAGAGACGTGAAGGCAGGTGAAGAGTAAAGAATCATCACTGGCGTTGACCACTAAGATTTCCTTGGAGGAGTAAAAGTGAAGTCAAGCCATCAGCTGCCACAAAGCAAACAAGTTCTGGCATAAGGGCAGCTCTGAGAGTATGTTACTAGGAGGTAAATGCATGGAGGCTGGATAGCAATGTGAAGGGAAAGGATTCTGGTCTTCTTTCAATACATACAAACAATATTAAAAAACACTTGGGTGTTTAGTGAAAGAAAGCAGCGTGTGTATCGTGTCCAAGTCTTTGTGACCCCACAAACTGTAGCACACCAGGCCCCAGGCTCCTCTGTCTGTGGAATTCTCTAAGCAAGAATACTAGAGTGGGTTGCCATTTCCTTCCAGAGGATCTTCCCGACTCAGGGATTGAATCCAGGTCTCCTACATTGTAGGCAGATTCTTTACCATCTGAGCTACCAGGGAAGCCCCCCCCCAAAAAGAAACCAGAGAGGGGATTAAAAAGTCATAACAGAAAAGAGAAGACAGTCCATGGAGATGAAGGGACAAAATATTAAGGAATCCTTCACAACTAAATTCTAGTTCATGAAAGCAAGGTGTCTAGTTGTGGCTCGGGCCTGGAGATACACACACCACCTGCTTCTGATAAGCTTTGGACCTTCCATTTACTAAGAATTATGGGAAGTAGGGAAAGCCTTCTGGTCCTTGGTACAAGCACAGTTCATACCTTAGACTTGACAGAGAGAGAGAAGAAATGTGATGACAGACTTAGAACTGAAGTCAAAGTTGGGGTGGAGACCAACTCATTCTAAATACCAGGACACCACTTACATTTCCAAAGTATTTGTCCAGCAACTCCACATAACGATGCACAATCTCTAGGGTCAAGAGCTCATTGTCCTGATTTTCTACTGCACAGCAAAAATATAAACTAGCATACCTTGAAAAGGAAAAAAAAAAAAAGATAACGTAAAATAGGATGACACATTACACAACCTGACAATGGTTTTTCCTATGAATATGCAGTGACCTCCTCCTCTCCAGGCAGTCTCCCTGTTCACATTCAAAAGGGAAACATCATTCACCACATTCAATACCCTCCCAAAATGTAAAGCAGCATATAGAAAAAACACGGTGGTGACTGGATCATTTCTGTTCATTATGTGAAAGATCCTCAACGAAACTGTACCTTGAGGTGCTGTGATCAGGGGACAGAGTCCTTTAACCGGGGTCTGTTCATGCTTCTTTGGATGGTGAGTTGTCCTGTCTAAAGTCCAAACCCCTGACCAAGGGGCCCAGGGGCCCACATTGCCCACCCTCTCACCTCACACTGTACTACAGTATATCCCATCCTCAGCTTGTCAAGTCCTCCCTCCCATGTGTGTTTCTTCTGCCTAGAATACTCCTCCCCTCCCCATTCATGGGGCTCACTCCTACTTCTCCTGTAGCTCTGAGCGTGGATGTCCTTGCCTTGGATGCCCCTGTCATGCATTGCTGTGCCTCCCCTTCCCCCAAAGAGTGTCTAGCACCATTCACTCTGTGTTTCATGGCCTGTCTCTCTCCGACCAAATCAGTGGCTTCCCAAAGGCAAGTACTGAGTCTGCCTTGTTCACTGTTGTTCATCCAGTAGCTGTACACAGTAGCTGTTGAGGAAACTGCTGAAGTCTATTCTTCATGTAACAGTTTAAATTACAACGGAACCCAAAGTTGTAAAAACCAGCAGGCAGAGAGAAGCAAGTATTCCCTTTTGCCTTTCCATCCCTGGGATGCTTATTACTGTAAGGTGCCTTCACTTACATCTCTCATGATGCTCATATGAGAAGCTTTGACACAGGGCCCAGCAGAAGAAGCTTTGCCCAGGCACTTACTGGTAATTTACTCCATTAAATATAGCCTTCAATGTTACCCTTGTCTTTCCCCTTCTGATTTTGTAAACATCCCTTATGAGAGCCCTTCTAATGTGCATTTTGCTTCTGCAGGGTCAGATCAATTATGTTCTGATCCTGGCTTAGGCATCAGTTATCTGGGTCTTTATGGGCAAATAACTTAACCTCTCAAGGCCTCAGTTTCCTGATCTAGAAATTGAGGTCCCTTTCTAGTATGGTCATGCCATGGCAACCAGGTGCAGCAATGAGAAGATATAAAGGCTTTAAAGTCAGAAAAAAAAATCTGGATTTTTCTGCCCGTTACCATTGAATTATTGCAACTGGGGATTAATTAGATTACTTACTTAAATTTTCTGTAACTTCAGTTTCCTCATCTGCAAATGTGAATAACAAAGAGCTTCTCATCTTTCTTCTGCATTAACCTTTTTTTCTATAGCATGTTACTAACTGAAACTGTTTTGTTTACTTAATAGGTGAATATGTTCCAAGAGACCAGGAATGCTCTGTCATTCTCTACTGCATCTACAGTCATTGGAATAGTGTTGGAAATATAACAGATGCCCAGAAGATATTTCTTGAATGTAGGCATACCTTATCAACACATAAATTATCTTAAATAAGTATCTAGAATCCATCCTAGTACATGGAAAACCATTCAATAAGTGAGAGTTCTCTTCTGTTTAGTCTACTGGTACAAACATTTGGGCTTCAGCCTTCAACGGTTACAGTAAATGATGGAATTGGTGTTGCAATCTAAAATGCTTAGGATTAAACAAACCAAACAGTAATGAGAAATTCAGTTCTCAAAAAGTTACTCACACCTTTTATAAACAAGTTTTAGCTCCTTCCAGTCAACAAAACTGCTTGTTCTCTGACCACGGGAAAGAATAATCTGAACAATTTCACGCGTGATCTTTTTCCTTTCCTTGTCAGGGAGAGTAGTGTACCATTTCTGCAGCCGTAACTTCCCTTGTCGACTGAAGAGCAATATGAAATGTATCTAGAACAAATAAAGGACAGAAAATTAATGGAATTTGGACAGATAAATCATTCTACCATAGATATTAAAATTAAGCAGCAGGGTTTTCAAAGGATTATAAGTTGGAAAAGAGGAAAAATATTTACAGTATGAAAACTATCCCATCTGGAAATGACATTTAACCCAAAAAGAACAAAGAAATGTATACAGTGCAAACATAGCTTATTTATACTACAGGAGAGAGATAGGTTCTCTTAATTCATTTTATGAGTCACAAACTCATTATAGAGATATATCATCTCTCCATTTCTCCCACCTCCCCAGTCCTTGCAACTACTGTTCTACTCTCTGCTTCTATGAGTTTGATGTTTCTAGATTCCACATATAAGTAACCCCATGCAGTATCTGTCTTTCTGTGCCTGGCTTATTTCACTTAACATGATGTCTTCTAGGTTCACCCATGTTGTTACAAATTACAGGATTTTCTTCTTTTGCAAGGCAGAATAATATTCCATTGTATGTATATGTATCTATGTATGCATATACACACACCATACTTTCTTTACCCATTCATTTGACAACGGACACAGGTTGATTCCATATTTGGGCTACTGTCAATAATGCTGCAATGAACATGGGGGTGCAGTTACCTCTTTGAGAAACTGATCGCCTTTCCATTACAAACATAGCCAGATGTGGCATTTCCCTCGGAACTATACCTAGAAGTAACTATCATACTCTAGGACCTCCACACTATTTTTTATGATGGCTGTACCAATGGACATTCCCACCAGCTGTGTGCAAGGGCTCCCCTTTCTTCACACCCTCACCAACACTTCTCATCTCTTGTCATTTTGATAACAGCCATTCTAACAGGTATAAGGTGATATCTCATTGTTCTTTTGATTGACATTTCCCTAATGATTAGTGATATTGAGAATCTTTTCATATACCTAGTGGACATCTACATATCTCCTTTGGAAGTATGTCTCTTCAAGTCCTCTGCCCATTTTTTAATCAGGTTATTTTTTCCTTGCTATTGACTGGTTTGAATTCCTTGCAGATTGGAGGTATTAACCTCTTAACAGATGTACGATTTGTAAAGATTTTCTTCCATCCCATAAGTTGTCTCTTTACTTTGTTGTCTCATTTGCTGTGCAGAGGCTTTGTACAGAGTTTGATGCAATCCCATTTGTCTATTTTTGCCTCTGTTGCCTATGCTTTTAGAGTCATATCCAAAATATCATTGGCCAAACCAATGTCAATGTCAAGAAATATTTTCTGTATGTTTTCTTCTAGTAGTTTTACAGTTTAACAGTTTCAGGCCTTACATTTAAGACTTTTAAGACCATTCTAAGTTGGTTGTTGTATGTGAAGTGAGAAGAGGGTCCAATTTCATTCTTCTGTATGTGGATGTTAGTTTTCCTAACCATTTACTAAAGAAACTGTCCTTTGTCCATTGGGTGTTCTTGGCACCTTTCTCAAACTAAGTTTCAAATGTAAGTTCTTTGAGGATTATTGGGCTGAGACATTTAGAATCAAATTATCTTTGGCATCACAATAAATATTTAACAATTTAGATAGTGTTGACCACATTAGGGAGAAGCCTGATTTTATTTTCAATTAAGTTTCAAAATGTGTATTTGAAATGCATGTTCCCATTTCAGTGAATTTTAAAAGTTTTAAATGAATAGAAGACACTGTGATATGTAGAAACGTACTGTGGAACCTGGTGGGTATCAAAGATTTGTTTTTCAGAAATTTTCAGATGATATGATCTTCATTTTATAAGAGATTAAGTTTTCTCAGTCTACAGTATGAAAAGATCAATTCCAGAATCATAATTTATTTTGCAGTTTTTGTTCTTTACAAAATAAAATTCATTATTGAGGCTAATTGTGTCATGGAGGGAATGATATATACTAGGAACCAAAATAATTAAAATTCTCAAACTTTACGAATATTCAACTCTTTTTATTAAAGAGATTTGGCTCTGAATGTCACAGCATATGTCATATGTCATACAAACTCAGCAGGTGGAGATACCTGAAGATCAAAAGAAACCAGGCTCTTTCTTCAGGGCATCCCCTACCCCCAACTTATAGAATTTGAGGTCTTCTTAATAAGTTATATTCTTTCTTGGAAAAAAAAACAAGACCTTATAACAAGGTCTTGAAAAACAAAGACCTAGAAAATGAATAGAAAGCAAGTTATAAAGTCCTGCTCATCTAGACATTTTAAGAAAAATCACCCTCAGTCTGGAATTTTAAGCATCTAGTTAGAACACAGCATTTTCTTAAACACCCATTTCACTATCAGTGCAGGTATAGATAATTCCATAATGAAACTACTACTACTTTCTAAGAATCATATTGAGAGAAAGATATTTTTAACTTCTAAGAAGAGATCATCATAAAAGTGACATTCTAAAAGTACAAAATTGAATGGGAATAGAATAATAAAACCTCAGGATCTTGAGAACAAGGTTCAGCTTTGGATTATCACCAGTAGATAAGACTAGTCAATCCTATTTCAAGTGAATGGTCAGATCTTTGCTAGAGAAATGAAATTCACATATTTTCTGGGTGTTGACTTTGCATTTTCTGTCAGAACATTTTCTTCTTCCCATGTAACCTAAATCTCTTCTGTTACAATTTAAACTGATTTTCCCTGATTTTATCCACAGAGCATATTAAAAGACAATATATCACTATCCTTGAAATAATAAGTAATTCTCCATATATTTGAAGACAGGCTTTAAAGTGTATCTGGAGTCTTTTCCTTCCAGAAGAAATTACCTGGTTTCATGTCTTCTTATTGGTTCTATTACCAGATTTCAAAACTATCAGTTACAATTCCTCCAGGACTGCTTCACAGATAAATGTCACTTTTAATTTAAAGAGCTCAGATCAATGCCCAAAGTTCCAGTGAGAAGCTGGAATTATTGCTGAGTTTAATTGTGGATTACTTTCTAGTTCTCTTACAACCTTCTCTCAAGATCAAGTGCCTGCCTTCTTAAAGGGATCAACAAGGTAGAAAATAAACAAAGAACTCTTTTTCATTCTAACAATGAATTCAAAGAGAAACGATGATCAAGAACATAATACCCACATTCATGAAGTCATTTTAAATATAAAAATGCGTTTCAGATTCAAAAGAAGCAACAAATAGATTCAAGTTTATCCAATCATTGCATTGATTAAAACAGTGTTGAAAGATTTCATTCTCTCAGGTTCTGCTCTGAGGAAAAATTAGCTTGTGTTGTGGTGTCTGGTATCTGTTAACATCTCAAACTGACCAAAGTAGCATGAGAAAACTGGTGGAACGAATTGTAGTGACTCACGGAAGTTCATTGCCTCTAGCAATTAATGTCGGAGAAAGCGATGGCACCCCACTCCAGTACTCTTGCCTAGAAAATCCCATGGACAGAGGAGCCTGGTGGGCTGCAGTCCATGGGGTTGCTAAGAGTCGGACACGACTGAGCGACTTCACTTTCACTTTTCACTTTCATGCATTGGAGAAGGAAATGGCAACCCACTCCAGTGTTCTTGTCTGGAGAATCCCAGGGACGGGGGAGCCTGGTGGGCTGCCGTCTATGGGGTCGCACAGAGTCGGATACGACTGAGGCGACTTAGCGGCAGCAGCAGCAGCAGCAATTAATGTTATCCAATTTATCTACTTAGTCATTCAAAGCATATTTGGATAATACGTTTCAAGAGATTAATCAAATACCATTTTTGATTAGCATTAGCTTAAAGAGTATGAAAAAAAAAGGCAATTGGAAAGTTTTTTTTTTCTAATATACACAGAGTCGACTTAAATTCAAGTTGACGTCATGAACAAACTTCATCTGACTTCAGAAAACAACACCCAGGCATTTTGTTTCAATAACATTGCTGAGAAGAAGGGAGTAATGAGAGGCTGACTGGTAATCCTCTTTTGGGAAATGCCAACTCCAGAAATAACCCTAAAATCCAATGCAGTGTGATGAGCAAGGCTGACTTCTTATATCTGGGCCAACTGCTCTGGCCTCTGGTAGGCATCTGGCTTCATCAAGATCTCCCTCCCTCATTCAAGGTTAACCTGAGATGATTTGAGAGGAAATCACATTGGCAGCTAAATTAATTGTATTTCAGAGACCTTAAAGTACAGATTATTTATTTACTCAATACATATTTACTGAGTACCTGCTATGTGCACCATGAACCTACAACATAAAACTTCTTTATCTTCTTTACCTTGAACAGCTTTTAATCATGACAAAGAGTCTAAAAAAAAAAAAAGTAAACATATTGAATTAAACCACAGGCCTTAATATCCTCTGGTGGTGGTTGGTGGTTTAGTCACTAAGTCGTGTCTAACTCTTGTGACCCCGTGGACGGTATCCCACCAGCCTCCTCTGTCCATGGGATTCTCTAGGTAAGAATACTGGAGTGGGTAGGCATTTCCTTCTCCAGGGGATCTTCCCGACAAAGGGATCAAACCTGGGTCTCTTGCACTGCAGGTGGATTTTTTACAGACTAAGCTACCAGGGAAGCCCTTACCTCTTCTATCTCCCAAAATGCCACTAAAATGACAATAGCAAAATTTCTTTAATACATTAACCCTCAAAGGCCAGGAGAATGGCAGGAGATGTGATAGCAGCCAAGAGATTTCAACAATTCTTTGGAAGATGGAAGGAGATAGAAGACTAATAACTAACTTGGCAAATTAAGGAAAATTGTAGCTTAAGAGGTAGATTCCAAAGAGGAAAGCAGAGAAAGCCTGAGAGCAGCACTTGGGGGTACCATGGCCCCGCAAACTTCTAAAAACAGGGACACTGGCTAAAGGTCTACCTACAGAGTGGTTGGCATGGACGACCTATGGCATTCCTGGGGGATTACAGTTAAGTGAGAACACTCATGCATGTGTACGCACACAGCACACATGCATATACACACACCCCACAGTAAGTTCCCAGCTGCTTTACTCAAGGGTACAGAAATTAAGTGGAGTCCAGGCAGCGGGGGCAACTCTTGGCTCAGCTTCCTCTGGCCCCCAGTCAGTAACAGGTAGCAAGCAGCTGGCAATGCCAACAAGGCTTGACTTACCCAACCTGAGAAGCTCAAATTTGTGCAAAGCCATATTTCTTCCCAGGTGGCCGAGTGGTCAAGAATCTGCCTGCCAATGGAGAAAATGCAGGTTCAATTCCTGGGTCAGGAAGATCCTCTGGAGGATGGCAACCCACTCCAGAATTTTTGCCTGGAAAACTTAATGGACAGAAGAGTCTGGCAGGCTCCATGGGGTCACGAAGAGTTGGATACAACTGAGCACATGCGCATGCACACACACACACACTTCTTCTTTACTTAAGGCTTACGTTACCTCTCAGGGAACTTACACAAGTCCACAAAAAGAAATATTTACAGACATCTGCAACCCTCCTGGATCTTAAACATAATTCAGAGCTGCAAAGCTATATATACATCTTCATCAAGTGAGAACCATGTTCCTTGCCTCTACCACCAAACCCTGTAGTACAAAAAAGCTCATTATTAATTAGGAAACTGAATGATTCCTCCCTGAAGACACTTAATGGCAGAGAAAAGATCTCTAGGTACTAACAACAGAGCCTCCTGGGCCACCTGACTATGCCCCTAGAACTGTCTATTAGCATCTCGTGGTGGTGGTTTAGTCGCTCAGTCGTGTCCGACTCTTGTGACCCCATGGACTGGAGCTCGCCAGGCTCCTCTGTCCATGGGGTTTTCCAGGCAAGAATACTGGGGTGGCTTGCCATTTCCTTCTCCAGGAGATCTCCCAACCCAGGAATTGAAGCCGGGTCTCCCACATTGCAGGCAGATTCTTTACTGACTGAGCTATGAGGGAAGCCCATTAGCATCTTAGCACCCACTTTTAAATATGAGTAGAGACCAAGGATTTCCTGACATCTGAGAATAGTCTCTAATGTCAAAGAAAGAGACTGAAAAGAAAAAATAGAAAAAAAAAGTAAGTAGTGGATACAGTAAGAAAGCACGGAACAGCACAAACTGTTACACACACACACACAGACATGAGTATGCTCAGAGAGTTCAAAGAAGATGGAGTTCCTAGATCAGTAAAACAAAAGCAGGGTTCTATGGAGGAAAAGAGACAAGAAAAAAAACTCCTGTGAATTAAAAAGTACGATAACCAAAATAAAGCCAAAGGACTCTCCGAGAAATAAGAACAAACAGAAAAACAGAAGGAAAATTAGAGGAAAAGACAAAACTATTGAGGAGTCAACCCAGAAGGTGCAAAATTCAGAGAGCTAAAACAGAGATAATGGGAGAAAATATCAAAGAAAGAATTCAAAAACTGTCCTAGGTCTAACAAGATGAGATGTCAGATTAGATAGGCTCATCATGTGCCCAGCACAAAGAATTTTAAAAGGACATTGCATGAAAGAACTCTTATGATAAGGAGAATAGCTTAAGAGATTCCAGGAGGACAAAAAGTTCACACTCAACAGATAAGCAATCAAAGAGCATAGGACTCCTCACCTGCAGCTGTTGGAAGACTAGATGTCTACATCCAACCAAATTATCAACTCAGTGAAAGAGAGGAAGAGACCTTTGACTTTTCACCCTTGCATAGACTAAAAATGAAGAGAAAAATAAAGAAGAAATTTGCATCCAGCTTCCCTGGCAGCTCAGTGGTAAAGAAATCTGCCTGCCAATGCAGGAGACACAGGTTCCATCCTTGGGTAGGGAAGATCCCCTGGATAAGAAAATGGCGATTCACTAACAGTATCTTTTTCTGGGAAACCCCATGGACAGAAGAACCTGGCAGGCTACAGTCCATGGAGTTGCAAAAGAGTCAAACACAACTGAGAACTCAACAACAAATATCTTCCTTAAGAAGCCACTGGAAGATGTCTCTCAGCAAAGTGTAGGAGAGAGTTAGATATGGTTACCTAGAGTACGGGTTTCCCAGGTGGCACAGTGGTAAAGAGCCTGCCTGCCAATGCAGGACCCATAAGAGACATAGGTTTGATCCCTGAGTCAGGAAGATCCCCTGGAAGAGGGTATAGCAACCCACTCCAGTATTCTTGAGGCATCAGAGGATGCGATGGCTGAATGGCATCACCGATGCAATGGACATGAACTTGGGCAAACTCCGGGAGACGGTGAGGGACTGGGAAGCCTGGAGTGCTGCCGTCCATGAGGTCGAAAAGAGTGGGACATGACTGGGCGACTGAACAACAAGAACCTAGAGTACAGGGACCCCAAAGCAAAATGGTGGTGAAAGGAAAGACCAGAACGACAGCCACATACCAGATCAAGAAAGCGACCATTTCGGATGGAAGTGGTAGACGCTGGAGGAAGAGGTGGGGAAGGGAGTGATAGAATTTATAGATCATTTCATTCCTTTTTATAGTTGGAAAAAAATATCAATAGTCATCTGAAAGATCTGTCAGATGACTGGGGGGAAAAATAATGATAGCTATATAGAAAACCAGACAGTGGAAAACATACTTAACAACTTCAGAAAAAGAAATGATACAAGCAAGAAATCATAATCTTAGTTTTTAAAACTACTTTGGGAGAAAGAGAAATGAGGGAGTATGTGTGTGAGCAGAAGAGAAGTACATGCTCAGTTACCATTAGTCAGGAGATAATGTAAAGAATTATGAGTAGGAAAACGCCAGCATAAGCATATTATTTAGAAATATAGATGGAAATACCCAAACTGCTTGGTTGCTCAGTCGTGTCTCTTTGCAACCCCATGGACTATACCAGGCTCCTCTGTCCATGAAGTTTTCCAGGCAAGAATACTGGAGTGGGTTGTCACCAAAGGAAAGGCTGCAATTATTGAAACTAATTCCTCTAGGAGAAGAACATAGCAAAGAAGAAGAGTTGCTGTGTTTCATTATAAAGTAGATCTACCCAAGTAGATTTTTTAAAATATGCACATATATTATCTATATTTAAAATTTTTAATGGAATTAAAAATCAATAAATAAGGGATGGTAGATTACATATATTTAACAGTGACATTAAAAACATATTCTGGGATATCTTCCCCTCTCCCAATATTAAACTCTAAACTTGAGGGGAAACATCCATAAATATATTAACTGTTGTAACTATCATTTATGAGCTTTCATTTGATTTTATCTGATGCAGTTTTATTTTTCAACCTCATGAGTAAGAGTGCCATTAGTTTACTAGCTTCCAGGTGGAATAATATATTCTACGTCCTGATTTTACTTCAAGCACATAACATTTGACCAGAATGCTACTCTTCCTAATACAACTTTTTAATATATTTTTTATATTTATTTATTTGGGGCTTGCCTTGGGTCTTAGCTGCAGTGGCTCACAGGCTCTCGAGTTGTGGCACAGGGGCTTAGTTGCCCCACAGCATGCACAATCTTCCAGGACCAGGGATCAAACCCACATCCCCCACATTTGAAGGTGGATTCTTAACCACTGAACCACCAGGAAAGTCCTTCTAACATAATTTTTAAAAAGAGAGGACAGACGAAATTTTTTGGAGATTCTGTGCTATTCTTCATGTACTAACAATTCCCTATACACACACACACACACCCACCCCGAGCTTTTCTCTGTGGAGCAAAGACATTCTCCTCTGAAGCTTCTTTTCATACTATCGGTTTCTCAGTTCTCTTACCATTTTGCATTTTTTTTTTCCTGAATGATGTTTAACTCCACATTTTGCTCATAACAAGGACTCAGTAAATATAGGTGGAACTGTTGAATTTTGCGAAATGGCAACTAGCTCTGTCTTAATATTCTGAGTAGGGAACTCAGTTTTCTACAAGGGCTGGAGAACACTGTGGTTTGGGGTTTTGTTGAGCATCATGAGCTTGAAACTGGGATGATATTTCTCCAGATTCAGTAAACTGAACTATCGCTTGCTTTTTGCCCAATCTTCTGGCCACTTATCCTGACCGATTTAATAGTTCTCTGGCCAGAAGAGTTTAATAGCATTTATACACCAAGAGCTCCAGCTGCTCTGTTCTCTCTGCTAGATCAGTTACACAAATGTTACACACGACTGGTCTGGGCACTCATTTCTTCAGGGCCCAACTTTATATCTGCAAGTAAGAATGATCCTTTTAACAATGTGCCTGGGGACTTTCCTGGTGGCCAGTGGTTGAGAATCTGCCTTCTGTTGCAATGGACATGGGTTCAATCTCTAGTCAGGGAACTAAGATCCCACCTGCCATGGAGCAACTAAGCCCGAGTGCAACTACTGAGCCATGCTCTGGAGCCTGCACACCACAACTAGAGAGTCCGTGAGCCACAGCGTAAGATCCCACGTGAGGCAAAGAAGATTCTGCATGCTGCAACTAAGACCTGACGAGGCCAAATAAATTAAAACAAAACAACTAGCCCCGATTTCCTTCCTCTAAGCCTTCTCTAAATATGACAAGACCAACCCCCTAGGACTGCTGCCTCTCAGGCATCTCCCTTTGATCTATTGGAGGGGTTTCCAGAAAATAGAAAGACAGACTATCCACTGCTTCTTCGTCAGCCTCATTTACTCACTTTCTCATTGAGCTCCAGTTCTCTCTTCCACAAACCAAGCTGCCTTCTTGGTAAAAAGGTAAAGCAAATTACCAGTGATCTACCTTGGCTGGATGAAGCACAAGCTGTAATCAAGATTGCCGGGAGAAATATCAGTAACCTCAGATATGCAGAATGCACACTCTTAGGCAGAGAGTGAAGAACTAGAGAGTCTCTTGAAAGTGAAAGAGGAGAGTGAAAAAGTTGGCTTAAAATTCAACATTCAGAAAACTAAGATCATGGCATCTAGTCCCATCACTTCATGGTAAATAGATGGGGAAATAAAGGAAACCGTGGCAGACTTTATTTTTGGGGGGCTCCAAAATCACTGCAGATGGTGACTGCGGCCATGAAATTAAAAGACACTTACTCCCTGGAAGGAAAATTATGACCAACCTAGACAGCATATTAAAAAGTAGAGACATTACTTTGCCAACAAAGATCCGTCTAGTCAAGGCTATGGTTTTTCCAGTAGTCATGTATGGATGTGAGAGCTGGACTATAAAGAAAGCTGAGCATTGAAGAACTGATGCCTTTGAACTGTGGTGTTGGAGAAGACTCTTGAGAGTTCTTTGACTGCAAGGAGATCCCACCAGTCCATCCTAAAGGAAATCAGTCCTGAATATTCATTGGAAGGATTGATGTTGAAGCTGAAATTCCAATACTTTGGCCATCTGATGGGAAGAGCTGACTTATTTGAAAAGACCCTGATGCTGGGAAAGATTGAAGGTGAGAGGAGGGAATGACAGAGGATGAGATGGTTGGATGGCATCATCGACTCAATGGACATGAGTTTGCGTAAACTCCGGGAGTTGGTGATGGACAGGGAAGCCTGGCATGCTGCAGTCCATGGGGTCACAAAGAGTAGGACACGACTGAGCGACTGAACTGAACTGATCTACCTTTATTTTACCAGCACACTCCAGGTAGAAAAAGAAGATGTGTCAGACCAAAGTTTCCTAGAAGTCAGATACCCATGTTTTTAGGACAAAGGTTCATTGACAACTGGCCAGTTTTCTACCTTAGTGACCCTTTGAAACTAACTAGTTGCATGCTGGAAGTGGTTTGTTTGTTTGCTTGGGCCATGTCACAGAACTTGCAAGATCTTAGTTACCTGACCAGGGATCAAAGCCCCCTATCCATGAAAGTACCAAATCATAACCACTGGACCACCAGGGAATTCCCTGGAAATTTAAATTTTATAGTTTTATCAAACTCATTATATGCCATCTAGTCAAAACTGTGTTACCTCCACCATTGTTTCAGACTTGATCCAGGACATGCTGTGCATTTACCACTGTGTGTACATGTTTGTGCTCAGTCACTCATTCATGTCTGACTCTTTGCGACCCCGTGGTCACAAATGTCCTCTGGGATTTTTCAGGCAAGAATACTGGAGTGGGTTTTTCATTTTCTTTTAGGGGATCTTCCTGACCTAGGGGTCAAACTCATGTCTTCTGCATTGGCAGGTGGATTCTTTAGCACTGAACCACCAGAGAAGCCCACATTTACCACTAGGTCAACTCTCACATCCAGCAGTAATGTACAGATGTGAAGGTTGGGCCATAAAGAAGGTTGAGTGCCAAAAAATTGGTGCTTTTGAACGGTGGTGCCAGAGGAGACTCTTGAGAGTCCCTTGAGCAGCAAGAGATCAAACCAGTCAATCCTAAAGGAAATTAACACTGAATATTCATTGGAAGGACTTATGCTGAAGCTGAAGCGCCAATACTTTGGCCACCTGATGTGGAAGCTGACTCACTGGAAAAGACCCTGATGCTGGGAAAGACTGAGGGCAAGGAGAGAAGGGGGTGACAGAGGATGGGATGGTGGGATGGCATCACTGAGTCAGTGAACATGAGTTTGAGCAAACTCTGGGAGAGAGGGACAGGGAAGCTTGGTGTGCCTCAGTCCACGGGATCACAAAGAGTCAGACACAACTTAGCGGCTCAACAACACAACTCAAATTAGACTCAGGACATGAGGGGTATTTATCACTAGGCCAGGTCACAACCTTGGCCAGGGCCAGGGGCAGTAGAGCAGGTTGGTTGTTAAGTGGGAAGATTCTGGTGATAGGCAGCTTGAGAGTTTGTATTTGCATCCCGGTTCCATCATTTGTAAAAGTTACCTGATCTCTCTGTTTCTCAGTCTCTTCATCTACGAACCAGGGATGACAACAGTAAATGACATCAGTAATGTTAGAGGATACTATCTTTTAGTGAGGAGCTTAGCACAGAGTAAGCTCTCAGTAAATACTTGCTATGGCTAAGGAATCATGGGGAGTCAGCCCCACCCACTTACAGTCCCATTTATCTTCACTGAGGCAAGCAAAAAACTCCCCACTTCTGCCTTTGGAATCATTCCACATCTCCTCCATCACTTTTCCCATGTTCTGATGGAAAGTGTCTGTGACAGTCATTTCGTAGGTACCCAGAAAGGCAGTCTGCTGTTTCTTTGGATAATATTAATTAATGGATAACTCTCTATCTTGCCTTCTCAATCACCCAGGCTCATCAATCGCCTTCCTAATGCTTAAACAATGAATTTCTTCCATAGACAGCCCAAATGTGTAAGTTCTTTAGAGTTCCTTTCTTCCTTTTGATACCTGACCAGTGGTGTTCTGATCATGTATTTATGAATTCTCTCCAAGTTCCCTGTAAGGTGTTTACTTGGGGTTCCTCATTTTTTCACTTGTGTGTGCATGTGGCTCCAGTTTCTTTTTCTATAGTTGAGTAAGAGCAAGTCACGCTTTCACCTTCCCTCCTGACTCTTTGCTTGAACCACATCACTTGTCTCTGGTGGGTCACACTCACTCTTTAACCACCAGTTTCTCTTTCATGGGGGAAATCGAGGACAGGTATGGCACTGAATCAGCTGCCAGCTCCCCTCTCTGAGCCTCATCTCTTCATCTAAGAAACAGGAGAGCTGGGTCAGGTATCCAAATACCTTTCATGGGCTGGGCAGAGGCAGGCAATATTTTCAACAAGGGTGAAAGTTCAGTGTAATTCAACAGGAGAATGAAGACACAAAATCAAACTGGAAATCACAAGTTCCAACTGAAGGGACAGCTTCAACTCAGCCATAGTAAGGTTTTGCCAAGAAAAACATTCAGCCAGTATTGCCAGGTCTTCAGATTTTTTTTTTTCCCAAAAGAAGCCTGAAACCTAGATGATTATGTGAAATACTGGGATTATTTTAATATTGGCAATTAATAGGGATAATGGCAACAAAACCTGTGCAAGTCAAACCAAGCACATTGTGAGTGGCTGTGGTCATGAGCTGCATTTGGGCTGCAGGCCTCATTTGAAACTGCTGAATTAGGTGACAGTTGAAGCCCCTCACTTCATGAATGCCATTTATAGCTTTATTGCACTCAATGTGCATGCTCAGTCACTCAGTCATATCCTAGTCTTTGTAACCCCATGGACTGTGGCCCACCAAGCTCCTCTGTCCATAGGATTTCCCAGGCAAGAACACTGGAATGGGTTGCCATTTCCTTCTCCAGGGGATTTTCCCAATCCAGGGATCAAACTTGAGTCTCCTGCAGCTCCTGCATTGGCAGGCAGATTCGTTACCACTGAGCTACCTGGGAAGCCTATGGCACTCGTGGGCTGATTTCCCCCTTTTTTGTGGTTTTAGAATCTATTTGAGGAAGTAGACCTCAGACCTCAGAGCCGGCTTCCACCTTTCAGTCTAATATTATTGTTGAAACTCTTCTCAGATCAGTGACCTATGAACTCTTACTCACCAAATTTTTAAATATTTTTGCCCTCAAGATTTCCAGCTCAGGTTCTGTTTCCACAAATACAGGAAGAGAAAAAGTGTATATAGAGAAGCAAAATCTACACAACCTCATTTTTGGCTTATTATGTCAACCTTCTTCCTGAGATAAAATGTTGAAAAGCTGTTACACTGGCCAGTGTGTTTCAAATCCTTTCTCAATTCTTGCACACCATCTGGTGGTGGAACTATCTATTTATAGTGAAATGTTCAGAGAAAAAGGAAAATTAGGTGAATTGGGTGAGGAGGAAAGAGGAAGAGGAGAGTAAGAGGAACGGTAAGAGAAAAAATAAAAAGAAGGAAATAAGATGGAAATAAAAGTCATGAGTAATCCACATATTAAAAGTTCAACTGCTGAGAATTAGCTAGCAGTCATTTATGTAAAGCTTTAAAGATGCTCCAAAAATTGTCTGTTATGACTTAGAAAAGGAACTTATGGTTGCTGGGGGGAAAGGATATTAAGGACTGTGGGAAGGTCATGTACACACTGCTATATTTAAAATAGATAACCAACAAGGACCTATTGTATAGTACATGGACCTCTGCTCAATGTTATGTGCCAGCCTGGATGGGAGAGGAGTTTGGGGGAGAATAGATACATGTATACGTGTGGCTGAGTCCCTTTGCTGTTCACCTGAAACTACCACAACATTGTTAATCGGCTACACCCCAAAACGAAATGGTTTTGGTGTTAGAAATAAATAAATAAAATTGTTATCCATCCACCTGCATCTCACAATACAGTTTATGAGGAAAGGAGGATGGAGAGATGGTTAGTTATATGAAAAGGACAGGACAAGCAGCCTGTGAGGGGCTGGATTTGCCTCACCCTAAGATTCATATGCTAAAGTCCTAACTCCAGTACCCCAGAATGGGACCTTGGTCACTGAAGACGTAATAGTAAGTTAAGATCATATGAGAGCAGGGTGGGCCCCTAACCTATCAATATGACAGGTTTCATTACAAAAAAAGGGAAATTTGGAGATTTCCATGACAGTAAAGTGGTTAAGGCTCTGCGCTTCCACTGCAATGGGCATGGGTTCGATCCCTGGTCAGGAAGCCAAGATCCCACATGCCACATCACATGGCCAAAAAATAATAAAAAAGGGAAATTTGGACAAGATATACATATGGAAAGAACACTGTGTGAAGATAAAGGCAGAGAGTGAGGCGATGCAGCAGAGGCCAAGGAACACAGAAGCTTGGCAGCAAAGTGCCAGGAGCTGCGAGAGAAGCCCCAATGTCTCAGAATCCCCAGGAGCAACCAGCCCTATTGAAACCTTGATTTTGTACTTTCAGCCTCCAAAACTGAAACTATCCATTTCTATCATTTAAGCCACTCAGTGTGTGATACTTTCTACCAATAGCCCTAGTACAAAACTTGTCTCTGGCTTTTAATTTTATGTCTTAAAAAAAAAAAAAAAAAAAACCCTCAAATCACCACCATTGTTTTCCATGTCAGTTACAATTCAAAATCATAAAACCAAATTGTCTATATTCCAGAGATAAAGTCAGCAGATTCCAATCAGCTTAGCAAATATTTATTCAGTGTCTATCCCAGTGAGGTATTTAAAATGAAACCACCACTCATTCCTAGACTCACAAAATGACATCAGGAAGTAATGTAGTAACATTAGGAAGGACAACAGAGGTGATTTGGTACAAATCTCATTTTAACACAGATTGCCAGTGACTGGACCCTCAGTCGCATAGTTAAGAAGAAGCAGTGTTAAAAACCACCTCCTCAGCCCAAGGCTCTTTGCACTTGGCACCTTAAAACCACTTTTATCCAGCAAAGCTAAAACCACTACTTTTTTTTTTTTCACTTATGTAAATAATGACAGTCAAATCTTATACTAATGCCAGAGACCCACTTATAATGACTAACATGTTGAAAAATGTGCCAACACCACACTAAGCACATCACATCACCTCATTTACCCTTCATTAAAACTGTAAGATGTAGATACTATTATTACCCTCACTTGATTGATAAGGAAACCGAGGTCCAACAGAGTCATGTACCTTGCTTTGGGTTAAGCAGCAAGAAGGTTCCAAAGTTGGGTTTTCATTCTAGAGCCCACTTTTTTTTTTAAGTAAAAAAATGTATTGGTATAAAGATTTTTACAGTAGTTTTATTATTTTTTAAGACAGTATCTATATAATATAGACATATTCCTTTCCTGATTCTATCTCTCTGTATTCATCTTTGCCTATATTATGTGGAGATATATATCTTTGATACCCACTTTTTAAATTGCTCTGCAACATCACCCCGTGAGAAGACAGCAAAGATACAGACACTGGCACCAGTGAGGCTGGATCTGCCCGCTTTTGAAGTCAATATGGTATCGACCATCTTTGTGACCAGAAGGTAGACCCTGAAGCTCTCCCTGCCCTATCTGATACCAACGCTTTTGTAACAAATTTTTTTCTTTGTGTCTCTGTGTTTGTGCTTAGTCCTGTCTGACTCTCTGCAGTCCTATGGACTGCAGCTCACCAGGCTCCTCTGTCTGTGGAATTTTCCTGGCAAGAATACTGGAGTGGCTGTACTTCCTACTCCAGGGGATCTTCCCAACCCAGGGATTGATCTCCTGCCTCTTTCATCTCTTGCACTGGCAGGTAAATTCTTTACCACTAGAGCCACCTGGGAAGCTACTTTTTTTTCTGGAACAACTTTTAAAATGAGCAGGTAAGGTCAAAAGGCCTGTGCTTATAGAAATTAAAATAAGAGAAATAAACATTCAACTGAAGATAATAATGCCTTTACCACTGAATCACTCTGAGTCACTCTACTACTAAACATATCACAGCAGTGACATCAAAGTAAGTGAAGAAAGTATTAAGAGAAGTTTATTATACTGGAAGCTTCTCGCTAGCAGAAAAAGATCATCTGAACCTATCTATGCAGTTAAGTTAGATCAAACATGGGCCCTTATCGCTTCTCATATAAATGGGGAGCAGTGAGGACCTTGAACTTGGAAAAAACTCCCTTAGAGCTCTGTCAAGGGTCTACAACATTACTGAGAGAAAAGGCCGTTATTTCTTTTGAGGTGATAACTAAAACAGTGCCTGTATTGGCAAGGAAGTCCCTGTTTCTAGAGGTAGAGAGAAGAATGTCAAGAAAGGAGAGAAAGAAGGTACAGCTGTGCCTGCTGGGCTTGATTTCTTACTGAAAATGCATAGAATTTTACCTTTCTTCCTTTCTCTCCTTTTTTCATGTATTAATTCAGCAAGTATTTCCTGAATATCTAGAAAAGCTGTGACAAACCTAGACAGCATATTAAAAAGCAGAGACATCATTTTGACGACAAAGGTCTGTATAGTCAAAGCCATGGTTTTTCCAGTAGTGAGAACTGGAGCATAAAGGCTGAGCACTAAAGAACTGATGCTTTTCAACAGTGATGTTGGAGAAGACTCTTGAGAGCCCCCTGGACTATGAGGAGATCAAACCAGTCAATCGTAAAGGAAATCAACCCTGAATATTCACTGGAAGGACTGATGCTGAAGCTAAAGCTCCAATACTTTTGGCCACCTGATGTGAAGAGCAGACTCATTGGAAAAGACCCTGAGGCTGGGAAAGACTCAGGGCAGGAGGATAAAAGGGTGACAGAGAATGAAATGGTTGGATGGCATCAACAACTCAGTGGGCATGAGTTGAGGAAACTCCAGGAGTAGGTGAAGGGCAGGGAGGCCTAGTATGCTGTCCGAGTTGGACAGCAAGATAGCGTTAGTTACAGCCCTTGTGCTGTGTATCTATTTCTTTTAAAATTCTGGATTCACGTTAGAAGAGCATTTCAAAATAACTCAGGAAAAAAAATAATAACACTACGTCGACTGGGAGTATCTCAGAATTTTACAATAATGAACCACATCCCAATAATAAACCATGTAATCTGTGATGCTTATATGTGAGTGGGTGAAAGTCACTCAGTTGTGTCTGACTCTTTGTGACCCCATGGACTGTATAGTCCATGGAATTCCCCAGGCCAGAATACTGGCCTTTCCCTTCTCCAGGGGATCTTCTCAGCCCAGGGATCAAACCCAGGTCTCCCACATTGCAGGCAGATTCTTTACCAGCTAAGTCACAAGGGAAGCCCAAGATTACTGGAGTGGGTAGCCTATCCCTCTCCAGAGGATCTTCCTGACCCAGGAATCGAACTGGGGTCTCCTTCACTGCAAGAGGATTCTTTACCAACTGAGCTATCAGGGAAGCCCAGATGTTTATACAGATGGTCCCAATTAATATTATTTTTTTTGAAATTTTTATTTTGTATTGGGTATAGCTGATTAAGAATGCTGTGATAATTTCAGGTGAATAGTGAAGGGACTCAGCCATATATACACATTTCCACTCTCCCCTCCCATTTGTAACCTAATTAACATTAACATGTAAAAAAAAAAAATAGTGATTTATTTTCTAGATTGTTTTAACCATTTCAAAGTTTTTAACATAAACAAATAAAAGTATTTTCTCATAAAACACAATGTAAAAATTACTAATGATAATTTTCCCTTTCTGATTCCCATTAATGAATCCTATTTTTTAAAAGCAATTTCTAAAATTACAAATTACATTCTTAGGCAATATGCAAACTAGTTAAAAAACAGTACCACTTACACAATTTTAGCCCCAAACCACACTAATCTCAAATGCAACAAAGGCAAACTATTTTATTCTTTGAAACTCAGTGTCAGGTAAACTGTTGAGTACCATCACTAGTTTAGGTAAGAAGCATTTTTTCTGAAGTTTTGAGTCCTCTCCGCCATCACAGTTCTAAAAAACAACAAAACAAAAAATCTTTCTGCACACTACATAATCCAGAAATATATTTGAACAACTAAGCATTTTTATAGATGAAACTGCAATAAATAAGCATCTACATCCTTGGCTATATAAACCAGTATAAGATGGAATCAAAGTAAGATAGTTTTCCAATTACTGCAATCTACTTAAATTTTGTTAAAGTCTAAACATTTCCATCAGTTAAAATTTCTATATCAGTTGATAGTTCAGACAAACCATTTTCTATGACTGCTTGAACCCCATTTAGAGTAACTTTAAACTGCAATGATACTGTCAAATGCAAACAAACACATCTATCAGCAGTCAAGGTTTTTCTCTTTGTAAACCACTAGTTCTCAGTGAAGACAATCCAACCAAACTCCAAGATCTTCTATCTTTGAACAGGTCATAAATTCATTCATCAGTCTTCCTCTTTCAGAAAGTTAAACCTTTATTCAAAGCTAAATGCAACCAGTTATGCTTTTTAATTTACATCCAAGAAGATCAAGAGGAGGCAAAAATTACAGACTGTGGTGCAAGTTTATAGTGTCACTAAATGTTACTGCACAGAATTCCATATGTAAATGTTTTTACTTCATACAATAATTAATGAGTTCTATCCTAAAAGCATGGCACCTAAGCATGAGGGTAAAGGTAATAGAATAGACTCAAGGAAAATTGTTCTTAAAAGTCCCAGGATGGCAGGTCACTGATTATCTTTGGTGTGAAAATTAAGTATCCAAAAAATACTTTAGAATGAGCAAAATTTTCCTGACTTTTGAAAGGTGGAATGGACTGCACAAATGTGTAGTGTAAGGATATCTATTCAAACTCAAGTAGAATGTTGAATTTTTTTCCCAACCCACCCTGCATCTTCCCTTTTCCATAGGCTGGATAATGGCCCTTTATCAAAAAAACAATGTGTGACACAAGCCAGGTAAAGCTAGACACAGAGAATCTCCCAATTGATGCCTAGATTCATGCTCCTAATTTAGGTTCCACCCATGACTCTGGCATGACAGAGTAGCCAGTGGCTAGGCACACATCCCAAATCCAAATTAGTGGGTGCACACATCCAAATTAGCGGCTGCAGATCTCTGCTGTCAACACAGAGATGGAACCACTAATTATCTCCACAATGCACTTTCAAGTGAGCATGCCTGCTTGCCAGTACCATAATCCCTTTTCCTCCAGTTTTCCAGGTCACTAATTCCAAACTAGGAGAAGCTGGAAAAGACTAGAATCTTCTGAAGGAAATGAAAAGAAGGTGAGTTTCGAAAGGAAGGATATTAATGGTAAAATCTGAAAATTGTGCTTGTATGTCCATCTTGAATACTGAATAAGGAGAAGACTTAATTTTGCAGCAGTGCTGTAGAGAATGAACACTCCATTTCTAGTTAGTTGAAAACCACCTTAAACTAACAGCTGAAATTATTCAGGATTTAAGCTCATACATGTACAACAATAAGCCAAGGAAAACAAACCTGTGAGAAAACATTCCTGGAGAAACAAGTACAGAAAGACCTCTGATGGCCAGCAAAGAAAAGGCCAATGTTGAACAGAAGCCTTTAAACCCATCAGTGGGGCATAGAAAGTAGGAAACAGTTACCATTACAGTTTTACCATTATGTTGATGGACAGTCTTCCAAAACAATTCTGAATATTGTACCTTTATATTTACAATATCCAGTGCTAGATTTCTGGTGTCAAGACAAAATTAGTCTCAGAATTCATTCTGCTTGGTAAGTGATTCACTAGATACTTTTAGATGTGTATCCAATACCATTCCAAATTACTTTAACAAGTATAGGCTAATACCTCATTGTCATTCAGAACCACATCTGACCACTTATATTTCTAAGAAAATGTATTTTGGTTTCTCACAGGCTATACCTCAACCTATTTAGTTTCGACACCTTAGAGAATTTTTGTGTCTTTTGCTTTATTTTCCCCAAGTAGTACACACAACAATTTATTATTTTTTTCCAGACTTTTACAAGTGATGATGAATCTGAGATTAAATTTGAATACCTTCTGTGCCTTCACTACTTCGAGTAGACCAGAAATCTCCATTCCTAACACTGACTGATCGAGTATAGAATTCAGGTTCCAGGCGAGTTGGTTCTGTACTAAGTAGAGATTTTACCAAATGAGAGACAGAGAAAGAATGTCAAACTTTTAAGTTCTAAAGAAATAAAAATAAAGACAGACTTGAGTATAAACACTAGAAAAACTGCACAGCTCTCTAGCAGGTATGCCTGCCAAGTTAAAAAGAAACCAGACAGGTTCCAACTGAGCGAATGCTTTCACTGCTGACAGTGCCAAACCCAAATAACCCAGATAATCCCCTGGTAACCACACCAGTAAAGGCAAAATGCATAGCTTGTGAAATTCATAGTCATATTTCAGTTTTTCACATAAATGAAGAATTCTTTTTCCATATGTTTATTTTCATATTATTTAACTGAGTATGCTTATACCATTTATATCACTCAGCTGTTTTTATATCATTTTACTGCATATCATTTTATATCATTTAGATTCTCCCTTTTACTTTTCTTACTTTTGAAAGTTAACTTTATACTTTCAGTACTCAAAATAAATGCAAATATTTATATATATATGCTGAAATATTGCTCACGTTTACTTTTTATAATATTTGAAGAAAAAAGTAATAGTATAAACAACATTGCAACGATTTTCCAAAGGCATCATTTCAGGTAGTCTTTATTTTCTTCTTTACGTTTCTACATTTTTTCCCAATTTTTCTATAATAATTATGTATTAGTCAAAATTTTTTAAAATTTAAGTTATTCCTAGGAAAATATAGAATATAGTAGCTCTCTCAACACCAGAAGGTTCTGGAATAGTACATAGTAGGTTCTGGAATAGCACACAGTAGGTCCTCAAGATTGCTGGGAGAAATATCAATAACTTCAGATATGCAGATATCTGAGATATGCCACACCACCCTTATGGCAGAAAGTGAAGAACAACTAAAGAGCCTCCTGATGAAAGTAAAATAGGAGAGTGAAAAAGCTGCCTTAAAACTCAACATTCAGAAAACGATGAGATCACGGCATCTGGTCCCATCACTTCATGGCAAATAGATGGGGAAACAATGGAAACAGTGAGAGACTTCATTTTCTTGGGCTCCAAAATCACTGCAGATGGTGACTGCAGTCATGAAATTAGAAGACACTTGCTCCTTGGAAGAAAAACTATGACCAACCTAGACATCATATTAAAAAGCAGAGATATTACTTTGCTAACAAAGGTCCATCTAGTCAAGGCTATGGTTTTTCCAGTAGCCATGTATGTATGTGAGAGTTGGGCTATAAAGGAAGCTGAGCTCCAAAGAACTGATGCTTTTGAACTGTGGTGCTGGAGAAGACTCATGAGAGTCCCTTGGACTGCAAGGAGATCCAACCAGTCCATCCTAAAGGAGATCAGTCCTGAATATTCATTGGAAGGACTTATGCTACAGCTGAAACTCCAATACTCTGCCCACCTGATGGGAAAAACTGACTCATTGGAAAAGACCCTGATGCTGGGAAAGATTGAAGGCAGGAGGAGAAGGGGATGACAGAGGATATGATGGTTGGATGGCATCACCAACTCAATGGACATGAGTCTGAGTAAACTCCGGGAGTTGGTGATGGACAGGGAAGCCTGACATGCTGCAGTCCATGGGGTGGCAAAGAATTGGACATGACTGAGTGACTGAACTGAACTGAGGTCCTCAAGAAATACCATCTGAATGAATGGATGAAGTTCCTTGGCAAATCAATTCTTGTGTGAAGCCAAAGCACAGATTTACTTAATAGTAGTTCCATAACACCAAAAAAGAAAACATAACACGTAAAATGTAATTACCTAATTAACTTACAATGAAACTGTAAGAATTTAGAAGATTAACATTTAGAATACTGATGGGTTTTGAACTATGTCTAAATCCATCTCTGTGTCACATTTAATAGCAGATTTTGCCTGTGGGATTAACTTTTTCTGGAAATAAAGCATACAAGTACATTTGGTGTCAATCTATGATAGATAATTCTAGGACAATACACTAAAAGCAACATGAAAACACTATGAATTTTCCTTCCTGTAAATGTAATTATAAAAAGAAAAAAAAGATGTAATGATCCATCACAGCAAAGTCAAAAAAAAAATCTCCCTTGGCCCATTTATTGGTAAGGCTAACAGTCATAAAGTAACTGCCATGGGGACTTAACATTTAGTTGAATTTCAAATAAAGAAATGAACATTTAACTTTCTGACTGGCTACCTAATATCTGTTCTTCCAAAATATTCAACATTACCCTCCTCCCAGAAAATAAGGCAGAGATAATAAACAATCAGAAAACAAAATAATGGCCAAAAGAAATGTCCTGACAACACAAAAGTAGACTGGGCTGAGCACTTAAGATTGTAAGAATTACCAAGGTACAAAAGCAGAAAACAAGCCTCTACCTAAGGACCCTTGAAGCTGTAGGTGAGGATGAAATTTAAGGGTTTTCTTAAAGCCATTACTAGAGGTAGCCATCTTACTTTTTTGTTTTCCTGGAAGAACTTAAGTTTTAATTTACAAGCCACTAAATTCAGTATGAGGATCCAAGCCTTTGTCATTATCCGTCCCTTTCTGTTCTCCTTAGAATTTTTCCCATGTTTCCTTCAAGTCACAGAACAGCAGCCATGTCCACTAGGTGCAGAATGAGTGAATAACTGACTTCATCAGCTCTAGCATCAAGGGCTGCATAACAGCTTTCCCAATAATGCTTCTATCAGTAATACTGAGAATGATGTAACAGAACACCTTCTAAAATCAGGAGACCTTTACATCTTCAACCATGGCCTTTCTCAAGTCAGGGCTAATAACTGAGTCCACAGGGTTTCCTATAGTTCATTCAAAATGAACCTTGGAGGAATTTTTTTAATGTAAATTAGAAAAGATCTATATGGATCATGAGCAGACAGCAAAATTTTTAAAATCTGTGTATTTATTTAAAATCCCAAAGTAATAGACAGGAGAGTTCACAAAAGGCTAAAACAGGATAGAATTTTGGACAAAATCTAATAGGTAGTCAGTTTTATAGAAAATGCCTCAGCCCAAAGTCACAAAGCTGTTAAGCTGTTGACAAACACAGTTGTCTTTTGACCAAAGCAAAATGCAGCTGGGGCAGTGAATATTTAGGTTAAATAGCTTAATTTATGACAGAGGGAAAAATAAATGATACCTGACCCCACCCCAATCCCATGCACTACTCTTAAGTTTGCACCTGACCCAAAGAAGCAGTATTATTTTCCTTTCTTGAAACAGCACATCATGTAATGTAATGCCTACTTGCCTAAATGCAAAGATGTGGTCCTGAATTAAAAAATATATATATATACTTTACAGAAACATTCAACAAATCCTTAGTGATGGGTACAAACTCGTGATAATTAAATCCTAAAACCCTTTAAGATCCCTCCCTTACAGACCCATTGACTGCAATATTCTTTCCAGAAGTACATTATCTTTTTACTGTGGTTTAAATTTTGGCTCCATTGTTAAGGTTTTTTTAAACTTTTATGTAAAAAAACCACATGGAAAATTGTCATTGTAACCATTTTTCAGTGAACAGTTCAGTATTATTAAAGGCACCCATAAAGTTGTGGAACCATCACCACCATCCAGCTCTAGAACTTTTTTCATCTTCCGCAAAGGAAATTCTGCACTCATTAAACAATACCTCCTCACTCTTTCTTTCCCTAACCCCTAGCAAACACCATTCTACTTTATGTCTCTATGGATTTGACCACTCTAGGTATTTCTTAAAAATGAAATTACACAGTACTATAATTTTTGTGACTGGCTTCTTTTACTTCACGTAATGTCTTCAAGGTTCACCCATGTTGAAACATGTCAGAATTTCCTTCCTTTTTAAGTCTGAATAACATTCCACTACATATAAATAGTCCATCTTATCCATTCATCCACGGATGGATACCTGGGTTGCTTTCCCCTTTAGGCCATTTGTGAATAATGTTGTTATGAAGACAGTATACAAATATCTCTTCAAGTCTCTGCTTTCAATTCTTTGGGGTACACACTCAGAAACAGAATTGGTTAATAATATGGTAATTCTATGTTTAATATTTTGAGGAACCATCATACTATTTTCATAGCAGCCACATCATTTTACATTCCTCTAAGCAGTACACCAGAGTTCCAATTTATCCACATCTTCACCAATACTTATTTTCTGATTGTAAAAAAAAATAGTAGTCATTCTAACTTTTATTCTTTTCGGGACTCCACCTCTTCTGCTAACTCTCCCTTCAGCAAGCTTTAGAAACTTCTGTGTAGTCTTGTTGGCCTTTGAATCTCCTTTAAAACAGGGCAGCAAGTTCAGAAATTTTCTTGCCCATCTGATGTGGATGAATCTCTCTTGTAGCCTCCTGATGGGTAAATCCTTGGGGATTACATTGTACACAATTTCACTTGTTCATTGATTCTACTTAAAAAAAAATCTGTCATTGGATTAAACAAAAATAGCCATTCTAATGGGTATTGAATACTATCTCATTGTGCTTTGGATTTGCATAAAACTAAGATCATGGCTGATGCTAAAGCTGAAACTCCAGTACTTTGGCCACCTCATGTGAAGAGTTGACTCATTGGAAAAGACTCTGATGCTGGGAGGGATTGGGGGCAGGAGGAAAAGGGGACAACAGAGGATGAGATGGCTGGATGGCATCACCGACTCCATGGACGTGAGTTTGAGTGAACTCTGAGAGATGGTGATGGACAGGGAGGCCTGGCGTGCTGCGATTCATGGGGTCACAAAGAGTTGGACACGACTGAGCAACTGAACTGAAGACCATGGCATCTGGTCCCATCACTTCATGGGAAATAGATGGGGAAACAGAGGAAACAGTGTCAGACTTTATTTTTTGGGGTCCCAAAATCACTGAAGATGGTGATTGCAGCCATAATATTAAAAGACGCTTACACCTTGGAAGGAAAGTTATGACCAACCTAGATAGCATATTGAAAAGCAGAGACATTACTTTGCCAACAAAGGTCCATCTAGTCAAGGCTATGGCTTTTCCAGTGGTCATGTATGGATGTGAAAGTTGGACTGTGAAGAAGGCTGAGCACCAAAGAATTGATGCTTTTGAACTGTGGTATTGGAGAAGACTCTTTAGAGTCCCTTGGACTGCAAGAAGATCCAACCAGTCCATTCTAAAGGAGATCAGTCCTGGGTGTTCTTTGGAAGGACTGATGCTAAAGCTGAAACTCCAATACTTTGGCCACCTCATGCGAAGAGTTGACTCATTGGGAAAGACTCTGATGCTGGGAGGGATTGGGGGCAGGAGGAGAAGGGGACGACAGAGAATGAGATGGCTGGATGGCATCACTGACTCAATGGACATGAGTTTAGGTGAATTCTTGGAGTTGGTGATGGACAGGGAGGCCTGGTGTGCTGCGATTCATGGGGTCGCAAAGAGTCGGACACGACTGAGCGACTGAACTGAACTGAATGAACTGTGATTGTGAGCACTGTGATAGTGTGCTTATTGGTCATTTGGATATCTTCTTTGGAGAAATGTCTATTCAAGCTCTTTGTCCACCTTCCTCTAGAGCTGTTTTTGGCCTCATCCAAAAACACTTCCATCTATATACAATTGTAAATGCTGGGGCTTTTCAGTTTAGTGATTATTTGGAATGTGAGAATCATGTTTATGTCTTAGGGTCCCTTGAATATAAGCTGTAGAAATTAAGAATATATGATCTAGTAGTTTTCAGGTGTCATAAAGCTGTATATGTGTGTGCTCAGTCACTAAATCATGTCCAACTCTTAGCACCCCATGAACTGTAGCCCACCAGGCTCCTCTGTCCATGGAATTTTTCAGACAAGAATACTAGAGTGGGTTGCCATTTTCTCCTCCAAGAGATCTTCCCAACCCAGGCATCAAACCCATGTCTCCTGTGTATAAGTAGCTTCAGTTCAGTCAGTCAATTCAGTCGCTCAGTCATGTCCGACTCTTTGCGACCCCATGAATTGCAGCACGCCAGGCCTCCCTGTCCATCACCAACTCCCGGAGTTCACTCAGACTCACGTCCATTGAGTCAGTGATGCCATCCAGCCATCTCATCCTCTGTCGTCCCCTTCTCCTCCTGCCCCCAATCCCTCCTAGCATCAGAGTCTTTTCCAATGAGTCAACTCTTCACATGAGGTGGCCAAAGTACTGGAGTTTCAGCTTCAGCATCATCCCCTCCAAAGAAATCCCAGGGTTGATCTCCTTCAGAATGGACTGGTTGGATCTCCTTGCAGTCCAAGGGACTCTCAAGAGTCTTCTCCAACACCACAGTTAAAAAGCATCAATTCTTCAGCTCTCAGCTTTCTTCACAGTCCAACTCTCACATCCATACATGACCACTGGAAAAACCATAGCCTTGACTAGACGGACCTTTGTTGGCAAAGTAATGTCTGCTTTTCAATATGCTATCTAGGTTGTTCATAACTTTTCTTCCAAGGAGTAAGCATCTTTTAATTTCATGGCTGCAGTCACCATCTGCAGTGATTTTGGAGCCCAAAAAAATAAAGTCTCACACTGTTTATATTCTCTATTTACTACTGACCCAGTAAAATAAGCAAGTTAGCAGCAGCAGCAGCAGTAAAATAACAACCTTAGGAAAAGCAATATGGTGTTGTGGCCTACCATGTGGTTTTGAGTCCAGATTTTCTCCAAAAACCAGTTCTATATGACTGGCAAGTTGGCCAGCATCTCTGGGGTATTGGACCTGCAATAACTTCTAAGGTATTTTTCACCTCTAAACATCTAACACTAGCCATTTATCACACAAGACAAAGATAACCACACATTCTTTAAAATAATGGGATACAGAGGATGATTCTCAAATCAGCAGTCATAAAGCATTTTTTACATATTTCTCAGAAACCAAATATTAGAGTAACACAGATACCACATTCATTGGTCAAAGTCCTCCCCATTTATGCATGTCGATGTGTTAGCCATTGTTTATCTGCTGTGAGGGAGGTGTAGTAAATTTTGGTTCCCTTGCCCTGAGAGATTTTTCTTAAACATGGAAAACTTGAATCTAAATAAAAGTTAATTACAGAGTAAAAAGCAAAATCTGAACAACTCTGGTTAAAGAGAGTCTGGAGGCTTCAGAGAACTCCATGAAGCTTTACTTGAGTGACTTTTCTATGACTTCCAAAGCCTGTTTTTTTAAACTGATGCCTAGAGATGGAGCACAGCATCTCTACATGGTATATTCACAGGCCTTCATCACCTGCCTGAGCCCAAGAGCAAGAGAACAAATAAACTAAAGTCTTGGGAAGAAAAATGGGTAATATAACAAATAGGAATTTATTACCATTTTGCATAATTTGGAATATCATTTCTGCCAGTCACGCCTGTGCTAAGTATTTTACATCATTTAATTTCCACAATGAACACAGAGAAAGGTATTTTCTACTTCCTAAGTTGGGGTAACTGAGAGACAAGAGAGGTTAAGAAACTTGTCTAAGGTCACACAGCTATAGGTGATATTGGGCTTGGAAGCCAGCAGACTGGCAGCAAATCCCTGACTCTGAATATTTTTACCTTCTATAGCCTTGTTTGGAGTACATAGCCTGGCTAAGCCCACTCTGACACAGTCCCTGCATCATTCCTACAAGCCATTTTCCAAAATATGGATACTTCACGTGCCGATGTGTTGGATGCAAAGATAGACAAATCAACCTCAGACTCAGAGGAAGCTCCACTGATGAAAGGGTGAGAAGGAAGGGGCGGGCCTCACACCACAAAGCATCTCAGGTTTAGAATCACGCATCACTCAGGCTGCCACAGAAAAACCCCAGTGAGGCTGAAAGATAGAGACATTCTTTGTATGGCTATAAGCCTGTGTCCCACGACCAGTTCAAGATCCTGGCATACACAGTGAATCAATACATTTTTACAAATTATTAAAATACTTTGCAAATGGCACAGTGAAAGTGCACAACATTTTATGAACACTGCATGTATTATCTTGTTAAGCATAAGGCTTGAAAGAGTGCCACAATATTTATAGCCTTGTTTGGACACTTTCATTTTGTCACATGCCAGTGGCTTTAGAATATGGAAGTGGCCTGGGCTTCATGCCCTCTCTGTCCCCCAGGCTCTGACCCTTTGTGACTCTCATTGTGAGCAAGACTGTGCTGAGCAAGTCAAAGAAAAATCAGAGACAAGACCACGGTGTACATGGTTGGCATCACTCAGTGTCTCACACTCTGTTCCTTCTTTCGTCCATTAACAATGGGAAGCAGCTGCTCCCTGTGACTCGTTTTCTGTTCTGCACTGTTTAGTCCACAGCCTAGGAGCAGAGACCACACCCATCAGAACGGAGTTTGCTAACAAAGAGGCAAAAATAACAAAAGGCTGGGCTTTCTGCTTCTCAGACATCACCTAATTCTGAAACTGAATCTATTTGTAAGGTAACATTTAAACCATCCCTGGCCTCTCTCTAGCCACAATAATCAGGGGCATGTGGCCAGGGCTGATTTTCCAATGACACTACGAAATACTGGGGGAAGCCCAGGTGGCTTAGTGGTAAAGAATCCACTTGCAATGCAGGAGATGCAGGTTCAGTCCCTGGGTCAGGGAAATCCCCTGGAGGAGGGCATGCATGGCAACCCTCTGGTTTTCCAATGACCCTACCAAATATTACAAACAAAATTCTCACTGATCATGGAAACAACCACCATTTGCAAAATATATAGTTTCATGTTTCAAATGTAGTTATACTTCAATCAAAATGAGGCTCATACACTAAACGAAAAAATTATAAGGGTCCTAAGGCTGTAGAGGAGATACCAGGCTGACAATAATAACAGACCTGATCTTTATTTTAAAAGAATGAGATTTGGCTTTTGACTCAGAGTTTTGTACTTTTAATTCATTCTACCAATAGGATAGACAGAGTTAGAACAATACCATTGATTCTGAAAGTCAGTATCAATGTTCTATAAACCAGAACCTATGGTTTTCTAGAACCATGAGTTCTGCAAAACTTATGAGACTCTTTTGCACTGTAACAGTCATTGGTTCTCCTTGGTTGGTAAATTCCAGCCATGGCCTCCAGGATAGGACACATTGTTTTTGACAGGAAGAGTCTGAAGGAACTAATTCTTGGAGAAACCATCCCAGGTTGATTTTGGGTATAATCCAAAAGGAAACAAAGAGACTGGGTTAAATTTTAGACAGATTCAAGTAATGATTCTTTAGGGTCTGACTCACAGATAATCACTTTCCCTCCTAGTTTATGAACTAACTTCAAATTCCTAAGGACTGAGGTAGAAATGAACCTAAGATGAATGTTGCATATATTGTAAAACCAACCTAGCATTTGAACCTTGTAAGAAAAACTAAGGCAATGGGTCCTTGTCAACTAAAATCTAAAATGCTCAAAATTCCACAGCAAATAACCCAAGTACATAAACCATTTTTATCTATACATTACTCCACATTCCATAGAACATAATATCACCACAATGAACTTTGTCAAGAGCTAGGTTAATCGCTTAAATTAGGATGTAAGTAATATGTGTACATGCATTCTAAGTGGCTTCAGTAGTGTCAGACTCTTTGTGACCCTATGGACTGCAGCTCGCCAGACTCCTCTGTCCACGGGATTCTGCAGGTGAGAATACCGGAGAGGGTTGCTGTGCCCTCCTCCAGGGGATCTTCCCAACCCAGGGATCAAACCTGCATCTTTTGTGTCCCTGCATTGGCAGGCAGTTCTTTAACACTAGTGCTACCTGGGAAGCCCTGTAAGTAATATATTCTATGATAAATCTCCATGACAGAGAGTGGATGATTTTTTTTCCATTCTCACACATTTGAAAAAACTACTTCCGCTGGTCATTTGTCAGAAGCAAATCAACAGATCCAATGGCCCTTTTTTGGGCAACGCCAGGCATGAACATGCAGCGTTGCTAAGAGAAGCAGGAAATGTGAGCAGCCACAAGCCATCACCATTGAGATAATCACCAGCAGTGAACAGACAGTGAGAGTTCATCTAAGGCCATGGATAGACGTGCCATAATACCTACGTTAACGACTGAGCGCTAAGGATAGTAAACAACAGGGATTCCAACCCAGACCTGACTGTAGAGCCTAAGGTCTTCCCATCATCCACACAATTGAAGGCAATCTACATATATGTACAGTGGAGACAGGACTGCTGTTACATTGCACAAGTCTTTGGAGTCTCTGTTAAATAGATGCATGACACTAGAATCCACAGTACTGCAGACTGCTCACAAATGACTACATGCAATCCCCCAACTTGGCAATTAAAATAGCCCATAGGCAGCGTGATTACTCCTCTGCAGAAGACACGTTCCAGTCAACATAACTGTGGTATGGTCAGAGGACGACATGGTTGGAATGACAACTAGAACGTGGCTCCAGGATCTTCTCTACAGTAGCCTGCCTAAAGAAGGCTCTCTTCACAGCAGCGCCTGTTTACAGGCCTCAAAAAAAGAAGACAACTTGGAAGAATTTGTGAACACATCTCCAGGAGCAAAGGTGTCTCATCTGGCCTCTTTGAGTGTCTGCTGCTGACTTCTTTACCTCAAGGGGAGACAGATGCAAGAGCTATGAGTCAGATGACACTGGAGACACTGGCACTGGTGCTCCAGCTCTTGCTACTCCAGGCCTAAGATCCCCACAAAATCTTCTGATCATCTTCTAACTTACCTGGGAGTCTTTCCTCCAAGGAGACGCGAACCTGCTGACCAACTAATATGAGTGCAGTATTCTACATGACAATTTTATTTATTGGTAAAAATGGCCCACTGCATGGCAGGCAAAATGCTGGGCACGTTTATATGCATTAATTCACATACCAAGGTGATGTACCAACATTGAAGACAATAATAATAATCATAATAATAAATTACATTGCTGACACTTAGAAGACTTTCCTGGAGTGATCAAGCTATAGATGGCAGAGCTAGGTATTGAATTCACATAGAACTCTATAGCTTGACAAGAAATGCCCGACGTCTAGGGATAATCTGGAAGAGAAAGGGGTACTGATAGACTTCCTAAAAATATATTTTGGATTTATGAGCATCACTCTAAGGAAAAAGTCCAGAAATTTTAGCAGATTTTTGAAAGGATTCTTATCCCAGAAAACTCTAAAAACCATCAGCTGCTTTGAAGACATTATTTAATGGTCACAGATTCAGTCACAGGGAAATAGTTTACATCTATTTTAATTGCCAACAGAGTAATTTCAGGGCTAATTACAATGATAGTGAATCTGGCCTTCTGCTCAAATCTCATTATATTTAGGGCCTTTTTCTATTCTTATAATGTGATGTGAGTAAGGGTAGGCAGTATTAATAAATAAATATGCATTGCTAGAGTACACCTGTTCTTTACCTGGTGGTTTCCAGCTCCCTACACAGCTCAGGGAACACCACACCACACCCAGGGCTGGCCTGGCCCATCTTAGGGTCATGGCAATTAGTCATGTGCAGAGAGGGCTGAAGATGGACTTAACATCTTCAATTTTGAACACTTGTTTCTTTTTTCATTAGATCTACCAAACAGCATGAAATTTTTTTAGGGGAGGATGCAAAAGATATTTGGGGGTCACTTTTGCAAGAAATAACCATTCTTTACATCACCTGGTAGAGAAATAGGCAATGAAAGAAAAGCACACTCTATTTTCTCATTTCTTTCCCTTGCCCAACATTTTAAGTAGTTACTTCAAATTCAGAAATCTAACCTAATTTTAGCAATGTATCACTACAAAATAAACTATAAAATCTCTGGCACCCATAAATAAATATGGTAGTTGGTGATAAAATTGATGTTTAATTATAGATCTTTCAAGCATGTTACAAAAAAAATACCACCCCAAGGTGCTTTGGTCTATTATACCTCAAAAAAATTAGAAAGAAAAAAGATGCTTTGTAAAGAAAAGTTCTTTTCCATTTCCATTTTCTTATCTTGCTACTGCTGCTGCTAAGTCGCTTCAGTCGTGTCCGACTCTGTGTGACCCCATAAGAATTTGTGTCTTTTTTTTTTTTGGTCACTCTTTCAAGGCCCAATTTTTAGCTTCCATACACAAGACTCTAGCACAGAATATAATTCTAAGTTGGAAGTATATTATGGAAGCATTCATGCTATAAATATTTGCTAAAAATATAATGATTATTATAGTTTTTCCTTAAAAAATGACCACGGATGTTAACTAGACTTATTGCAGTGATCATTTCACAGTTTATACATATACTGAATCATTATGCTATAGACTTAAAACTAATATATTATTATATGTCAGTTATATTTCAAAAAAAAAAATTACAGCAATTTGACATTGTTCCAACAACGAAGCTCATGATCAGGAGGTTCATCTCAATACAGAGGAAGTGAAAAAAATTACAAAAGATAGATTCAAGTTTTTCTGAGATATGGGCGTCGGTGTTCAATTTACCTCATATGAAAGAAAATGAACATAAAACTTTATATTTCACTTTAAAATCTTTCTGAACAACAACAACAACAACAAAGCCAGACCTTTCTGGATTGTCCTCCTGACAAATGACAGGAAGCAAATCTTCTCTGTCATTCAACATCCTCCACCAAATGCGTCCACTTTTTCTAAGGGAGTAGGTTTCTAGGAGATTTCAGTATGTGTGCGTGTGTGTGCCCCACACCCAATCCCACAGGCAGCCACACCAATCTGCTTTCAGGAACTGAAACACATCTTATTAGGATCCTTCTCACACCCCAGCTCCTCCTTCTTTCCCAATGCCTGAAATACACTCTTCACCAAACCAAGCCTATAACACCTTTTCAGAATCACCAATAAAATTTACACTTCCCCATGTACTTTGTCCTTTCCCGACTACATCTCTATTTTCAACATTCTTAAAAGAAATCCATACTTCAGGGTAGCATGCAACTTGCTTTATTTATACATTTTCCCTCCCTGTGGAATCAGATGCATAATCATTTCTGTCTCTTCTCTCTTAATCATCTCCAATTCCAAGTATAGGACACAGTTGGTATTCAGTAAATATGTACCTATAGCAAAATAATAATGCTGTGTTTCTTTTACACTTGACTTGATTGAAGCCCAAACTGCACTTACTCCTGCTCCTAAAACACACACATAAACTGATGGGCCCAGCAGTGCAATGACTCCATATACAGTGACATGAACTCTGTTGGTACAGCTGCTGCACCTTCATGGTACATGACAACCCCACCTGCGGGCTGCACTTAAGACAAGCCCAGATCCTGATCATCAGCAACATAAGAACATATGGATCAACGATTTAGAATAAGGCCAGCCTTGCTTCTGAATCTGACACATGCAGAAAATAATGTATACTGGGTTTGGGGAGACAAACAATTATCTTGTAGCTCGATACAAACTGTGAGAGCCAGAAAGGATTTTTAAGATTCTTTCTCAGGCCCATGCTCACCTCATGTAACAGCTGAGAACTGTCTCCAAAGAGTTAGGTAATCTGGTAAATAAAGGTCATGGTTATTCGCAAGGCTGGGTACAGGAACCAAAGTCTCTTATCTTCCAGTCCCAACAGTCCTTCGAAGCACCACACTCTTCTGTCTTTCTAGTGATGTTTGCCTAATGCTTCTATGAAAAAAAGATGTGGTACGTATATACAATGGAATATTACTCAGCCATTAAAAAGCATGAAATAATACCATTTGCAGCAACATGGATGGCCCTAGAGATTGCCATACTGAGTGAAGTTAAGTCAGAGAAGGAGAAATATTGTATGATATCCCTTATATGTGGAATCTAACAATAAATGATACAAATGAACTTACAAAACAGAAAGAGACTCACAGACTTAGAGAACTAACTTATGGTTGTGGGTGAAGGGGGAGGGATAGTTAGGGAGTTTCAGATCAGATCAGATCAGTTGCTCAGTCGTGTCCGACTCTTTGCGACCCCATGAATCTCAGCACACCAGGCCTCCCTGTCCATCACCAACTCCCGGAGTTCACTCAGACTCACGTCCATCAAGTCAGTGATGCCATCCAGCCATCTCATCCTCTGTCGTCCCCTCTCCTCGCCCCCAATCCCTCCCAGTATCAGAGTCTTTTCCAATGAGTCAACTCTTCGCATCAGGTGGCCAAAGTACTGGAGTTTCAGCTTTAGCATCATTCCTTCCAAAGAAATCCCAGGGCTGATCTCCTTTAGAATGGACTGGTTGGATCTCCTTGCAGTCCAAGGGACTCTCAAGAGTCTTCTCCAACACCACAGTTCAAAAGCATCAATTCTTCAGCGCTCAGCCTTCTTCACAGTCCAACTCTCACATCCATACATGACCACTGGAAAAACCATAGCCTTGATTAGACAGACCTTTGTTGGCAAAGTAATGTCTCTGCTTTTGAATATGCTATCTAGGTTGTTCATAACTTTCCTTCCAAGGAGTAAGCGTCTTTTAATTTCATGGCTGCAGTCACCATCTGCAGTGATTTTGGAGCCAAAAAAAAATAAAGTCTGACACTGTTTCCACTGTTTCCCCATCTATTTCTCATGAAGTGGGGGGACCAGATGCCATGATCTTCATTTTCTGAATGTTGAGTTTTAAGCCAACTTTTTCACTCTCCACTTTCACTTTCATCAAGAGGCTTTTGAGTTCCTCTTCACTTTCTGCCATAATGGTGGTGTCATCTGCACATCTGAGGTTATTGATATTTCTCCCGGCAATCTTGATTCCAGCTTGTGTTTCTTCCAGTCCAGCATTTCTCATGATGTACTCTGCATATAAGTTAAATAAGCAGGGTGACAATATACAGCCTTGACGTACTCCTTTTCCTATTTGGAACCAGTCTATTGTTCCACGTCCAGTTCTAACTGTTGCTTCCTGACCTGCATACAAATTTCTCAGGAGGCAGATCAGGTGGTCTGGTATTCCCATCTCTTCAGAATTTTCCACAGTTTATTGTGATCCACACAGTCAAAGGCTTTGGCATAGTCAATAAAGCAGAAATAGATGTTTTTCTGGAACTCTCTTGCTTTTTCTACAATCCAGTGGATGTTGGCAATTTGATCTCTGGTTCCTCTGCCTTTTCTAAAACCAGCTTGAACATCAGTAAGTTCACGGTTCACATATCGCTGATTGACAAATTCATGCTGCTATATTTAAAATGAATAACTAACAAGGACCTACTGTATAGTACATGGAACTCTAATCAAAGTTATGCAGCAGCTTGGATGGAAGGGAAGTTTGGGGGAGAGTGGATACATGTATATGTATGGCTGAGTCCCTTCTCTGTTCATCTGAAACTATCACAACATTGTTCATAGGCTATACTCCAATACAAAATAAAAAGTTAAAGAAAATAAGCTTTCATTTTCAAAACATTCATTAAAGTAATGAAGAAAGGTAACAGCAGATGGTTTCTTAGAGATACACAAGGACACTAGCCTATTCAGAGACACAATATTAATACATACACACACATCCCTTGCAACACACTTGCAACTTCAGTAACATTGTTTCTTGTCTGCTAAGAAGGCAAGTCACCTCCAAAACCATGCAGTTAAGTGAAGTGAGGTTCCTCCTGACTCTGGACAAGCCTCAAGCTACTTTTGACCCATTTCCTTAAACACCTAAGGAAGATATTTTTTTTAACCCTAAAATAAAAAGTTCATCCATTTTCGTTTTCTGGAAACTCCCTACATGAGAAACGTCATTCTGATAATACTGGATAAAGAATTTCTTAGCGGGGGTGACTAGAGGGCAGAGTTAGAGATGGGACAATCAATAAGAAACCAGTTTGTTGTGGCAGACCTTCAGCAAGCCCTCCTCCAGGACTTCAATTTCCTAATACTACCTTTCTGTGTTGTCTCCTTATTAACCCTTTCCCACTCACATATATACCAGATATGCAGTCTTCCTGAAAAGCTAATGGCAGGGTCACCTGCTTTTCCAGCCTCAGCCCCACACCTGTCTCTCCCATGAGCCCCTCCCCTGTCCTCCTCCACAGAATTCCTGCAGCAATTATGTAATCTGAATGACATACTTTAGAGCTTAATTATATATTCCCATACTCATTTCGGAGAAGGCAATGGCACCCACTCCAGTACTTTTGCCTGGAAAATCCCATGGACAGAGGGGCCTGGTAGGCTGCAGTCCATGGGGTCACTGGGAGTCGGACACGGCTGAGTGACTTCACTTTCACTTTTCACTTTCATGGATCGGAGAAGGACATGGCAACCCACTCCAGTGTTCTTGCCTGGAGAATCCCAGGGACAGGGGAGCCTGGTGGGCTGCCGTCTCTGGGGTCGCACAGAGTCAGACATGACTGAATCGACTTAGCAGCAGCAGCAGCAGCAGCATACTCATCTAGGTTTGCTATGCACACAAGAAATTTCTTCCCAACACCACAAGTTTCTTGGAATCAAGAAACAGATACTGGCGGGGTTTTCTTTTCTAATAACCTCCCCAGTTAAGAACACAAGGATTAACAGACAAAGAAGAAAAAAAAAAAAAAAACTCTGAAAAGTGATTCATGTATTCTTTTCTCATTTATCATTTCCTCTTGACAGAGTAATCAACTTAGCGTCTATCAACAATACCTATCAGTAGTTAAATTTTGTCTTACAGTCAATATGTTCCTAATTAGATTCTCTCCTGAAGTCTCTCGGATAGGCAAACAGGCCTTTGGTTCTGTTTCAAATCATTCAAGGAGAAAAAAGATCCTAGGAACAGGGAGGAGAACGTCCAAGCAATTTTCAATATGACTTTGAAGTTGAATGAAACATTAACAACTTGGGACCCTATTCATATTTCATAGTGATGCTTATTTGATCTTGCTTAATGTGAATTTTTTTGTGGTCAGGAACAACTTTGTTCAGAAGGCTATCATTATGCTAAACTCAGCGCCCTGCATGGTAATGACCACTTAAACGTTTATTAAGGACCATCTTTTTTCTTCCTGCTGCAGCCTACTCAGCACTCATTAAAAGTCTGTCCCCAGGGCCTTTCTACCTTGACAATCATGTGGACAGTTGTGAACAAAATTTAAGAGATGGTACAACCATCATATTTTTTGAAAGTTTGGGTTCAATCTGAGAGACAGACCTGCTTTGTTATACAGTCAAGCCTCCCTCTTTCCCTTTAGTTTTGGCAAAGATTGTCAACACAGGCTAGATTTTCTGAATTCTTAAGGTATCCAAACCTTGAGGCCAAACACACTTATAAAGGTAGGACTCATACTCAGGGCACTTAGAATCGAGAACTTGTCTTCTTACAAAGAAACTGAGGGCAAGTACTTATTTCAGACACATACACTGAGTTTTTGTTTGTTTGTTTTTTATTTACTTATTTTTGGTGGTGTCGAGTCTTAGTTGTGGTACATGGGCTTCTCTCTGGTTGTGGAGTGCCATCTCAGTAGCTGTGGCATGCAGGCTTAGTTCCCTGACCAGGAATCGAACCTTCGTCCCTTGCATTGAAAGGCAGAGTCTTAACCACTGGACCACCAGGGAAGTCCTACACTGAGTTTAGAACCACATTTTTAATATGATATCATTGTACAGTGACTCTTACCTTCAAGGGTTCCCAGATGGCGCTAGTGGTAAAGAACCTGCCTGCCAATGCAGGAGACATAACAGACGCAAGTCCAATCCCTGGATCAGGAAGATCCCCTGGAGAAGGGTATGGCAACCCACTCCAGTAGCCAGTAGTCTTGCCTGGAGAATCCCACAGACAGAGGGCCTGGGCAGGCTACTGTCCACAGGGGCGCAAAGAGTTGGACATGACTGAAGCGACTGAGCACGCGCACACGCACAGCCCTTACCTTCTCCCACCTCCCCAGTCTCTGCAATCTATTTTTAAGTGTTTCCTTAGCTTTTTCCTATTTCTTTTAAAAATATCCTGGTTACCACTGATGGAATGTGTGCCAGGATTGGACTGGCTCACTCAATCTTCAGGGAAATTTAGGAAGTGGGCCCAGTTACAACAGCAAAGAGCACAGCAACCCAGATTACGAAGCCTGCACACACGGGCCCAAGGCTGGGTGCCTCAGCACATTCTCCTCCAATCACATCACACCCATGTCCCATACCTGCCTTCAGAACTGAATGCAGACAGCCTTCCTGAAACGCTGTATGCATGTCACCCCCACAGGAACGTGTAGCTCAACATGTATATAAGCCCAAGGAAGTTCTGACACTTGAACGTTTATCTATTTCAGGCCTAAAGCAGCTTCACCTGCATAAGGAAAAGTTGCTGCCCTGATATTTAAGGAAGCCAAGGGAAGCTGTGAATGGGCAGCAGACACTAAAACTGGGGGCTGAACTATCCCCTGATCATCTGAATCTGGTTCCAGCCTTGACTAATCCTTCCTGACTCTTTCAGAGACAAGACTTCTCAATCTTGCTAGAACGTTCCACCAAGGCCAACCCGAGACCATCAGACAAACATATCTGTGCTTTAATGCTTCCGTCTGCTGAAGTGACTGGAAATATTTTATCTTATTACCAGAAGCTTTCAGAGTCATTTCAGTGAGAAAGCTGGATCACTTTTTTTCCCCTCAGCTATTCTCAATTCTCCTTCAAATGCAAGGTAAAAAGAGGGGTCCTGGAAGCCTGGCCAAGAGCCCAACTTAAAGAGAAAAGAACAAAGTGTCTGGGTGTGTGCACGCATGTGTGTGTACATGTATGTGTGTGTATATGCATCTGTGTCCATGTGTGTGTATTTTAAGGAAACTTATTCTGCTTCATTCCCAATTCCAGACACACCCAAGCTTAAGAAGTTATAAAACACGGGGAAAAATAGAGTTTTGCTGAAGAAGTAATATAAATGGAAATATCTTTGAAGTCACATTTCATATAATTTAAAAGGTATTACATTCAAATATAAAAAAACTAAAGAATCTAACAGAACACAATAAAAAGGGAATCTTTTTCAACACCAGATGCTAAAAGTTCTTCCCCAAAACAATCAGTGTCTCTAGCATACTCTTCTGGAAGTTTGCTATTTCTATGTAGGCATATGTGTGTCCTGATTTCACACAAATGGGGAAATAATGTACAGGATCTAAGCTGACAAGTGACACTATACCTAACAATCAGGCAGAACTGGGAGGGGCTAGAGAAGACATGGCATCCTGCGCCCAGGGCTCCACGGGCATGCAAACGTGACATCAGTAGCAGAAGCACTAACCTGAGGATTTAATCTACAGCAGATGCGGGGGCACAGATACGGCCCTGAACTCTCCATCCAGCCGGAACGTGTACAGGAAGTGACCAAGCGCAGTGTGAGGCAGCTGGACGAACGGCCCCACCACCTCAGGACAAGAAGGGACAGGGTGGCAGGATGTGACGGAGCCACCAAAACCAACACTGCTAGGGTCCCTGCGCCACCTGCCTGGGAAACACCTACAACTTTCACGAAGTAAAAATGAGATGATGACGAACAAATGCTTTGGGAGTATAACTCTCTTCTGTGTGCTTGATATAAAATACATATTAAAAAAGCTTACAGAACTCCCCTCACCCACCACCCTACCCAGAAAGTGGCCTCCAGGAGAGTTTCCGGGTTATTCAATAGAACTTCTGTGGCCCAGATCCAGGGCTGGTTTCTGTGGACACTGGGGCCATAGGTTCACAAAGGCACCATCCTTGATTTAATGCTCTGTAGACATCATCTTGAAATTTCCAATAAATTCTGAACAAGGGCTCCCACATTTTCATTTTTCACTGAGTGCCACAAATTATGGGCTTCCCAAGTGGTGCCAGTAGTAAAGAACCTGCCTGCCAAAGCAGGAGACATGAGATGCAGGTTCGATCCCTGGGTCAGGAAGATCCCTTGGCGGAGAGCATGGCAACCCACTCCAGTATTCTGGCATGGAGAATCCCCAAGGACAGAGGAATCTGGTGGGCTACAGACCAAAGGGCCACAAAGAGTCAGACAAGAATGAGTGAATTGGCACGCACACACACACCAAAAATTACATAGCTAGTCCTGCCTGAAACATTGCTTGTCGTAGGGCAGGTGTTCAATATATTTGTCAAATATACACATGAATGAACTTTCTTGGTGGTCCAGTAATTAAGACTCTGTGCTTCCAAGGCAGAGTACACGAGTTCAATCCCTGGTTGGGGAAGTTCTGCACGTCTTGCAGTGCAGTCCCACAAAGGGAAACTACACACATGAGTGAATTAATGGAACCTGAGGTAGGACATGAGTCTACAGATCAAACCACAGCCTCCAGGCCAATTCTGGCTCTCCCACCTGCTTTGGTAAATAAAGCTTTATTAAAACACAATCAAAGCCATTTGCCTCTTGTCCATGGCTGCTTTCACTCTGCAACAGAAGGGCTGGGTAATAGGGACAGAGACTATATAGGGCCCAGAAAGCCTGAAATACTTACAGTCTGGCCCTTTACAGAAAAGATGTTTCAGACATCTGCCTTAGAACACTGTCTCAAATTTCTCTTCCCAAATAACTGTAATAGCAGAAAAGGCAGGTAGGTGTGTGATACCTGGAGGGTTAGCCTTAAGCAACTGAAGCTTCAATACTCTGGCCACCTGATGCAAAGAGCTGACTCATCATTGGAAAAGATCCTGATTCTGGGAAAGACTAAGGAGAGGAGGAGAAGGGGGAAGCAGAGAATGAAATCCTTAGATAACACCATCAACTCAGCAGACATGAGTTTGAGCAAACTCCAGGAGATAGTGAACGACAGGGTAGCCTAGCAAGCTGCAGTTCATGAGGTTGTAAGGAGTCAGACATGACTTAGTGACTGAACAACAACAAACTAGTCAGAAACAAGCTATCTCTTAGGGTTTTATTTTTAAAGTTTATGTGAATTTTGTATCTTGGACCCAAATACATTGATGTTTTAATGCAAAAAAAAAAAAAACTTTTAATCTACAATGAGCTGGATGGATTGTTTTTATCTCTAGAAGTCCCCCCCTTGACAAGGGTGGTTATACAAAGGGCAGACGCACCACAGTTTGCAGACCACATGTGACTTTAGTTCCTCCTCAATAGGCCCAGCATGGAAGGAAGACTCCTGGAGCATCTCACTGGCCACTGAAACTTGCCACACACCCACCATTCTTACCAGCCCAGAAGCCCTGCTAGAGAAGATACAAGGACATAAAACACAGAATCCCACACGCCTGTGTTCTCGACTGAATATAATATAGGTCTATACTCTATCACACTGAGGGACTCATGAGTGGTCATATTCTTTTTCCCCAGGCAGTTTTCAAAAACCATTTAGAGAGAGCTAGAACCCAGTTCTTCCTGTTGGGAAGTTTTCAGACTTTGGACTTTGTGGGAGATTTTTTGAAGGCCAGCTTCCTCATAATGGTCAGCCGCATTTCATTTCTAATCGAAACAATTTTCAGTACCCCCTTTCCACTGTTAAAATTCTTAAGTTATTCCATGTTAGCAAGAAGTTCATTTTCTCTAGCTACTCAGAATGCTGGCAAGACAGCTCAGTACACTTCAGAGAGGATTTTAGGGGCGTCTGCCTCTGATCTCTGTGTGCATTCTTTAACATCACAGGATTTGGGGGCTTCACACCGTGGAAAGGGAATTTCTCCTGGGGAAAGAATTTCATCAGAGTAAAACTAGATACACCAGAAAGGGAGACTGTCAGAGACGCAAAGATAGACTCCAGGAAAGAAGGAACCTCAGGGAAGCCTCAGCTCACTGGGAGAATCTCTGCGTAGTAACAAGAAAATAAAATTGAAGGAACGATTTATAGAGATGTCAAGGAATGCTAATCTTTGAGGACTCAGGAGGATTCTTTTTTTTTTTTTATTTCCATGTAGGATCTTAGTTACCCAACCAGATATTGAACCTATTTCCCCAGCACAGGGAGCACAGGGTTATAACCACTGGACCGCCAGGGAAGTTTCCACAGGAGGTTTCTTTACTTGTGTTAGGGGTTATTTTATCCTTATGTCTTAATCTGTAATAAAATAATTCATGGAACCTGAAAGGACAGATGTTAAAAGCAGCTGTGTATTTGCGGCAAATACACAATCAGCTGACCATTTCCTTCCCTCTGTTTTTAATAAAATACCACACAAAAATTGTAAGCTGTTGACAGTATTTGTCACAAAACCAGTCATGGGAATTCAGAAGTAACGATCCCAGTGAGGGGTAAATACAAGTCTCATTGGTGTTGCTGGGAGACACATGAGAAGGGCCTATTGTAGATGAACCCTCTTGGGAGAACAGAACATCACAGAGTGTCTATTCCCAAGCCCTCTACCCACAGTAGGTACTAGCCAGCAGTCAGATCACACTCAGAGGAGTGTGGTCATTACTGTTAAGAGGCTTCCTCACCCTCAAATTGGAATTTTCTTTAGATGTAAAAAGCTTTTTTTTTTTGCTTTTTGTATGGACCTAGCAGAAGCAGAAGATATTAAGAAAAGGTGGCAAGAATCCACAGAAGAACTACACAAAAAAGATCTTCATACCCAGATAACCACAATGGTGTGATCACTCACCTAGAGCCAGACATTCTAGAATGTGAAGTCAAGTGGGCCTTAGGAAGCATCACTACAAACAAAGCTACTGGAGGTGATGGAATTCCAGTTAAGCTATTACAAATCCTAAAAGATGATGCTGTGAAAGTGCTGCATTCAATATGCCAGCAAATTTGGAAAACTCAGCAGTGGCCACAGGACTGGAAAAGGTCAATTTTCACTCCAATCCCAAAGAAAGGCAACGCCAAAGAATGCTCAAGCTACCGCACAATTGCACTCATCTCACATGCTGGCAAAGTAATGCTCAAAATTCTCCAAGCCAGGCTTCAAAAGTATATGAACCCTGAACTTCCAGATATTCAAGCTGGATTTAGAAAAGGCAGCGGAACCAGAGATCAAATTGCCAACATCTGCTGGATCATAGAAAAAGCAAGAGAATATCAGAAAAACATCTACCTCTGCTTTATTGACTACGCCAAAACCTTTGACTGTGTGGATCACAACAAACTGTGGAAAATTCTTCAAGAGATGGGAATACGAGACCACCTGACCTGCCTCCTGAGAAATCTGTATGCAGGTCAAGAAGCAACAGTTAGAACCTGACATGGAACAATAGAGTGGTTCCAAATCGGGAAAGGAGTACATCAAGGCTGTATATTGTCACCCTGTTTATTTAACTTATATTCAGAGTACATCTTGAGAAATGCCAGGCTGGAGGAAGCACAGGCTAGAATCAAGATTGCTGGGAGAAATATCAATAACCTCAGATACGCAGATAACACCACTCTTATGGCAGAAAGTGAAGAAAAACTAAAGAGCCTCTTGATGCAAGTGAAAGAGGAAAGTGAAAAAGTTGGTTTATAACTCAACATTCAAAAAACAAAGATCATGGCATCTGGTCCCATCACTTCAGGGCAAACAGATGGGGAAACAATGGAAACAGTGAGAGACTTTATTTTCTTGGGCTCCAAAATCACTGCAGATGGTGACTGCAGCCATGAAATTAGAAGGTGCTTGCTCCTTGGAAGAAAAGGTATGACAAACCTAGCGAGTATATTAAAATGCAGAGACATTACTTTGCTGACAAAGGTCCGTCTAGTCAAAGCTATGGTTTTTCCAGTAGTCATGTATGGATGTGAGAGTTGGACTATAAAGAAAGCTGAGCACTGAAGAATGCTTTTGAACTGTGGTGTTGGAGAAGACTCTTGAGAGTCCCTTGGACTGCAAGGAGATCCAACCAGTCAATCCTAAAGGAAATCAGTCCTGAATATTCACTGGAAGGACTGATGCTGAAGCTGAAACTCCAATACTTTGGCCACCTGATGCAAAGACCTGACTCCTTGGAAAAGACCCTGATGCTGGGAAAGACTGAAGGCAGGAGGAGAAGGAGATGACAGAGGATGAGATGGTTGGATGGCATCGCCAACTCGATAGACATGAGTTTGAGCAAGCTCTGGGAGTTGGTGATGGACAGGGAAGCCTGGCATGCTGCAGTCTACAAGGTCACAAAGAGTAGGATATGACTGAGCAACTGAACTAAACTGATAGTTGCTTTACAGTGTTGTAAAGCTATGGCTTCCGTCATCGGTCAGTTGGTAAAGAATCCGCCTGCAATGCAGGAGACCTCAGTTCAATTCCTGGGTTGGGAAGATCCCCTGGAGAAGGGACAGGCTACCCACTCCAGTATTCTTGGGCTTCCCTTGTGGCTCAGCTGTTAAAGAATCTGCCTGCAATGCAGGAGACCTGGGTTCAATCCCTGGGTTGGGAAGATCTCCTGGAGAAGGGAAAGGCTACCCACTCCAGTATTCTGGCCTGGAGAATTCCATGAAATGTATATGCCTTTGGTCCATGCCAAAGGAATGAAATGATGTAATTTCATTCCTTTTAGTGGCTGAGAAATATTCCATTGTAGATATGTACCACCAACCAAAACAACAATACATGCTAGTTACAATTTATTTAAACCTGAGACAATAAAAATGATACATCGGGTAGGGAGGGGGACTCACAGCAGGGTCTCCAGGTTCAGAGTTAGATATCTCCACCCTTACTCTTGGCAACTCCTTTTCACTGTTCCCATTTCTCTGTAATACAACGAGATTATGATGCACATGGAAGCTTGGAATTACCCTATTTAGGAAAAGGAAGGACTTATGCTGATTCAAACATGAATTCTGATAAAGGAATAACTTTACAGTTCAGTTTGGGAAGGTCTCTCTCTCAAGTCAAGAACAAAATCACATAAAAAAATCCTTGACTTTTTTTTTTAACATAAGTCTATTTTACTTTAGATAATAACATATATTATGAGAATTGGAACTGCAACACAAGAAGGTGCTTACTGATGTTTCAGAAAGGGTCACCACGAGATTCTTTCAATGGGTAATTTCCCAATTTTGTTCACAATGTGATGTTAAAAGTCACCTCAACTTTTCAGAAGCATGATGACTACATAAAACAAAGTCCACATGCATTTTTATTAAGGGTGTTCCCAAAGCCTTTCAAACTTCACCCTGTAAATCCTCACTGATATCTGCTTGGTGATGGTGGTGGTCTAAGTCATGTCCAACTCTTTGTGACCCCATGGACGATAGCCCATCAGGCTCCTCTGTCCAAGGGAAAACAAATACATAAAGGAGCAAAGTTTTAAAATCCTCCTTCTTCCATCAACACTGGCAACCATGCAATAGTAAATTCTCCCCAGTTAAGTGTTTAAGTGCACTGGGCTCACAGCCAGTGGGGATCTCTGAAAACACAATAACCCTAGCTTTATTTCCCAAGATAGAGATTTCTAAAACAAAGGTAGGGTGCAGAAGTACAAAGCTGATGCAAACAGAACTACCCACCTATAAGCACTGCCCCTAGATGCAAAGTGTGTGAAACTTCTGCCCTTGAAATCTAGATCACTGGCCCAGTGGAACCAAGGACCATTTTCTGTGTGTAGGTACCAGTGGGATGATGTGGGCATCTTCCAGTTTCCTAGCAGCAAGAGTCAGGAACGAAGCAGAACAAAAACAAAGCGATCCTCACTAAAAAGCCTAGAGATGCTGGGCAAAGGGGAGGGCCACTTATGCTTCTCTGCCACATGACAGTAATAAAAGATAGAAGTGACAGTCACTGAGCACTTACAATGGGCAAAGCTGGTCTACCAGCTTTCACTTGCATTCACGCACAGAACCTGCCTGGGACTCTTTTCACTCTTAAAAACTCAGCCCCAAATAATAAAAATAAGGTATTAATTAAATGAAACAACAAAGCAAAACATGCATATATATTTTTTAAAATTCAGCCCCAAAGACTTTTTGTTTAAGTTGTATTGATGTTTACTGTATTGTGAATTTAAGCACAGAAAAAATTTAGATACTTATTAATTCACTTAAAAACTATAATCAACCTGTTACACATTAACAGAAACTCTTATATGAACAGTAACAATATTTTCCAAAGGAAAAAAAAGGGGGAGATTGGCATTGTTTTACATTTTGGCAAATTTCCTTAAAGTCTGGCTCAACAGAAGACAGCTGGACTGGCCTACTGCTTTTGCATTCACTCTGCTGCACTCTCCCAGGTCAGGTTAACCTTGAGAAAACATCATGTATACTCATGTAGGAATGAATGTGTAAAAGGTAAATAATACCTTTGTGTTATTATGAAAAGAGTTTTGGCCTTCTGGACTCTAAAAAACCTTGGGGACTCCTAAGTGTACCCAGACCAAACTTTGAGAACCACTGCCTTATGAGTTAGGATCAGTTATTATCTCTACTTTATAAATGAGCAAACTGGCATAGAGAGGTCAAGGCATGATCCAAGGCCATGTTGCTGGGACAGGCCAGAGCAGGTAAAATGCAAAGAGCATAATACTTTCATTTGGTTGCTTGTTGCAAGAACTAACTGAGATCACGAAGGTAGAAGGTAGAGTTGGTTATCACAAGCACTCAAAAACATCAATATCTCCCATTGGGCAAGGTCTGATGAAAAACTAGGGAAACTGCACATTTTTGATCAACTCATCATTGACACCAGCAAGAAAAAATAAAACTCCACTGCAAGTGTTGTCCAGAACTTGTACCAGCTTTCTGGATGGAAGATTTTTGCAGATCACAAACTCCAGGGCCTCATTCCATTCTTCATGAGGCAAACGATGCAGTGTGCTGCACATACGTCACTGTGTTCCTTGGGAAACCTGAGCAAGCCAGGAGAGTTGCTCCATTATTTACAGGTTCCTTTTTGCACCATGCTGTATTTACAAGGAACCCTCAACAAACAACAATAGCACCTCCAGTCTATGCAGCCAAACCTAGGAACCACCATCTGTGATCTTCTGGACCAGGAGCTCAGCACTCCGCTGCCCTCCTTGTCCATCAACTTTTGTAACCCTCGGGGCCTTCCTGCTCCGCCTGCAGCGGGTACTTAAGTGCAGAGTGTGATCACTTTTGTTCCTCCTTTGATTTGGGAAGTGAGCTCACCTGGGGAAGTGGAACTCGGTGCTGTTCAGGCCACTGCATACTAAAAAAAAAAAAAAAAAAAAACCAACTACCCTGACAGAAGGCAAGATCGAGAGATGCTTGAAGCTATTGCTTCCATCAACTGCAACCAGGTCTCTCACCTGGATCACTGGTCCCCTTCCACTCGGTTGGAATAAAATCCAAACTCCTTAACTGGGCTTATGAGGATGTCTTATCTGGTACCTGACTACCTGTCCCACTAGAAGCAAGGGTTCCTCCTCTCTGGCCTTTGCTCTCTCTGCTCCCACTACCTGCAATGCCCCCCTAGGACTTCCAACAGCTCAGATGTCACCTCCTCAAGGAGGCCTTCGCTTCCTGCCCCTCTTTTATAGCTGCCTCTCCATCCCTGCATCCGGTTGTACTTGAGACTTCACAGCACTTACTCTCGGAAGTTATCTCGATTTTACTGGTCTATTACTCATCTCCCTCCTTCCACATCCTCCTCCTAGAAGATAAGCCGCCAACAGCCAGGGCTCCACCGGGTCCCCACGACGTCTCCGCCGCCTGGCACCGCGCCTGGCACAGACTAAGCGCTCAGCAAAAACGGTCGAATGAATGAAGCAGCGGCGCCCCGTGGCCGCGAGGGACCCGAGCTGGAGTCCCTGGTGTCCCGGGCCGGGGTCGGGATGGCGGGGTGGGGGACCGCGCGGCGCGACCGGGCTGCTCCTTTAGCCCGGCCCGGCGCGGCAGGTGCTTGGGGAGGGCGCCCGCACACACCCGCTGGGGTCCGCGCCGCCGCCCAGCTCTCCCGCACTCACCATGGTGGCCGGGCCGCCGCCGTCCCCGGCCGGCGAGGGACGAGCGCGGGGGACGCGAGGGCGAGACGCGAGCGCTGGAGCCGGCGCGGCTGACAGGTGAGGCGCCCACATCAGACCATGGCTGCTTCCCACAATGCCCTCGAAGCGAAAGTTTGCAGGCTCCGCCCCCCGCCGCAGCTCTCCCTCCCCTCCCGCTCCTCGTGCTCCCTCCCTACCGCACTTCCTCCCCCAACCCGCCGCACCTCCCTCCTTCCCCTCCTCCTCTCCCTCCTCCTGCTCTTCCCCTTTCCTCATCACTTCTCACTCTCCTTTCTCCTCCCCTCTCCTCCCAGTTTCCCGACTCCCTTCTTTCTCCTCTCTCCTCCCGCCCCACCTCGCCTCCGATGGCCCCGCCCCGCCTTCGATGGCCCCGCCCCGCTCCGCGCCGCGCGGGCGGCCCTAGGTGCGAATACACCTGCGCGCAGACCTCGGCATCCGGCCCGACCTGCGGTGCGCGGAGCACCAAGGGCTCTGCGGGTTCCGCACTGAGGAGCCCTGCGCGGGGAGCGCGGAAGAAACTACTCTTCTGATTGACCCGCGCCGTGAATGTGATTTCATTCATTCCGCAAACGTTGATCAGACCTGGCTAAGAGATTTCCCCAGACACTTGCGGCGGGAAGTGTCACTGGTTGTCTTCTCCTGAACCACGTAAGGGAGGAAGCATTTGGTAGAGCCGGAACCAGAAGCGATCTCTTGCCACCGAGTTGTTTTTCTTCTTCGTATGTGTGTGTATGTGTGTGTACAATCCAAGAACATAGGTCATTTTAAGCAGACCCGATTTTAAGAACTTTCTCCTAAGACTCCGGCGTGGACTTCCTAATCTTTCTTCTTCTCCCCTTGGTTTTTCTTAAGCCTGGAGTTGCCACCTGGGGCGTTAGAAGTCTCCAAACCCTAAGTTGTACGTCGTGTTTTTGAGTGCATTTTTATGTTCTTTTGGTTGAGTCGGTTGGTTTTACCAAATACCTAAAGAGATCTGTGACCCTGAAAAGGTTAAGAACCTTTGCCTGAGTGGTTTCTGGAAATCAAAACTGGTAAAAATCCTCAGATCTGTGATCTGAGGTGTACGGTGTGATCCAGCCCAGGTGACCTGGAGATACAAGCTCCATATCCCTCATGCACTTGCTCCTTGGAAGAAAAGCTATGACAAACCTTGACATCGTATTAAAAAGCAGAGACATTGCTTTGCCAACAAAGGTCCCACAGTCAAACCTATGATTTTTCCAGCAGTCATATAGGGATATGAGAGTTGGACCTTAAAGAAGGCTGAGCACTACAGAATTGATGCTTTCAAACTGTGGTGCTGGAGAAGACTCTTGGGAATCTCTTGGACAGCAAGGAGATCAAACAGTTTACCCTAAAGGAAATCAACTCTGTATATTCATGAAGAACTCATGCTGAAGCTCCAATGCTTTAGCTATCTGGTGTGAAGAGCCAAGTCATTGGAAAAGACTCTGATGCTGGGAAAGATTCGGGGCAGGAAGAGAAGGGGCAACAGAGGATGAGATGGTTGGATGGCATCACTGTCTTAGTGGATATGAGTTTGAGCAAACTCCAGGAGGTAGTGAAGGACAGGAAAGCTGGGTGTGCTTCAGTTCATGGGTTTGCAAAGAGTCAGACGTGGCTTAGCAACTGAAAAACAGCAAGCCACGTCCATGCATTGTTGAAGCCACATTAATCAGAGCCCTACACAAGGAGACTAGGGGATCCAGCTGGGAACCAGCAAGATACTTTCTTCGGAAGCTTATAATCTCTTTTGGCTCAACAAATAATAAACAAGTAAATAAATCATTACAAAGTAATGAATACTAAGTAGGTGAGAACATTACCAAGAAGATGAGTACAGGTTGCTGGACAGGAACAGGGGAAGCTACAGTTATTTAGCTGGGGCACCTGGGAAGGCTTCCCCCAGGGAGGTGACATGAGATGTGGAGGTGAGATGTCAGTGCACTGAAGAAAAGAAGGGGGAAAAAAAAGGATTGTCCTTCTCAAAGATCTCAAAGAAAACCTCTGTGGCTGGAGTTAAGTGAGAGGAGGTCAAAAGGTGGGCAAGAGGCAATGGGTCTTTCCTACCTTAAGGCAACTCATTTACTAAAACCCCCAAGATTACAGTTTCAAACCTGGAAATTCTCAACAAGCTCACTGCCTCCTTGTCCTGATGGCTTCCACCCCTGGTGTGGTGGCATCTGCCCAAAGTACTCTGCTGCTAAGTCGCTTCAGTCGTGTTCGACTCTGTGTGACCCCATAGACAGTAGCCCACCAGGTTCTCCCGTCCCTGGGATTTTCCAGGCAAGAACACTGGAGTGGGTTGCCATTTCCTTCTCCAATTCATGAAAGTGAAAAGTGAAAGTGAAGTCGCTCAGTCATGTCCAGCGCTTAGTGACCCCATGGACTGCAGCCTACGAGGCTCCTCCGTCCATGGGATTTTCTAGGCAAGAGTACTGGAGTGGGGTGCCATTGCCTTCTCCGAGTACTCTAGAAGAGGATTATTTAAGAAATAATTAAACCCCAGGCTATGGGATGAGTTTGCCTCCTGACAGAGGATCTGCAATTTACTGTAAATTTAGAAGAGCTGTTTTCTAAGCAAAATCTACCCCCAAGGTTCATTTTCTTCCTATCTTGGGCATTTTGGGCTTCAGTCTAAACTTTGTGCCTCCTGCTTGCTATCTGACTTCAGGGCTCACCCCTGGCCCATTCACCTTGCCCATTCTGCAAAGCTTCTGCTTTAAGGATATTGTTGCCATTGGAAAGAGATGGGAATGCTAAAGGTGAGGCTTAAAGCTAAAGAAATCTTGATGCTCTTGTCATGACAGTTAAGTAAAAGATAAAAGCAGAAGAAAATTCCCTTACTATGTGGCCCAGACTAGGAAAAGTTTGGTTTGAGAATCAGAGCATCCTTTGTCTGTCTTCCCACATGACCTTGCTGAGAGGGGCAGAGGATGCTCTCCTGGGCTATTTCTCACTAATGTTCTTCCCTCCACACCCTAAATCACTCTTGGGGCTGGACACTTTACATAAGTGGTCTTATCTGGCCCTCAAACAGCCTCCAAAAGAAGGAGTTCTTTGCCCACTGTACAGATGAGAGCCTGAATCTCAGAGGCATTGAGATCAAACCAAGCACAGACAGCTAATCAGAGGCAGAACTGAGCCTGGAATCAAGGCACTGAGGTTCAAGTTGATTCCTACTGAAGCCGCATACCTGGTAGAGCCACACAGGACACACACTGGGGAATAAACAATGTTTATTCAGAACACCCATGGGTCGTAGTGGAATAGCATGCATTTTTGAGTCTTGACTTCCCTAGCCCATCTTTGCTCCCTTTTGACCTTCACAGCAGGTCTACTATTAAGAAGGCCAATCCCAGGGAGTACCCAGAGGCCCTGTAAATCAAGATGCTTTACTGGGGAGATGGTCCTGAAAGTGCCTTTGATTCTAAATCTGCTGTCATAAGCAGAAGCCAGAAAGCATGGTACGTGACACATGATTCAGATCAGGTCGTCTGTGAGCTGATTCGTGTAATTCTGTGCACAAAGCCCTGGTATTAGATCAACTCGATTTGTGAGTTTCACTTCTCAGATGACTCTATAACTGCACATTAACAGAAAGAACAGAGAATACAAAAGCCACCATGAGGTTCACAGAAGAGGAAGGGGGTGGCGTTACAAATCAAGGACATGATAATAAAGTAAAACACTGATAGTCCATAAACGAGAATACTGACTGTCTGGAAATTGAGAAAAGTCAAACTGCTAGTTTTACAATATAGAAGGAACAAAGAAGAAGCCAGCTTCAAAGCCAGCCTGTGCAATTCCTCCATGGCAGCATGCATTTGACTAAAGCCCCGCTGTTCTTCAGTGTGTTCCTATTAGTGTCTTAAGCAATCAACATCCCCAGTAATCCCCTCTGAATTGTCTAGGAATTCACCTTGTCATGGGGAAACTTGTGACCTTATGTTTTTAGAAAACTTCTTCTCTTCTCAAAACTGGACAGTTTTATTCCAAATAAAAGAACCTTATCCAATGTATCTCTAAAGAATATTTTCAAAACGTTTTCAGTTAAAAAATAATATAGGTTCACTGTAGGTTTGGAAAATATAGGAGAGTGTTATTCTAAAGCCTCATTCCTAATCTTACCATCAAGAAATAAACACTGTTGGAACTTCCCTGGTGATTCAGTGGTTAAGAATACGCCTGCTAATGCAGGAGACATGGGTTCGATCCCTGGTCCAGGAAGATCCCACCTGCAGCAGGGCAACTAAGCCTGCACGCCACAACTACTGAAGTCTGCACACCCTAGAGCCCGTGCTCTCCAACAAGAAAAGCCACTGCAATGAGAATAGCAACTAGAGCAGCAACTAGAGAATAGCCACTGCTCACTGCAACTAGAGAAAGCCCTTGAGCAACAACGAAGACCCAGCACAGCCAATGTACAATGCATTAATTAATTAATTTTTTTTAAAAAAAGAAATGACCACTGTTATAGTTGGTGTATTTCCTTTTAGATTTGCATTTTACAGGCATAGAGGACAGAGCAAAATTTAGTTTTTAAAACAAAAATGAGAATCCTACCATATGTACTCTTTTATATTCTACTGATTGTTTTCTTGTTTGGGGCTTTTTTGGGGGCTGAGGGCAACAGTTACTGAACAAATATTAATTGAGCATCTGCTTTGTGCCAAGAATTGTGTTGGCCTTTGGGCATAGAACAGTGAGGCAGGGGGAAAGATATGAATGGTCCCTCTCAAGATGAGTATGCAGTGCTATAGGGAAGATAATTTTTTTTAAATAACATACATTAGTATATAATTATCAAAAAGAAAAAGTGCTATGCAAACACGTTAGAAATCCTGACAGACATTTACTTTTCTCTCCAGGATCCATTCTCCCTGCTGCCTGAAATCCCAGTTTTGGTTTGGAGACCCAACATACACATAACTCTTCGCTTCAGGAGTAGCACATGGCCCGACAGCATCCTGGCAGATCAGAGTGCTTTTCCCCAACAGAGACAGTGATTGGTCCTGGAACAGGCATATGCTTGGAGTTAAGTAACCCAAGCCATCAAGACTGAATTCTGGGGTATTAATTGGAATCCTCTTGGAGAAGTATATCCACTTTTCCCACTAGATTTGAAGTTCAAGGAGGAAGCTGGAGCCGTTGCAGCCATCTTAGCACCATGAAGAAGGAACATCTCTTTGAAGCCATCACCAAAGAAATGGGGGCCAAGAGACAAGACGATAATCAGGTCCTCATGACACTTTTTGAGTCTCAGATCAAGCCTGAATTTTGCAGTTACCTGAACCAGTTTGGTTGTCACCGTTTGGCTGGGTAAGATGATTCAGGGAGTAAATGAGTCAGGAAAGGTTTCTCAGAGGAAGGGAGGTATAAGATGAGGCCTGAGGCCTGTAGCAGAAGCCAGCGTGAAGGAAGAAGCTGAACGGAAGAAACAGCGCGCAGGGTCCTGGAGCTGATGGAGCTTCAGAGCACTGGACAAAGAAGCTTGAGCACACGCAGGGCCTCGGAGGCGGGATTAAAGATGCAGCATATGAAATCAAGAAATGAGAAGCCATTGAAGGCTTGCAAGTAGACAAGGGCCAAAATTGTGGCTTAAAGATGTTTATTAACAATCCCACTTGCTGTGGTTTGGACAGCCGCATGGGCGGCAGACAAAAGAGGATTCAAAGAGACTTAAGTGGTCTTTACAATGTTTCAAGTGAGAGATGATGCAAGCTTCAACCAGGAAGCTTGGTAATACATTTTTATGTAACATTATTTTGTGAGAATCTCTCAATATCAACTTCTAGTTAGACACACACATACACAGGGAATTCTCTGCTGGTCCAGTGATTAGGACTCTGCCCTTCTACTGCACGGACCGTGGGTTGGATCCTTGGTCTGGGAACTTAGATCCTACATGCCACAAGACAGGGCCAAAAAAAAAAAAAATTAATGAAAAATACATAATACTTAATAGTCCATTCTTGAGCTATTCATGTTCTAGTCCCTTATAAGAAACCCGTCATGAAATTCTAGAAATCTAAGTCCTTACAACTAAATACTGAGATTGTTTCCACTTCTTATGAATATTACAATGGAAACCTTGTACATACAATTTTTCTCCAAGTTTCTGGTTACATCAGGATAAATTCATAAAATTCAAACTATTTTTCAAAAGAATAAACCTTTTGAAGCCTCTCTCTATATATCCATCAAAAAAGAGTGTCCCAGTTTATACTGGTCTACATTCCCACCAGTAACAAACACCCCAGGTAACTCTTGAATTAAGAATAAATTTCAGAACTTTCCTGGTGGTCCAGGGGTTAAGAATCCACCTGTCAATGTGGCAAACACAGTCCTGGTCCAAGAAGATCCCATGTGCTGAAGGGCCACTAACCCCTTGTTCCACAACCACTGAAGCTCTCACTCTAGAGCCCCTGCTCTGCAATAAGAGAAGCCACTGCAATGAAAAGCTCTCGCACATCACAACTACAGAGTAGCCCCCATTCCCTGCAACTAGAGAAAGCCTACTTGCAGCAACCAAGATCCCAAGCAGTCTAAAATAAATAAATAGATAAATAAAATAAAAGTTCAGTTTAAACAAGGTTGGGGTCTCCCAGATGATGCTAGTGGTAAAGAACCCACCTGCCAATGCAGGAGAGTTAAGAGACACAGTTTCAATCCCTGAGTCAGGAAGATCCCCTGAAGGGAATGGCAGCCCACTCCAATATTCTCACCTGGAGAATCCCATGGATGGAGGAACTTGGCAGGCTACAGTCCATGGGATCACAAAGAGTCAGATGCTACTGAGCAAACAGCATTAACTTACCCAAGTCAGTGTCTGGACCTCTCTCATTTTCACGCTCACTTCCAAGTTTAGCTGAGATGTGGTGTGAATTAAGATAGTGTTTCAAAGCCGCTAGTGTGGTTTTGCACCAATTTTTGAAGGGCACTAATGTCAGTCAAGGGCTTCCCTGGTAGCTCAGCTGCTAAAGAATCTGTCTGCAATGCAGGAGACCTGGATTCGATCCCTTGATTGGGAAGATCTTCTGGAGGAGGGCATGGCAACCCACTCCAGCATTCTTGCCTGGAGAATACCCATGACAGAGGAGCCTGGCAAGCTACAGTCCATGGGGTTGCAAAGAGTCGGGCATGACTAAGCACAGCACAGCACAATGTCAGTCAAATAATTCCTGTTTCAGTTTTAGACAACAAGAATCTATTGATGTTTTTATAGCAGGGGCAAGGATGTCAGGAGGGGGAGCAGTGGAAAAGGTTAGCAGCGTGTGGCTGCAACAAAGCTGTCCTTGAAAGAGATAAACTTGAAAAGGTATTTGGCTGCAAGGCATAAGGACATGCTGCCAGAAGGAGTTGTTCAAACTGGATGCCCAATCAAGTGGGACCGTAAGTGTCTTTTTTGAGATCTGAAGAGAAACTAGTAACTTGGCCAAGAAATTCAGTGTGTGAATGTGATTTAATTTACTGACATGCATGTGAATTAACACACATGTGCATACACACACACACACATATTCCAATGAAAACAAAGTTTCCACAAGCAGTTCCTTCAGGTAATGTCTTTTATTGATTACTGAGAAAGCAGTACACAAACTTTCAAGTTGTTTCCATTTCTGTATAAGTGTGTTTCCAACATGTTTTTCATGCTGTAGGGATTTATAGAAAGAGGGTGTGAACTCCAGAGCCAGAGCTGTGGTGAGGTTGGGACAGATCCTTGAGGAAGATGGGAAAGCCAGAAAGTCAGATGCTGTAGGTTCACCGTCACCCCTACAAGTTCTTGGTGGGGGTACTTTGAGTAGGCTCCTCCCTCTTCGGGGAGAGTCTTGGACTGCCAAGCCCTATTGGTCCGTCCATGAGTTAATTACATCTATTTTCTCTAGAGACCACAAATGGGCTTTAAAAGCATAGCTACGTGCATATCACTAAGAGTGGGCTGCTCTAACATCCCATCTTGACATACTGAAGGATTCGTGCAGACATTGCAAATCCCTGAGAATGTGAACTTATTAAAGAATGAGGAAAATATCCCTGTGGTTACCTGCATCTCTGCCTCAGAGGTTTAATGGTACTTAACCAAATGATATATTAATATCTATTGATTAATACTATTCAAATGTTTCTTTATCACACTGTAACTTCCAGATTGTCTTTAGAAAAGAAAAAAGGTACAAAGTATGCATTTGTGTGTGTGTGTGTGAGATTAAGCAAAATGCTTCCTGATACTATTGAATTCTTAAAAGTAATCTTTGGAATCTGACTTTGGAATCTTTGGAATAAATGACTTACTAATGTCATCAAAGAAGATTTGTCAGGAAATGAATAAGCTTATTCTTTTTTTCTAATCATAATGGTAATTTGGTTAAAGGCTAACTAAAGTAAAAATAAATGGAATGGGAGGAGTAGTTCCTGGGTTTCTCATCTTGTTAATCTGGTCAAATACAAGATACTTCAACTAAAGTAGGCTGATGGTTATCACTGCTTCACTGAAGGAGAAAAGAAAATGGAATGCGGATACAACTTGACATTGGCTGGCAGTTACAATTACGATTAAAAGTGCAGAATATGTCAGTGTAATGGATGCCAACTAAGCTCAAGAGCCTTTGAAACAATTCCTTGAGAGCTGTCCTTTGATCCTCCAGTCATGTTCAGAGACTTGCCTTGGTTTCAAAGGATTGGCATAATTCCTGACAACAGCACTGCACTTTTGTCTGACTTATGCCACCATTTTCTCCTTACTTATTCCCACCCTACTTTGGAATTCTGAATGCTCAAACAATTGCCATGCTCCAGGAAGCTCTTGTGGCCACTCACGATATCCAGTGGTGATGCTGATGAGTTGCCTAAGGCATAGATATGTTGTTTGGGGGCAGATTTATAACTGGGGAGGAGGGGCCTTCACTGAAGCTTAATGCCACAGTGGTATCATCATTGCCAAGTGCAAGTGTTAGTCACTCAGTCATGACCGAATCTTTGCAACCCCATGGATTGTAGCCCACCAGGCTCCTCTGTCCATGGAATTCTCCGGGCAAGAATATTGGATTGGGTTGCCATTCCCTTCAGAGGATCTTCCAGACCCAGGGATTGAACCCAGGTCTCCTGCATTGCAGGTGGATTCTTTACCATCTGAGCTAACAGGGAAGCCCATCATCATTGCCAGTCTCCTGTGAAATATACTGGACTCCATGGTTGATATTTAAATTTCATATCACTGCAGAATCCTTAGTCCTGATGTTCCTGATAAGCAACAACCTTTGGTTTTGTAGGATTTAGTCTAACTCCCCAGGTAATCCTATGGTCATGTGTAGGATGAGCATGCCTTCAGAATCATTAGATCCATGTATATGTTGGGCAAGGGATTGAACCTCAAAGCCAATGATTTCAAAATCCAAGGCAGGGAGTGGGAAGGGTGATGAAGAGTCAGAATCACCTAGTCCTCAAGTGAGTAGGGACAGGGAAAGAGTGGAGAGTTAACATGGCCCAGGGAAATGTGCTAGGATTGTCTTACGGAGGAGGAGTTTCTGCAATCAGATGCCCTAAGTGCAGAGCAGGTGAATTTGGGCAAGATGCTTAACCTCACTGCACCTCTATTTCCTCATCTCCAAAATGGAGATAACCATTGTCATGCCTCCAGGGATTCATAGGAAATTAGGATTCCCTGGTGGCTCAGATGGTAAAGAATCCATCTGCAATGCAGGAGACCTGGGTTCAATCCCTGGGTTGGGAAGATCCCCTGGAACAAAGGGAATGGGTACCCACTCCAGTATTCTTGCCTGGAGAATTCCATGAACAGAGGAGCCTGGCAGGCTATGGTCCATCGGGTCACAAAGAATCGGACACGAATGAGTGACTTTCACTTTCACTAAAGACACTGGCTATAGACCATGGGGTCACAAAGAGGTGGACATAGCTGAGTGACTGAGCATAGGATTAAAAAGTTCACACTCAATAATTACAGTTGCTGCTACTAGTAGTAGTTAATTTAATTAGTGTTAACTTTATCTTTTTTAATTAATTAATTTATTTTTTATTTCTGGCTGGGCTGAGTCTTCGTTGCTGCCTAGGCTTCTCGTTGCAGTGGCTTCTCTTGTTCTGGAGCACGGGTTCTAGAATGCAGGCTGCAGTAGTTGTTGCATGGCTTAATTGTCCCAGGGCATGTCTACATGCCCTGGGCTTAATTGTCCCAGGGCATGTAGAATCCTCCTAGACCAGGGAATCAAACTCCTGTCCCCAGCACTGGCAGGCAGACTCTCAAGCACTGTGCGTGCATGCTCAATCACTTTAGCTGTGTCCAACTCTTTGTGACCCCGTGGACCATAGCCCACCAGGCTCCTCTGTCCATGAGATTTTCCTGGCAAGAATACTGGAGCAGGTTGCCACGCATTCCTCCAGGGGATCTTCCCAACCTAGGGAGCAAATCCAAGTTTCCTTCATCTCCTGCATCTCCTGAATTGCAGGCGATTCTTTATTGCTGAGCAATGGGGGAGCCCCTCAACTAGTGTACCACCAGGGAAGTCCAGCATTAACTTTATTTAAAAGCTGACTTATTTCCTTACTGATCAAAACACCTTTTCCAAAGTCTGATGTGCCTTCTTAAAAGCATGTTTCACAGAAAAAAAAAATTTTTTTTAAGCATATTTCAAAGCCATGGAAAGAGCTTAGTGGGATGGAATGGTAGCTCCGTGTCTCCAGCCAGCTTGTCCCCAGCAGTGCAAGCCACACTTGACTTTCACACAAAACTCAAGCAATAGGCAGAGTAACAGTCTGCACACACAAGCAGGACTTGGGTGATCACATGGTCTCAAGAGTGTTTAGGGTCAGTGATGTCAATGCATAGGGGAGATGATCACCTAAGAAAATGTCAGCTCACTGTCTGTTGCATTCAGGAACTTGTGAGAGAATGCTTTCCCTCCTTTGTTAAAAGAGATCAGGTTTTCTGCCTTATAATTTCTGTCCTTATAATGTTATGCCATCAAAATACTTAATTACATGCTGGCTTTTTTAAATAATAATAATAATTAACATTTACTAACTGCTTACTGTGATATCAGTGGAAGACTTTAAATGTATTGCCTTATCTAATACAGTTATCCATTGATATGGGTTATATGTTTATAATTGCATTTTTATTGAAGTATAATTGATTGACAATGTTGTGTTAATTTCTGGTGCACAGCAAAGTGATTCATTGTGTGTGTGTGTGTGTGTGTGTGTGTGTATTCTTTTTCATTTTTGGCAGTGCCTCACAGCTTGTGGGATATTGTTCTCTGACCAGGGATTGAACCCAGGCTTTCAGCAGTAAAAGCATAGAGTCCTAACCACTGGACCACCAACGAATTTACGTTTCTCATACTCTTTTCCTTTATGGCTTGTTATAGGATAGTGAACGTCGTTCTCTGTGCTATATAGTAGGACCTTGTTGTTTAACTATTTTATATATACTGGTGTGTATCTGTTCGTTACAAATTCCTAGTTCATCCCTCCACTGCTTTCTCATAGTGTGTTTTCTATGTTCGTGAGTCTATTTCCGTTTTGCAAATAAGTTCATTGGAAATAAGTTCATTTGTATCACATTTTTGATTCCACATAAAAGTGATATCATATGATATTTGTCTTTATCTGACTTACTTCACTTAGTATGATAATCTCTAAGTCCGTCCATGCTGCTGCAAATGGCATTATTTCATTCTTTTATATGGCTGAGTAGTATTCCATTGTTTATGTATACCGCATCTTCTTATCCATTCATCTGTTGATTAACATTTAGGTTCCTTCCATGTCTTGGCTATTGTAAACAGTGCTGCAATAAACACTGGGGTACATGTATCCTTTTGAATAAGAGTTTCCTCTAGATGTATGCCCAGAAATGGGATTTCAGGATTATACATTTAGATTTTGTTTTACATAGTGGCTACACCAATTTACATCCCCACCAACAATATAGGAATGTTCCTTTTTCTCCATACCTTCTCCAACGTTTATTATTTGTAGGTTTTTAGTGATAACCATTCTGAATGATGTGAGGTGATACCTCATTGTAGTTTTTATTTATATTTCTCTAATAGTTAGCAAAGTTGAGTATCTTTTCACCTGCCTATTGGCCAACTGTATGTCTTCTTTGGAGAAATGTCTATTCAAGTCTTTTGCTCATTTCTTGATTGGGATGTTTTTGTTGCTGCTGCTGCTCTTGTTGATTTGTGTGAACTGTTTGTACATTTTGGAAATTAGGCCCTTGTCAATCACTTGGCTTTTTTCTATTATGGGTCAGTACTCTAAAAATAGTGTTAGTAGGTATTAGATAATGGCTGTTAATTTTGTCTTTAATATAAACATACTGCCCTTTTGATCTAGGATTTTAAGACTTGGGTGAAGCAAACAACTAGCCGGAATTCATTCAGTGGTGAGGTTTTCTATGCAGGCTCAGTCCCTTCTTTATCTATTTTCTTAAACCACATGCTTTTCCTCTTTGGCTACTCATTTCCTCTCTGGTCACACTTGTTTCATTTTGTTTCTACCCTGGTCACACATTTTGAAAAGTACTGAGATTGCTCCAGATATTGTGTATGCTGTTATCTCTCCTTTGTACATGAGGAAACTGAAGCTCAGAATGAAGAAAAATTGTTAACATCCCCTCAGTGGTAAAGTGCAGATAGAGCCGGGGTTCAGATTTGGGTAACTGTGGCTTCTAAGTCCATCGTCTTTCCACTAAGGTGATCTTTCAGCCCCCAGCACGTGTTTTATCCAGACTTGAGCCTTTCTTTAGTCTTGTCCCCTTTCATCCCCAGCTCCAAACCTTCCAGTGCGTTAGAGGACAATTCTGTGTTTTGTTTTGCCATGCCACATGGCACGTGGGATCTTAGTTCCCCAACCAGGGATTGAACCTGCACCCCTTGTGTTGAAAACTCAGAATCTTAACCACTGGACCATGGGGAAGCCCTCAACCACAATTCTGAAGAGGCTTCCCAGTCCTGCACACATCATTCATACCCTTCTTCAGACTGAGGTATGCAGTCTCTACCTTAAACATGGGTCAGAGTCCCAAGGATGGGAAGGGTGAACTCAAACCCATGAGAAAGGTCCTGCAGTGGGAAGCTGTGAGAACTCTGGCCCTGCTCACTAGAGCCACTGAACTCCAAATTTTGGTGGCACAGAAGTGAGAAGAGCCCATGCTACTTCTCCCCTGCCTAGAGAAACGCAGTCTCAGGATCTCTGTTCCAGGGCTTAGAGTGAGGGCTCAGATTCTACTACAGGCTTTGATTTCAGTCCTGGTCTCACCACGCACTAGCTCTGCCACCTTGGACTGATTGCCTAGCTTCTCTGTGCCTCGGTTTCCTCATCTGTAAATGGAGATATAACATCAACATACAATTCAGTCTTGTTGTGACCATGAACCACAATAATCGTACCTGAAAAATATCTAGTGTGGTGCCTGGTACATAGTTGTTGCTGTTTCAATCACTAAGCCGTGTCTGACTCTCAGGGACCCTATGAACTTTGGCACACCAGGTTCACCTGTCTATGGAATTTTCCAGGCAAAAATACCAGTTGTTGTTCAGTCACTAAATTGTGACTCCTTGAGATCCCACGTACTACAGCACACCAGGCTTCCCTGTCCTTCACTCTCTCCCGGAAATTGCTCAAATTCATGTCCATTCAGTCAGTGATGTTATCTAACCATCTCATCCTCTGTCACCCCCTTCGCCTCCTGCCCTCAATCTTTCCCAGAATCAGGGTCTTTTCCAGAAAGTTGGCTCATCACATCAGGTGGCCAAAGTATTGGTGCTTCAGCTTTAGCAGCAGTCCTTCCAATGAATATTTAGGGTTGATTTCCTTTAGGATTGACTGCTTCCCTGGTGGTTCAGATGGTAGAGAATACTGGAATGGGATTGCCATTTCCTCCTCCAGGGGATCTTCCTGTCCCAGGGACTGAACCCAACTCTCATATGTCTTCTGCATTGGCAGGTAATTCTTTATCCCTGAGCCACCTGGGAAGCCCCTGGTACATAATTCAGTTCAGCTTAGTTCAGTCGCTCAGTCGTGTCTGACTCTTTGCAACCCCATGAACCACAACACGCCAGGCCTTCCTGTCCATCACCAACTGCTGGAGTCTATCCAAACCCATGTCCATTGAGTCGGTGATGCCATCCAACCATCTCATCCTCTGTTGTCCCCTTCTCCTCCTGCCCTCAATCTTTCCCAGCATCAGGGTGCTTCAAAAAAATTAACTGTTTGGGGGACTTCCCTGGGCTTCCCTGGTGGCTCAGATGGTAAAGAATCCTCCTGCAATGCGAGAGACCTGAGTTCCACCCCTGGGTTGGGAAAATGCCCTGGAGGAGGGCATGGCAATCCACTCCAGTATTCCTGCCTGGAGAATCCTCATGGACAGAGGAGCCCAGCAGGCTACAAGTTCATGGGGTCACAAAGAGTCAGACATGACTGAGCATCCAATGGCTAATACTTCATGCTGCCAATGCAGGCAGAGCAGGTTTGATCCTTGGTCAAGAAGCTAAGATCCCACAGGCTGTGCAGTGCAGCCAATAAATTAAAAAAAAAAAAAAAAAACAGTTCTTGTTGATACTAAAAGTTTGTGATTTATTTCTTAGGCAAAAACAAAGATCTCATTCAAACTTTCTGTCCCCCAAGACCAGTAGAAAATTTGGAGTTCTGAGTTTGCCCTCTGTCCTGGCATCCACAAAGGCAGTTATTTTTCAGTTCACTTCTGTCTGGAATGCTCCCTATAGGAGGCTCTCCTCAAGAGCACTCCAAAGGCAAGGTAGAAACTACCCCTCACTTTCTAACATAAATGATTAGAGACCTCACAGCTTGTGAAGACCCCAGAGTCACTTCCTTATTCACAAGCACCACATCAATACGCCACCATTCCTTTCTTTGCTAAGCCCAATTGTACTATCCTGTACTTTGCCCCTACTAGTTGGAGAAGGCAATGACACCCCACTCCAGTACTCTTGCCTGGAAAATTCCAGGACGGAGGAGCCTGGTAGGCTGCAGTCCATGGGGTCGCCAAGAGTCAGACACGACAGAGCAACTTGACTATGTGCTGGGCACTGAGTTAGGTGCATAAGCCCCATTGGATGAAAGAGACAGCATCCCAGTGGATCATAATCTAGTAGAGAATGGAAAGTAACCAGTATACCAGCAAAAACATTATCACTGGAAATTGTGATAAGTTCTATGATGGATAAAATCAGAGACCAGAGTGTAATGGGGAATCTACCTAGAAGAGGAATAAAAGGAGAGACTCTCTGATGAAGAGACATTTAACCTGTGGGCTGAAAGGGGACCTGCCAGGTAAAGGGGAAGGGAGAGAACAGATGAGTGCTTGGAGGGACAGAAGGGAGGCAGGTGGAGCTGGAGCACACCAGGGAGCAGAGCATTTGTCAGGCAGGAGATCCTCCAGGTTCCACTTTTACAACTGGCCTCCTGTTTGCATCTCATGGGACGCCAAGACCTGAGCTTCAGGCTGAATTTTTACAATTAGACTCCTGTTTGCTTTTTCTGAGAGGGGAGATAGGAGGGCTCCAGGTAACGCATTTACCATCAGCCTCCTGTTTGCATTTCAAAATAGAAATAACAACAGAAACAGGGTAGACAGTCTTTGTCTCCTGTAAACACCTTAAGATAACAGTCAAGGCAAGAACAAAGAGGGAAAAAACCCTGTTTGAGTAAACGATTAAGGGATCACCACTCTCCCTCCGCCCACTTCTTGGGGCAAGGGAGACACTACACATGCTAGAAAGTCTCTTTGGGGTCAAAAGTCAGAATAATGCCAGGCTTGCTCCTCCCAGAAGCCTTCCCATCAAGATCCATCTTGGCTGAGGAGTGAGTGCTCTGCTCAGGAGAGTATCTTAAGACAAATTAGCCAGAGGGGGACAGAACAAGATGATTGGCCTAAAGGAAGACAAAGACCCAAGAAACTGTCCCCATATACCGCAGCCATGAAATTAAAAGATGCTTGCTTCTTGGAAGGAAAGCTATGACAAACCTAGGGAGCATGTTAAAAAGCAGAAACTTTGTCAACAAAGGTCCATGTAGTCAAAGCTATGGTTTTCCAGTAATCATGTATGGGTGTGAGAGTTGGACAATAAGGAAGGCTGAGTGCCAAAGGATTGATGCTTTTGAACTGTGGTGTTGGAGAAGACTCTTGAGAGTCCCTTGGACTGCAAGGAGATCCAACCAGTCAATCCTAAAAGAAATCAACTCTGAGTCTTCATTGGAGGGACTGTTGTCGACGGGAGGAGCTACCCCATGCCCCAACACCGGAGGCCAGGGGCAGCAGCCAGGAGGAGCTACCCCTCGCCCGGGACAGGGGTGGCAGCCGGGAGGAGCAACCCCACATCCAAGGAGCCATGGCTGCGCGGGTGCAGGAGGGCCTAGAGGAGCTATCCCACGTTGAAGGTCAGGAAAGACGGTGGTGAGGAGATACCCCTCGTCCAAGGTAAGGAGCAATGGCTGCACTTTGCTGGAGCAGCCGTGAAGAGATACCCCACGTCCAAGGTAAGAGAAACCCAAGTAAGATGGTAGGTGTTGCAAGAGGGCATCAGAGGGTAGACACACTGAAACCATACTCACAGAAAACTAGTCAATCTAATCACACTAGGACCACAGCCTTGTCTAACTCAATGAAACTAAGCAATGCCCGTGGGGCAACCCAAGACGGGTGGGTCATGGTGGAGAGATCTGACAGAATGTGGTCCACTGGAGAAGGGAATGGCAAACCACTTCAGTATTCTTGCCTTGAGAACCCCATGAACAGTATGAAAAGGCAAAATGATAGGATACTGAAAGAGAAACTCCCCAGGTCAGGAGGTGCCCAATATGCTCCTGGAGATCAGTGGAGAAATAACTCCAGAAAGAATGAAGGGATGGAGCCAAAGCAAAACAATACCGAGCTGTGGATGTGAGTGGTGATAGAAGCAAGGTCTGATGCTGTGAAGAGCAATATTGCATAGGAACCTGGAATGTCAGGTCCATGAATCAAGGCAAATTGGAAGTGGTCAAACAAGAGATGGCAAGAGTGAACATCAACCTTCTAGGAATCAGCGAACTAAAATGGACTGGAATGGGTGAATTTAACTCAGATGACCATTATATCTACTACTGTGGGCAGGAATCGCTCAGAAGAAATGCATTAGCCATCATGGTCAACAAAAGGGTCTGAAATGCAGTACTTGGATGCAATCCCAAAAATGACAAAATGATCTCTGTTCATTTCCAAGGCAAACCATTCAATATCACAGTAATCCAAGTCTATGCCCCAACCAGTAACACTGAAGAAGCTGAAGTTGAACGGTTCTATGAAGACCTACAAGACCTTTTAGAACTAACACCCAAAAAAGATGTCCTTTTCATTATAGTGGACTGGAAATCAAAAGTAGGAGGTCAAGAAACACCTGGAGTAACAGGCAAATTTGGCCTTGGAATACGGAATGAAGCAGGGCAAAGACTAATAGAGTTTTGCCAAGAGAATGCACTGGTCATAGCAAACACCCTCTTCCAACAACACAAGAGAAGACTCTACACATGGACATCACCAGATGGTCAACACCGAAATCAGATTGATTATATGCTTTGCAGCCAAAGATGGAGAAGCTCTATACAGTCAACAAAAACAAGACCAGGAGCTGACTGCGGCTCAGATTATGAACTCCTTATTGCCAAATTCAGACTGAAATTGAAGAAAGTAGGGAAAACCACTAGACCATTCAGGTATGACCTAAATCAAAACCCTTATGATTATACAGTGGAAGTGAGAAATAGATTTAAGGGCCTAGATCTGATAGATAGAGTGCCTGATGAACTATGGAATGAGGTTCGTGACACTGTACAGGAGACAGGGATCAAGACCATCCCCATGGAAAAGAAATGCAAAAAAGCAAAGTGGCTATCTGGGGAGGCCTTACAAATAGCTGTGAAAAGAAGAGAAGTGAAAAGCAAAGGAGAAAAGGAAAGATATAAGCATCTGAATGCAGAGTTCCAAAGACTAGCAAGAAGAGATAAGAAAGCCTTCCTCAGCAATCAATGCAAAGAAATAGAGAAAAACAACAGAATGGGAAAGACTAGAGATCTCTTCAAGAAAATTAGAGATACCAAGGGAACATTTCATGCAAAGATGGGCTCGATAAAGGACAGAAATTGTATGGACCTAACAGAAACAAGATATTAAGAAGAGGTGGCAAGAATACACAGAAAAACTGTACAAAAAAGATCTTCATGACCCAGATAATCACGATGGTGTGATCACTCATCTAGAGCCAGACATCCTTGAATGTGAAGTCAAGTGGGCCTTAGAAAGCATCACTACGAACAAAGCTAGTGGAGGTGATAGAATTCCAGTTGAGCTATTTCAAATCCTGAAAGATGATGCTGTGAAAGTGCTAAACTCAATATGCCAGCAAATTTGGAAAACTCAGCAGTGGCCACAGGACTGGAAAAGGTCAGTTTTCATTCCAAGCCCAAAGAAAGGCAATGCCAAAGAATGCTCAAACTATTGCACAATTGCATTCATCTCACATGCTAGTAAAGTAATGCTCAAAATTCTCCAAGCCAGGCTTCAGCAATACGTGAACCGTGAACTTCCAGATGTTCAAGCTGGTTTTAGAAAAGGCAGAGGAACCAGAAATCAAATTGCCAACATCTGCTGGATCATGGAAAAAGCAATAGAGTTCCAGAAAAACATCTATTTCTGCTTTATTGACTATGCCAAAGCCTTTGACTGTGTGGATCACAATAAACTGTGGAAAATTCTGAAAGAGATGGGAATACCAGACCACCTGACCTGCCTCTTGAGAAATTTGTATACAGGTCAGGAAGCAACAGTTAGAACTGGACATGAAACAACAGACTGGTTCCAAATAGGAAAAGGAGTACGTCAAGGCTGTATATTGTCACCCTGCTTATTAAACTTATATGCAGAGTACATCATGAGAAATGCTGGGCTGGAAGAAGCACAAGCTGGAATCAAGATTGCCAGGAGAAATATCAATAACCTCAGATATGCAGATGACACCACCCTTATGGCAGAAAGTGAAGAGGAACTCAAAAGCCTCTTAATGAAAGTGAAAGTGGAGAGTGAAAAAGTTGACTTAAAGCTCAACATTCAGAAAACGAAGATCATGGCATCCGGTCCCACCACTTCATGGGAAATAGATGGGGAAACAGTGGAAACAGTGTCAGACTTTATTTTTCTGGGCTCCAAAATCACTGCAGATGGTGACTGCAGCCATGAAATCAAAAGACGCTTACTCCTGGGAAGGAAAGTTATGACCCACCTAGATAGCACATTGAAAACAGAGACATTACTTTGCCAACAAAGGTCCGTCTAGTCAAGGCTATGGTTTTTCCTGTGGTCATGTATGGATGTGAGAGTTGGACTGTGAAGAAGGCTGAGCGCCGAAGAATTGATGCTTTTGAACTGTGGTGTTGGAGAAAACTCTTGAGAGTCCCTTGGACTGCAAGGAGATCCAACCAGTCCATTCTGAAGGAGATCAACCCTGGGATTTCTTTGGAAGGAATGATGCTAAAGCTGCAACTCCAGTACTTTGGCCACCTCATGCGAAGAGTTGACTCATTGGAAAAGACTCTGATGCTGGGAGGGATTGGGGGCAGGAGGAGAAGGGGAGGACAGAGGATGAGATGGCTGGATGGCATCACTGACTCAATGGACGTGAGTCTGAGTGAACTCCTGGAATTGGTGATGGACAGGGAGGCCTGGTGTGCTGTGATTCATCGGGTCACAAAGAGTTGGACACGACTGAGCAACTGAACTGAACTGAATACTTTGAGCCCCTGATGCAAAGAGCTGACTCATTGGAAAATATCCTGATACTGAGAAAGACTGAAGGCAAAAAGAGAAGGGGTTGCAAAGGATGAGATGGTTAGATAGCCTCACCAACTCAATGGACATGCATTTGAGCGAACTCCGGGAGATAATGGAGGACAGAGGAGCCTGGCGAGTTGCAATCCTTGAGGTTTCACAGAGTCGGACACGATTTAGGGACAGAACAATATAAAGGAGTTAAACTTCCCAAAGGCGTGACTCTCTCTCTGAGTCCGCCTGTGGATCTTTCTGCATGTACTTTTCTTTACCAATATACTTCTTCCTTTTCTCCTTACCTTCTGCTTCCTCGACTGAATTCTTTCTTGACAAGGCAGGCATGGACTAGGGATCCAGACCCTAGCTGCTGGCCTCTGTGGTCTAATGGTTTAGGATTCCTGGTCTGGGAACTAAAATCTTGCTCCCTGCTACTGCTCAATGACATTTTCTGCTGTGTGTGTCCAAAATCAGTTGGAGAATATCTTGGTCCCAAGTGAGGCAGGCCTTGAGGACTCTGGTAGAGCTAGAATTTTATTTTTAAAAAACCTTACTTCTTTTACCTTTCTAAACAAAATGGGCCTTAGGAAGCACTGCTATCAATAAAGCTAGTGGAGGCAATGGAATTCCAGCAGAGCTATATAAAATCCTAAAAGATGACCCTATCAAAGTGCTACACTCAATAGGTGAGCAAATTTGGAAAATCCAGCAGTGGCCATAGGACTGGAAAGAGTCAGTCCTCACCCCAATTCGCAAGAAGGGCAGTATTTAAAGAATGTTCAAGCCACCGGACAATCGCATTCATCTCCCATGCTCCTAAGGTCATGCTCAAAATTCTGCATTCTAGGCTACAGCACTATGTGAACCAAGAACTTCCAGACATCCAATCTGGGTTTGGAAAAAACAGAGGAACCAAAGATCAAATTGCCAACACTGACTGGAACATAGAGAAAACAAGGGAATTCCAGAAAAACATATACCTCTATTTCATTGACTATGCTATAGCCTTTGGCTGTGTGTTGTGCTGTGCTTAGTCACTCAGTCGTGTCCAACTCTTTGTGACCCCATGGACTGTAGCCCACCGGGATCCTCTGTCCGTGGTGATTCCCCAGGCAAGAATATTAGAGTGGGTTGTCTTGCCTTCCTCCAGGGGATCTTCCCAACCCAGGGGTTGAACCCAGGTCTTCCACATTGCAGGCAGATTCTTTATCATCTGAGCCACCAGAAAGCCCAAGAATACTGGAGTGGGTAGCCTATCCCTTCTCCAGGGGATCTTCCCAACCCAGGAATCAAACCGGTATCTCCTGCATTGCAGGCAGATTCTTTACCAGCTGAGTTACCAGAGAAGCCCTAAACATATCTAGAAACACTCATTTGGAGAAAGATGTTTTCATACAGTTTGGGTGAAAATGAAGCCATCTGACAGAACCATGCCATAAACAACACTGACAAGTACAGACTTCCAGGCTGGAATCCTTCCCAAGCCCATAGTTCCCAATTGCCTCTTTCTGTCCAGGACCCTGGCCACACTCTGTGTTAAATGGTCACCACTGGGTACATCTTCTGTTTGCCGTTAGTGTGAGGGAAAGGAGCCTGGATCTGCTGGTAGCCCGTCTGCAGCCCATCCAGGAACAGGGGCACCGGGGTGATGGGCACTGAGTCTGGCTGCATGGTGTACCCTGCGAAGCGGGAAGGCAGGTACTGCCCCTGATGGGGCACGATTTGGCTTGCTGGGAGTTGAGCATGACGTTCATGGGCATGTTCATGTACACCTTGTTCATGGTGCCCTTGGGCAAGCAACAGTTGGTCTGGGACCTGGTCAGGGGTGCCTGGGCCCCTGAGTTGGCCCTGGAGCTGGACTGTGTGGATCATAACAAACTGTGGAAAACTCTTAAAGAGATGGGAATAACAGACTATGTTACCTGTCTCCTGAGCAACCTGTATGCGGGTCAAGAAACAATAGTTAGAATCTTGTATGGAACAATTGACTGGTTCAGAACTGAGAAAGGAATACAACAAGGCTGTTTACTGACACCCTGTTTATTTAACTTATATGCAGAGCACATCATGAGAAATGCTGGGCTGGATGAGTTACAAGCTGGAATCAAGATTACCAGGAGAAATATCAACAACCTCAGATATGCAGATGATACCACTCTAATGGCAGAAAGCAAACAGGAATTAAAGAAACTATTGATAAAGGTGAAGGAGGAGAGTGAAAAAAGCCGGCTTAAAACTAAATGTTAAAAAAGCTAAGATCATGGGCATCCAATCCCATCACTTCATGGCTTTCTATTGAAAGGGAAAATGTGGAAGCAGTGACAGTTTTCCTCTTCTTGGGCTCTAAAATCACTTCAGATGGTGATTTCAGCCAGGAAATTAGAAGATTGCTTGTTGGCAGGAAAGCTATGACAAACCTAGACAATGTGTTAAAAAGCAAAGAGATCGTTTTGCTGACAAAGGTGCGTATAGTCGAGGTTATGGTCTTTCCAGTCACATGCGGTTGAGACAGCTGGACTATAAACAAGGCAGAATGCCAAAGAATTGATACTTTAGAACTGTGGTGCTGGAGAAGACTCTTGAGAGTCCCCAGACAGCAACGAGATGAAAACAGTCAATCTTAACAGAAATCAACCCTGAAGACTCATTGGAAGGACTGATGCTGAAGCTGAAGCTCCAGTACTTTGGCCACCTGATGTGAAGAGCCAACTTATTGGAAAAGACCCTGATGCTGGGAAATATTGAAGGCAGAAGGAGAAGAGGGCAACAGAGGATGAGATGGTTGGATGGCATCATCAGTGCAATGGACATGAACTTGGGCAAACTCCGGGAGATGGTGGGGCACAGGGAGGCCGGGCATGCTGCAGTCCATAGGGTCGCAAAGAATCAGACATGGCTTAGTGACTGAACAACAAGAGATAAATGGAGAGACTTCTCTCTGCAGTCCAATGATTAAGACTCTGTGCTTCCAATGCAGGGGACAGGGTTCGATTTCTGGTTGGTGAACTAAGACCCTACCTACCGCAGAGGGCAGCCAAAAATTTTTAAAAACTTAAAACAAAATGGCACCCAAATCTCATTAGTTCCAATGACTAACAAATTCATGAATAGAATGTTTGTCCCCTACTCCTGTCTCCCTTCTCTGAATCCTTTTATAAATGGTGTCACCCATCTCAGCCCTTGGCAGTGGAGTTATTTGCTTATCTGAGCCCCCCATAAGCAACACAGGAAATCATTTTTCTTGGAATAGGGAGTTTTCCACATTTACCACTGCTTCCATATGTAATCACTGAACATTTGCCCACATAGTTCTCTTGCATTAAACTACACTTCCAGGCAAAAAGAGGAGTATACATATTAGCTCAGAGCTTGTTTACTCCTTGCAAGGAAAGTTATGACCAACCTAGATAGCATATTCAAAAGCAGAGACATTACTTTGCCAACAAAGGTCCATCTAGTCAAGTCTATGGTTTTTCCAGTGATCATGTATGGATGTGAAATTTGGATTGTGAAGAAGGCTGAGCGCCAAAGAATTGATGCTTCTGAACTGTGGTGTTGGAGAAGACTCTTGAGAGTCCCTTGGACTGCAAGGAGATCCAACCAGTCCATCCTAAAGGAGATCAGTCCTGGTGTTCCTTGGAAGGACTAATGCTAAAGCTGAAACTCCAATACTTTGGCCACCTCATGCGAAGAGTTGACTCATTGGAAAAGACTCTGATGCTGGGAGGGATTGGGGGCAGGAGGAGAAGGGGATGACAGAGGATGACATGGCTGGATGGCATCACCGACTCGATGGACATGAGTTTGAGTGAACTCCGGGAGTTGGTGATGGACAGGGAGGCCTGGCGTGCTGCGATTCATGGGGTCACAGTCGGACACAACTGAGCGACTGAACTGAACTGAACTGATTTCTGGTGAAATGAAGCTCTCAGAGGAATAAATAATCTTTTCTGTCTCTGCTGGACTTAAAGACTAGACTCAAACAGTCTTAGGAGAGTTAGGTGTTAGTATAGCTTTCAAAGAAGACCAAGAGTGAGCTGATTTCAGCCAAAACATGGCAGGAGAGACCCCGTGTGTTCATTCTGAGTAATAGCGACTGGCATGAACCTGGTTTTCCCCTGATTAGAAACAGAAAGAATAAATCAGGAGCTTGGAATGAACACAATTCACTACTATATACGACAGATGACTGATGGGGACCTGCTGTCTAGTCCAGGCAATTCTACCTAATATTCTGTGATAACCTATATGAGAAAAGAGTCCATTTATTTATTAATAAAAACAAGTGACATTTCACATTAAAAAAAAGAAAATTATAGAAGTGTAAAAATGTTCTTTATGCACCAGAGCCATTCTTAAGAAGTTTATTTTTTTTCTCTGTAATTAGTTGCCATATTTCCAAATACAACTTAAGAAAGTCAGCTCAGATTCAGTGGCACTAAGAAATAGGAAGTTAGCCTTACAAATGCATTCCAATATACATTAGGTGCAGACAAGTACAGTTTGAGTCCACTTACATAAGTTACCTGCATGCATGCCTGCCAAGTTGCTTCAGTTGTATCTGACACATTACAACCCTATGGACTGTAGCCCACCAGGCTCCTCTGTCCGTGGGATTCTCTAGGCAAGAATACTGGATGGACTGATATGCCCTCTTCCAGGGGAACTTCCCAACCCAGGGATCAAACCTGTGTCTCTTACATCTCCTGCATTGGCATACATTCTAAGTTGTTTCAGTCACGTCCAACTCTTTGTGACCCTCTGGACTGTGGCCCGTCAGGCTCCTATATCTGTGGGATTCTCCAGGCAAGAATACTGGAGTGGATTGCCATGCTCTCCCCCAGGGGATTTTCCCAACCCAGGGATTGAAGCCGCACCTCTTACATCCTGTATTGGCAGGCAGATTCTTTACTACCAGAACCACCTGGGAAGCCCATAGACAGTACCTAGAATAGTCAAATTCATAGAGTCAGAAAGAACATTGGTAGATGCCAAGGGCTGGGAATGGGGTGGGGAGCGAGGAGTCAGTGTTTAATGGGAACAGTGTTTCAGTTCAGAAAGTGAAAAGTTCAGGAGATAGATGATAGTGAGAGTTGCACAACAATATGAATGTACTTCGTGCCACTGAAATGTACAGGTAAATATGGTTAAAAGAGTATGTATTATATTATGTGACTTTTACAATAAAAAACATTAATAAAATAAATGGATCTGCAGGAAAAAAAAAAGAAGTTGGGTCAGTAATGAGCTGTCTTTCAGCCTTGATGAGACATGGTGTTACCATCGGTGAGCATAGTACATTTGGTCCATGTACTATCCAGCGGCCATTTCAACTCTCAACTTTCAGGAGCCTGTGATGACGACTGGAGATCTGGGTTCTAGTCTTGCCTTTGCCTTGGGTGGTTATGTCACTGAGCTTCACCCGGTCTCAGGGTCAAGAAGGAACTAGGGGATTGGATTCGGTGCTCTTGTAGGCTCTTCTCAGCTGTGTTCAACTAGTAACTTTCAAAACTTCCACCCAAATTCCCAGGCCTGAAAGAGTCCCCACTGCAACTTGTCCAAATATATGGCACTCCCCAAGCTTGGCTGTCAGTGTTTGGGAACACTGTGGTCTCTGTTCCCAAAAAAGACCTGAGTACAAAAGGCCAGTCAGGAACCAGGGAAGACAGATTCAGACATGAAACCATGGGAAGCATGTTGGACTCTTCAAATACCCTCTCATCAAGCAGGGCTGGGAACTGGGTGGAGGACCTGCTTGACACTATCTCTCCCTGGATAAGGACTCCCAGACTCCACCTGCTGGGCACGAGGGGCCTCTGAGTGTTTTGGAGGCCTCTGAGATACATTATTATTCCTTGAATTTCTAATCTTCTGGCCCAGGCTGGTGCATCAAAAAAGTGCAAATTTATTGGGCATTGAATGTGGCAGGCAATGTTCAAAACATTTTGCATATATTAACTCATTTCACCTTCACTACAAGACCCTCCGCAGGCAATTACTGTCCCCACCACCTGGGTAAAGAACTCTTAAGCCAGAGGTTAAATAACCAGTTTGAGACCACACAGCTCCTAAAGGAACCTCAAGTCCAGGCAGTCGGCTCCACAGCCCATGGTCTTGGTCACCACCAATACTCTGAACCCCCACAGCTCTGCAGAGTGGCTGCTTAATGAATACATGTTGAGTGAATCAATGTTGAGTGAATGCTTGAATGAATCAAAATGCAACTCACTTCAAGATTCAAGATCCCACTGAGCAGTGTTCCTAGGTTCCAGATTCTCCCAGCCCCTTCCCTTCCTTTCTGGCCCCTATGCGCTTCTTGGCCAGCAGGTCAATTCCCGGCCCATGGAAGGTGTTTGCCCTTCATGACTACAGATCACTTGTAGCCACCTTTGGAGAGGCGGCCTCACCCATAATCCGCAGTCCTGCTTATTCAGATTTATGTTTATTTTTCTCTAACTGATAACAAGTACCGCTGGGCCTGGGCTAAGGAACACCTGCGTGCCCTGCCCAGTATAGGCATTTTGTTAAAGCATCCAGTGTTCTCTTTAGGCTGTGAACCAGGAATTCAGGATGCCATCAGGCCACACACCTTAACTCTCCACCCTAAAGTGAGCCTTGCTTCAAGGAACGTGTCTCACACACACCTCTATCCCCCATCAGCCTCCCCAAAGCAGGTTCAATCTCCACTTTAACTCCATCACTTCTAGTGAAGGGAAAGAGGAGAGAGAAACTAATATCTAGTACGAATGCTAGGCTAGCTACTTCAAAAACTTTATGCTTTCACATATACAATATTATTGTACTGATTCTACAGGTAATTAAAGCAATGAACAGCCAGGATGTTTGCATAACTCACCAGTGTTAACCTAGCCAGTGAACAGCAGTGCTGGAATTCAAACCAAAATACATGCTCTTTCTACCCCATGCTGTCTTTGAAGGTGCTTATTAGCACTTCCCCTGGGCTTCCTCTAGGATGCCAGAATCAATGTTTGGGTAGGAAAAACAAAACAAAACAGTATTTAAGGACCATTTATTTATCTGCAAAATAGGAATTAAAATAGTTCCTACCAGAAAGGGTTCTTAAAAGGGTTAAATGAAAAAACCCAAATAAAGAATTTAGCACCAAGATTAAAAAAGAATAAGCACCACGACCCTTCCTCTTCCATTATTTTCCTCCTCTATCTCCTCTGGACAACAGGTGAACAAAAACTGGACCTCACACAAGAGAAGCAGTAACACCAGGCCATTTGGAAGATGAAGGAGCAGTGTGGTGGTAAAAGAAAAGAAAAAAAAAAAAAGAAGTAGGTGGTGTAAACATGTAACTTTATATCCAGACAGGCTTGGTTTCAAATGAATACAATTTAAAATCATGTGCTGGGACTTTCCTGGTGGCACAGTGGTTGAGAACCTGCCTTCCAATGCAGGGGACATGGGTTTGATCCCTGGTCTCAGACGGTAAAGCGTCTGCCTGTAGTGCGGGAAACCCAGGTTCGATCCCTGGGTTGGGAAAATCCCCTGGAGAAGGAAATGGTGACCCACTCCAGTACTCTTGCCTAGAAAAGTCCACGGACTGAGGAGACTGGTAAACTACAGTCCATCGGGTCGCAAAGAGTCAGACATGACTGAGAAACTTCACTTTCTTTCTTTCTGGGAACTAAGATCCCTCATGCTGCTGGACAACTAAGCCCCTGAACCTCAATGAAGACTCAGCACAACTAAAGAAATAAAATAAGTAATCATATGCTAGCAAATATGTTTTCAGTAGAGAAATTAGTTAAGTTCTGATTCGAAATTTTTTTTTGGCCACACCACTCAGATTTTGTGAGCTTAGTTCCTTGACCAGGGAGCGAACCCAGGGCCATTGCTAGGAAAATACTGAGTCCTTATCTCCAGACCACCAGGAAAACTAAAAATTTTTAAAGAACTGCCGGAAATTCAACAGAGAAAATCACACATGCAAAGAGAAAGCAACAAATAACAAAACACAGAGTTCTGAGATGCTGTGTTGTCAGAATTGGGCCAGCCCCGCTGCCTAGTGGGCTACAGTCCATGAGGTTGCAAAGAATCAGACACCACTGAGTGACTGATGTTCCCATACTGAAAGGTCTTCCAAGGTGGCACAGTGGTAAAGAATCTTCTTGCCAGTGCATGAGTCACAAGAGATGTGGGTTTGATCCCTGAGCTGGGAAGATCCCCTGGAATGGCAATGCACTACAATACTGTTGCCTGGAAGATTCCATGGACAGAGGAACTAGTGGGTTACAGTTCATTGGGTTGCAAAGAGTTGGACACGACTGAGCACACACACCCACACACATCCATGCTAAAACACAAGCACTGGATTCAAAAACAAAATATAATTCAATTCTATGCCTACTTTTACCATTTTTTACAAATTTCAGCATAGCTGGTTGCTCAGTCATTAAGTTGTGACAGACTCTTTGAGACCCCATGGACTGCAGGACTACAGGCTTCCCTGTCCTTCACTATTTCCAGGAGTTTGCTCAAACTCGTATCCATTGAGCCAGTGATGCCATTCAAACATCTTGTCCTCTGTTGTCCCCTTCTCCTCTTGCTGACAGTCTTTCCCAGCAGCAGGGTCTTTTCCAGTGAGTCAGCTTTTCCCATCAGGTGGCCAAAGTATTGGAACTTCAGCTTCAGCATCAGTTCTTCCAAAGAATATTCAGGACTGATTTCCTTTAGGATTGACTAGTTTGGTCTCCTTGATGTCCAAGGGACTCTCAAGAGTCTTCTTCAACACCACAGTTCAAAAGCATCAATTCTTTGGAGCTCAGCCTTCTTTATGGTTCAACTCTCACATCCATACATGACTACTGGAAAAATCATAGCTTTGACTATGTGGATCTTGGTGGGCAAAGTAATGTCTCTGCTTTTTAATATGCTGTCTAGGTTTGTCATAACTATTCTTCCAAGAAACAACCATCTTTTAATTTTGTGGCTGCAGTCACCATCTGCATTGATTTTGGAGGCCAAGAAAGTGAAATCTGACACTGTTTCCACATTTTCCCTATGTGTTTGCCATGAAGTGATAGGACCAGGTATCTTAATTTTTTTAATGTTGAAGTTTTAAGTGAACTTTTTCACTCTCTCTTTCACTCTCATCAAAAGGCTCTCTAGTTCCTCTTTGCTTTCTACCATTAGAGTGGTATTATCTGTGAGGTTGTTGATATTTTTTCAGCTTGCAAGAAGCTATTCTTTGAAGGTGAACATTTTCAAGTTCATTTTTATAAAAATATGGCAAATGGTAAGAAACAAGCTTATTAAAGGGTTTTAAGATTACAGTTATAGGGAGCCAATGTAGGAAAAGCTGTAAATTAAAGATGAAAAGATGAAATGGCATGGACCTCCTCATGGTTCATAACATTGTATAGGAGGCGGTGATCAAAACCATCTCCAAGAAAAAGAAATGCAAAAAGGCTAAACGGTTGTCTGAGAAGGGCTTACAAATAGCCGAAAAAAGAAGAGAAGCAAAAGGCAAAGGAGAAAAGGAAAGATATATCTATCTAAATGCAGCATTCCAAAGAATAGCAAGGAGAAATAAGAAAACCTCCTAAGTGAACAATGAAAAGAAATAGAGGAAAACAATAGAAGGGGAAAGACCAGAGATCTTTTCAAGGAAATTAGAGATACCAAGGGAACATTTCATGCAAAGATGGGCACAATAAAGGATAGAAACAGTATGGTCCTAACAGAAGCAGAAGATATTAAGAGGAGGTGGCAAGAATACACAGAACTATACAAAAAAGATCTTAATGACCCAGATATCCATGATGGTATTATTACTCACCTAGAAACAGACATCCTGGAGTGCAAAGTCAAATGGGCCTTAGGAAGCATCATTACAAACAAACCTAGAGGAGGTGACAGAATTCCAGTTGAGCTATTTCAAATCCTGAAAGATGATGCTGTGAAAGTGCTGCACTCAATATGCCAGCAAATTTGGAAAACTCAGCAATGGCCACAGGACTGGAAAAGGTCAGTTTTCATTCCAATCCCAAAGAAAGGCAATGCCAAAGAATGTTCAAACCACCACACATTGCACCCATCTCACCCACTAGCAAACAATGCTCAAAATTCTCCAAGCTAGGCTTCAGCAGTACATGAACTGAGAAATTTCCTTCCAAGGAATAAGTGTCTTTTAATTTCTTGGCTGCAATCACCATCAGCTGGTTCCATCACTTCATGGCATATTGATGGGGAAACAATGGAAACAGTGAGAGACTTTATTTTCTTGGGCTCCAAAATCACTGCAGATGGTGATTGCAGCTATGAAATTAAAAGACGCTTACCCCTTGGAAGAAAACCTATGACCAACGTAGACAGCATATTAAAAAGCAGAGACATTACTTTGCCAACAAAGGTAGTCTAGTCACAGCTATGGTTTTTCCAGTAGTCATGTATGGATGTAAGAGTTTGGGCCATAAACAAAACTGAGCACTGAAGAACGGATGCTTTTGAATTGCGGTGTGGGAGAAGAATCTTAAGATTCTCTTGGACAGCAAGGAGATCCAACCAGTCCATCCTAAAGGAAATCAGTCCTGAATATTTACTGGAAGGAGTGATGTTAAAGCTGAAACTCCAATACTTTGGCCATCTGATGCAAAGAGCTGACTCATTGGAAAAGACCCTGATGCTGTGCAAGATTGAAGACAGGAGGAGAAGGGGACGGCAGAGGATGAGATGGTTGGATGGCATCACCTGTTTGATGGACATGAGTTTGAGCAAGCTCCAGGAGTTGGTGATGGACAGGGAAACCCAACGTGCTGCAGCCCATGGAGTCCCAAACTGTTGGACATGACTGAGTGACTGAACTGAACTGATCCATGTTTTAAAAATCCTTAGTATGCAGTAGCTGCTGCATAACTTCCTACTCAGTTTTGTCATTTTTTCCAGAGAATGACTTTATTAAAGTTGTATATCTAGACATAGATCTATATCTTTATCCCATAGGGCTGTTTTACTAACCAATCTAATTAGTCCTTTGCCAACCATCTTCATATCCTACTCAGTGTTCCTGTATCAACACCAACTAAGGAGTCATCTCCAATTAATGGAAGCTTCCCTGGAAGATGGACTTTTCCTTCTTGTTAAACTCTGGGTATCACACAAAGACCCTGTAATTTTAATTAAGATCCAGATAGATTATCAATAGTCCCTAGACAACCAAAATTTCAGCGAATGATTTCTCTCATTCTGTCATGTGATATAAAATCCATTGCTATATTCCTAGTGTTTTTCTTAAAACGGTGCCAGAAACTAAATATGTGAAGAAGATATTTGAAAAAGTGAATAAATAAATAAACACATGCATCAATATTTACCCTCTTTGAAAAACGGGTTCTTCAATGCTCTACTTTTTAATTTGACTTTGTTGAAAGCACTAGTCGGCTCTAAGTAATAACCCAATATTCTTTCATTTCACCAAAGGTATATAGAAGAATATATTGGACATTTTTTTCCATTGAATTAACTCTGAACTCTGTGATGTTGGGAAAGATTAAAAAAGGGAACAAAGCTTTAAGAAGTACACATACTTCCTTTTATGGCATTTTGGATACTTGATTTCTAGACACTGAGCACAAACACTGAGATAAATTCTATAATGGTATCTTATTTTCTGAGATGTAAATGCCCTTCTGAATCCTGCCATGACTTAGTTTTGAGGCTTAGGCAATAGGTGGAAATATTCAACACTGGATTTAATTAGAAGCTTTCACTGAATTCATTAGGATGCAGATAAATAGTTTACATTGGGAGATTAAGGAACAATTAAAATGATTATAGGACTACAGAAACAACTTTGTAACTAGTGAGAATTCTCCTAAGTGTGTAATTGCATTTTCAACACAATTAGGTGCTTAATTGTGTACAATCCTTAATTAATACACTTTAACACATAAACCCTTAGATTGGAGGTGGGGGGACTGTCTTTGTCTACTGCCTTTTGGCAATCTGAAAAATATATGGAGTGTTCTCTTTACCCTTTACCCAATAGGTTGCTCAAGTTTTGAATGGTGAACCTAGAGTATGTCATACAGAGTGAAGTAAGTCAGAAAAAGAAAAACAAATATCATATATTAACACATAAATGTGTTAGGGAAGCACACTGAAACAGCCCACCCTGGCCAGGCACCATAGTAACCATTTGCATGAGTTGTTTTACGACAGGAGGTCCAGATAAGGAATAAGGAACTAATAAGCCACCACCAACCGGTAGAGTTCAAGAAAGGTCAAAAAGGTGACACCACATGTCCAACCGCCTCCCAGAATCCTTCTCTCTGGCAGCCATCTTGGCTGAACAAGGCGTGCACCACCAGGAAGGACTCTGAGTCAGAATGATTGGCTAAAGACAACTGGGAAACTAATCCCATCACCATAAAACCCAGATTGCAAGCCAGAGTGACAGAGCAGTTCTCCTGGGTTCCCTTACCCTACTGTCCTCCGCCCTGGCACCCTTTCCCAATAAAATCTCTTGCTTTATCATCACGTGTCTCCTTGGACAATTCATTTCCGAGTGTTAGACAAAAGCCCACTTTCGGGCCCTGGAAGGGGTCCGCCTTCCTGCGGCATACGTGTCGACTAAAAAAGATGCACAACATGAGAATTGCAAGTTAAGTCTTATTTGGGGCAAAATGAGAACTGCAGCCTGGGAGACAGCACCTCAGATGGCTCTGAGAGACTCCTCTAAAGAGAGAGTGGGGGAAGATCAATATACGTGATTTCGGTTAAGGGAGAGTTCATGAAATCAAGTGTTTATCTTATTCTACCAGTCACAGGAAGCTGATGTCACCACGAAGGGATTCAGTGTTTTTCTAGATATGAGGAAATGCAAAGATTGGGATCATGAAATTAGTTCCTGGGAATGTCTATCTAAAGACCTGTTTCACCAGTTTTCCTGGAGCACAGAGTGCCTCATTCCCCATCCTGAACACCCTTTGGGTGTGTTGAAGGTCAGCAGCTACAGCAGCACAGGATTCCATCCCTTCAGAGGCAGATGGCAAATGCCTTTCCTTTGGTTCAGTTCAGTTCGGTTCAGTCACTCAGTCGTGTCCAGCTCTTTTCGATCCCATGAAATGCAGCACGCCAGGCCTCCCTGTCCATCACCAACTCCCGGAGTTCACTCAAACTCATGTCCATCGAGTTAGTGATGCCATCCAGCCATCTCATCCTCTGTCCTCCCCTTCTCCTCCTGCCCCCAATCCCTCCCAGCATCAGAGTCTTTCCCAATGAGTCAACTCTTCGTATGAGGTGGCCAAAGTACTGGAGTTTCAGCTTTAGCATCATTCCTTCCAAAGAAATCCCAGGGCTGATCTCCTTCAGAATGGACTGGTTGGATCTCCTTGCAGTCCAAGGGACTCTCAAGAGTCTTCTCCAACACCACAGTTCAAAAGCATCAATTCTTCGGCACTCAGCTTTCTTCACAGTCCAACTCACATCCATACATGACCACAGGAAAAACCATAGCCTTGACTAGACAGACCTTTGTTGGCAAAGTAATGTCTCTGCTCTTGAATATGCTATCTAGGTTGGTCATAACTTTGCTTCCAAGGAGTAAGCGTCTTTTAATTTCATGGCTGCAATCACCATCTGCAGTGACTTTGGAGCCCAGAAAAATAAAGTCTGACACTGTTTCCACTGTTTCCCCATCTATTTCCCATGAAGTGATGGGACCGGATGCCATGATCTTCATTTTCTGAATGTTGAGCTTTAAGCCAACTTTTTCACTCTCCTCTTACACTTTCATCAAGAGGCTCTTTAGTTCCTCTTCACTTTCTGTCATAGGGGTGGTGTCATCTGCATATCTGAGGTTATTGATATTTCTCCTGGCAATCTTGATTCCAGCTTGTGCTTCTTCCAGCCCAGCGTTTCTCATTATGTACTCTGCATATAAATTAAATAAGCAAAGTGACAATATACAGCCTTGACGTACTCCATTTCCTATTTGGAACCAGTCTGTTGTTAGCAAATGCCCTTCCTTGGTAAGTGCCGATTTGTAGTTGACATATGGAATCTAGAAAAATAGTACAGATGAACCTATTTTGCAGGGTAGGAATAGAGATGCAGACATAGAGAATGGACTGCACATAGGGTGGGAAGGAGAGGATGGGATGAATTGAGAGAGTAGCATTGACATATATACATTACCGTGTGTAAAACAGATAGCTGGTGGAACCTGCTGTATAGCACAAGGGAGCTCACTTAGATGGGTGGGATGGGGGAGGTGGGAGGGAAGCTCAAGAGAGAGGAGATATATGTATACATAAGGCTGATTAACATTGTTGTAAAGTAAAAACTAAAACAACACTGTAAAGTAGTTATACTCCAATTAAATATTTTTTGTAAGTCTTGAGTGGTTCAAATTCGTGTAAGTATAATCTGTTTAATATTTATAAACAATGGTTAAAAGTTTGACTTTTTTTTAACCTAGTTAAATATGAAGATTTGAGAGAACACTATATTGAAATGTACATTTCTTAATTTTCATTGATCTAGTTTTACAAGTTGGGTTGAAATGTAGCAGGAAAAATTCTTCAAGTAAATCACTGTATATCAATGATGTCCAGGTTTTATGAAAACTAACAGGTTTTTTGGGAGCAGAGGCAGAAACACAAAATTTTTTAAAACAGTCAGCACTCAATAAAAAAAAAAATCAGCCAAGAAGTTAGGTATAATTTCAAAAGAGAAAAAAAAATCAATAACCTTCATATATACAATTACCAATTAGAGGATATAATGAGAAGCTTTCAAATCAACAAAATGAAAAGAAAAAAACATTTGGGAATAAATTTAATACAAAATGTGAAAAACTGTAAAGGAGAACCAAAATCACTGGCTGGGGAACAAAGATTCTCCCACCAAAATAGTGGGTTTTGGGGGATGTGATCCTATTAAGAGTCTAGGAAGGTATCTATACATGCTGTGCTGTTCTTAGTTGCTCAGTCGTGCCCAGCTCTTTGCAACCCCATGGACTGCAGCTTGCCAGTCCACGGTGATTCTCCAGGCAAGAATACTGAAGTAGGTTGTCATGCCCTCCTCTAGGGGATCTTCCAAACTCAAGGATTGACCCCAGGTCTCCCTCATTGCAGGCAGATTCTTTACTGTCTTAGCAACCAGGGAAACCCAAGAGTCCAGCAGACATGGGCATTTATGCAGCAGTAACTCCTCAGCCAGCCCTGCCACTGTTTTTCAATATCCTCCTATTGCATAGAATAGAAGTCTATGAAGATTTAAGAAAAAAATGTAGTTTATCAGGCATTCATAATAAACAGATCATCTGGCATCATAGAGAATTCACATGTCAAAAATAAAATGGTGCCAAAATCAGCACAGCAAAGATCCAGAAACTATAGGTAACTTATATACCTATGCTTGGAAACCCTAGGTATTTATTACTAGATAACTATAGGTAGGACTCAAAGAAACTTGACTTCAACAATCTTTGGCAGCAATGTGTTCGAGCTATACAAGATAATAAAACAGTAAGAACAGAAGCCATTCAAGTTGAATGGATTAAATCAAGTCGATTTGTAAGTATAAGGATACTGGAGAATATATTAGTTCAGAAAAATGATTTAGAAGGCAGTGACACTTTTTGTCGTTGTCACTAATTTGTGTCTGACTCTTTTGTGACCCCGTGGGCTGTAGTCTGCCAGACTATAGGCGCTACAGTTCCTACAGGCTACAGGCTCCTAGGTCCATGATTTTTTCCATGCAAGAATACTGCTGTGGGTTGCCATTTCGTCCTAGGGGATCTTCCCAACCCAGAGATCCAACCCATGTCTCCTGCATTGGCAGGCAGTTTCTTTACCACTGCATCACCTGGGAAGCCCTGTGATACTTTTTAGTCAATATTTTTGTCCTACACAACTGCATAGTTAAGCAACATATTATGATAAAGTAATAGTGAAAATGCCAGCTGCTAAGGTCCTAGAAAAAGACCTTGATGTTGACCCTGATGCTGGGAAAGACTGAAGACAGGAGAAGGGGTCAACAGAGGACGAGATGGTTGGATGGCATCACCAACTCAGTAGACATGAGTTTGAGTAAGTTCCAGGAGATGGTGAAGGACAGGGAAACCTGGTGCACTGCAATCCATGGGGTCCCAAAGGGTTGGACATGACTGAGCGATTGACCAACAATAACAAGGTCCTAGTGGAGGAAAGCTCCCTGCTCCCCCTCCCCTCAACTAGGGTGCAGCAGAATCAACAGGCAGTAGAGTCGAAATGGAATTGAATTCTGGCTTCCTCCTCTTAGTAGGTTGGGCAAGGTCACTGAACTTTAATGTCTCTGAACCTTTCAGAACTTTAGTTTCCTTCTCTGTAAAATGAGGATTCATCCTCATTCATGAATGTTGTGTGAAATCAAGCAAAAATGCACAAGGAGTATTAGTTCAGCATCTGGTCCAAATACGCTGGGTTCTTTTTTGTGGTATGAGGTTCAGATAAAGGTTCCCAGCATCTACTCTTCAGCTCAACAACTGATCATAATTCTGAGCTATATGTGAGCTTTGGCCTTCCAATGCTCAGGGCAAACCTTGGAGCCTTTTCTGACTGAGCCACTGTCACTTTTTGCCTCGATTACTCCCCATTCTTGCCACTACAGGCAAAGAACAGCAGAGTGGCTGGTGACCCTAATGTAAGAGTCAGATCACATCGCTCCTATACTCAAAACCTTCAGATGGCTCCTACCTCATTCAGTAAAAGCCAACATCCTTGCAGTGGCCTCCATGATCCAGCCCCCACGAAGCCCTCACCGTCTCTGCTAACTCTCTCCTTCATTCAGACCACTGCAGCCACTCTGTGCTCTTTGCTGTTTCCTGACACACCAATCTAACTCCTGTCTAGGAACCTCTGATCCAGCAGTGTTCCCTGCCTGGGAATTCTGACAAATTGCCCCTCACCTACACACTCCATTTGCAGAAACCTGCTCTGTAGCACCATTAGAGTATGGGCGTGTGCTCAGTCGTGTCTGACTCTTCGAGACCCCGTGGACTGTTGCCTGTCAGGCTCCTCTGTCCATGCCATTTCCTTCTTCAGGGGATCTTCCCAATTCAGAGCTCCAACCCACCTCTCCTGCACTGAGATTCTTTACCAGTGTAAAGAATTCTTTACCAGTGAGACACCTGGGAAACCCACCTTCGAAGTATGCTATATAATTCATCTGTCTTTTACGTTTATTGTCTCCCACTGCAAGAATGTAGACTCCACAAGAGCAGGATCTTTTAGTTCATTTTTTTTCCCCAAGGATCTAGAATAGTACCTATACATGGTAGATTAATTTTTCAAAGAATGGTGTTGTGTCAACAGAAACACAATATATATGATATGCATCTCATAGTAATGTTTCAGTGCTTGGAAAACTGGAAATTCCGTAATTCAGAACTCCCTATGCCCTAATCATGGTATATAACTTACATTTCCATAATGGGCAAAAACACTGAGAAAATTGAGCCCCCTTAAATATGGCCCATATAAAATCTGAATGTGCTTAGTACAGACGGGGTTAATTCAAAACCAAAGTCAATGTGGCCAAAATGAAAACCTCAAAGAAAAATTTGGAATGGAAATAGAAGGATGAGGCTAGGTGGGCAGGAAAATGGAGGAAATATGAAGAAAAAAACAACAAGGCTCATGACCCATTAACTATAGGCCTGTAGAATACTCATGCAAAAAAAACTCATTGTTTCTGAATCAGCTCACAATACTATGGTGACTTGGGTCCACTTTTCTTGCTAAGGTTGGAGGGGGAGGGGAGGGGTAGCACTCTGCCCTCTGGTTCCCAGATGGGGAATTAATGGCTCCTTGTTCAGGTTACTCTATTGCTACAAAACAAATCACTCCACAACTTAGCAGCTTCAAACAAGTACTTTATTTTGTTGACAGTTTGTGGATCTGGAATTCGGGAAGGGCTCATCTTGGTAGTCCTCAGCTGGGTGTCTCTCCTGCTATGGCAGTTGGCAGCTTGATCTGCAGACATCTGAAAGCTCAGCTGGGCTAGACGTCCAAGAAGGCACACGCACTCAGCTGGCAGTTAATGCTGGCCATCAGCGAGAGCTCAAGCTTGGCGGCTGACCAGACACCTGTTGGTCTGAGGTGCCTGGTGTCCCACAGAGAACCAGGTGGAAGCAGCAGGGCATGTTCTAATCTAGCCTCAGATATTGCAGAGTCCCTCCTGCCACATTCTATTGGTGAATCACTAAGGCTGGCCCAGATTCAAGGGGAAGGTACATAAGACCCACCACTCAACAGAAGGAAGGTCTAAGCATTTGCAGAAGTATTTTAAAATCACACACCGCTTCAAGCACGAAGCTGCAGACTGGTTACATCTGATTAGGTCTTATGATGATCAGAAACCCGGAATTAGTGTTTGATGTTTTAGAAGTGTCTCATGTCCCCTGTGTACTTAGCCCCTGTAATATCTCCCCACTTTTCTCTAACTGTTCCTTCTGGCCGCTGGAAACTGTTTGAGTAGCTTGGAAGGTAGGACAGGGTGGGCAGGAATGATGGCAGTGGAGGAACAGGAATTTCACACTACCGACTCACTCCCTAAGAAAATTCACCTAAGTTCCTTGTCATTTACGCACACGGCATCCAAACTGTACACATACAGGTAACATTATGTATTTATTTTTTAAAGTATTGCTAGTTAAAAATTTTTTTTGGCTGTGGTGGCACAAGGCTTGCACAATGAATCTTTGTTCTCAGGGATGGAACCCATGCTTCCTGACGTGGAAGCACAGAGTCTTAAGTAAGCACTGGACCACCAGGGAAGTCCCACATCATTCATTATTGATTGCCTACCAAGGTCTATGCTGTTTGCACAAATTCTCTGTCCCATAGCAGTTAGAGAGATGAACACAACAGCTGCGTGGCTAGACCAGAGTGAGCGAGGAGAGCAGAGGTCAGGGAGGTGATGACTGGATTGTTTACAACTAGGGTGTCTACCGTGGGTGGGGTGGAGTTTTGAGGGTTTTGTGTCCAACAATGGCATGATCAGAGTTGTGTTTTAACAGGCATGTTGAGAAAAGGCTGGTAGGGGCAGGAGCTGGGGGACAGGTTAGGAGGCCACTGGCACAATCCAGATGACAGGGAACTGAACTGTGGTAATAGGAGCTGGACGGTGAAAAGTGGCCGTACTGGGAGGATGCACTTTGAGGGCAGAGCCACTAGACTTGTACTGAGGCTTGGGTCTGCAAGCTTGTCTGTTATTTCAACACATGTTTGCAATGTGGGACTCATTACATAGATACAGTTGATAGACTCCTGCAGCAAAAGACAATTCAATGTCAATAAAATACAAACAACAGGAAAGTACGTTAATAATGTAGAAATAAAGTCCCAAGTCACTTGAGAAAAAAATTATTTTTATGCAAGTAAATCCAGAAATAAACAAATTTGTTTGACCATATGCTTTTTCCTCTGGAGTGGGTTTCCATTTCCTCCTCCTGGGGATCTTCCCGACCCAGGGATCAAACCTGCATGTCCCGCATTGGCAGATGGATTCTGTACCACTAAGCCAACTGGGAAGTTCCCTTTTGACACCACACTGGGTTAAGTCCACCAGATATTTCTACTTCATTTTAGAAGCTGCTCTCTAATTAGTTCCTCCAACTCTAGGTAACAGCTCAAGGAAGAGCACACAAAACCAACGCATTCAGCCTAATGTGGCATTCTCAACGGATGGGGAGAAACTCGGGTATGATGGGCAATGACAACACAGAAAGGCTAGTCCCTGCCTTCCAGAGGCTGTCTGGCAGGAACCAGTGCACATGTTAGCAGGCCATCACCATGCACGTGGCAACTTTCCTGTCATGATTTAAAGTATGTGGTGGGTACAGAAGAGTTTAAATAAACCTGCAAGTGTTGGAAAATCATTTGCCTTTCTATGACTTAAGTTATCTTGAATTCAACAAATTGTGCAATCATGCAAGTTTTAATATCACTGCATTAACTGGGAACATCTACGGAAATACTTGGTTACCATTATATTGTCAAAAGAATTATCATATTTAATAAGGGAATGACACTCTGAATTCTGAAACAGTAAAATCATGAAACATGTAAATGTAACATGAGACTCCATTAGGTGAGTTTGATTGTTTCTAGAGTCTACAGGCTACTGGCCATTCTTAAATGTTGCAGGAATAGATGATAATCCTCATTATGAGGGCAGATCTAAATACAAATCTGTTACAAGTGTCATACGCTTTAACAGCCATACTTTAGAAGAGTGATTCCCAAGTTCTTTCAAATTTTTGATTTGGGGGCATGCCTACATTCTTTATTGTGCATTAATCTATTTCAGATAAAAATAAAATTTACTTTCTAGAAGGAATTTAACCACTGTGAAATTATGTAAAAATAACAGAGAATCATTAAGTATCATAAAGCATAGATTAAGGATCCCTGTTCTTCAGAATATATGGGAAATGATTGGCTTGTAAGAAATTTTGGCATTATGTCACCAAAGAAGCCACTTTTTAGGGCCACCGCTGATTCATGACTGGGGGGTAAATAGAGTCCTAATGGCCCTCTCGATCTCAAACACTAGGCTGTGGGGAAACATGCCACACAACCCTTGTTAACAGTATAAATAAACCTCTATTACTTCGTCATTCTTCAGAATGTCAAGTTCAGGATTTAAATGTTCTTCAAAGAAAGGTTTTTTTCAAAGAAAGAGCTAGATGGGGCACTAGAAAGAGGAGCATGGGTTTTGAGGTCAGATGGACCGCAGCTTGACTCTTCAGTCTTCCACTTGGGTTTGACCTGGTAAACTTTCTCTCAGGCTCCATCTCTATGCTACAAATGATAGGACTCATGGTCTCAACTTTTATGGGAAACCATATGTATCAGTATGGGACAAGCCTTCTAAGGGATGGTCTGTATGTGTGGTGAAAGGATATAGAAAGAGATCTAATTATACTGTTGTCAAGGAAACTTAGGGACTAAAGACTGGCGGTTGGGAAAGGAAGCATATCTCAAGTACCTACATTCTCCTCCTGAGAATGTTTTCACAAGGAAGCCAGGTAACACCTAAAAGGGAAGGCAGGACACAAGAACTCGTCTTGTGTCTTGCTTCCACTTTCCATCGTCTTGTGTCTTGCTTCCACTTTCCAAGTAGAGACCAGCTCACCCTCCAGCGACCTTGGAGACACGCCTATCAGGCCGTCGTGACAGCAGCAAGGTCATCCACCAAACTTTCTTCCTCTGCATCCTGTCCACTAAGCAGCCTTCCTGGGGTGACTGGGGTTCTATCTAGACTGTCCCACAGAAACTCAAACATTAATAAACTGGAATTTCATAGACTAGGACACTAAGTTATGCCTGTTTATTGCCTGTGCAAAGGAACCAATTCAAGTATTGGCAATGGTATGAGGATATTTGCAATAAGAGTTAAAAACTTAGAACAGATATTCTTTGACCTAGCAATTCCTACTTCTAAGAATGCATCCTAAGAAAATAATTGGAAAAATGTGCAAATATGAATATACAAGCATGCTGAGTTTAGTATTTTTAAATGTTTAGTTTTATTTGAAAATTTAAATATTCTAAAAATGTATAACCTAACTTCAATTAATGGGATCAGTGAAATAAAGGATGGTTTAGTCACATAATGGAATAATGGAATACAGTTGTCCAGGCTAGATTATACTGCAGCTAAAAATCTGTGGTGTTGGAGAAGACTCTTGAGAGTTCCTTGGACTTCAAGGAGATCAAACCAGTCAATTCTAAAGACAATCAGTCCTGAATGTTCATTGGAAGGACTGATACTGAAGCTGAAAACCCAATACTTTGGTCACCTGATGGGAAGAACTGACTCATTGGGAAAGACCCTGATACTGGGTAAGACTGAAGGTGGAAGAAGGGGACGACAGAGGATGAGATGGTTGGATGGTATCACTGACTCGATGACATGACTTTGAGCAAGCTCTGGGAGTTGGTGATGCACAGGGAAGCCTGGTGTGCTGCAGTCCATGGGGCCACAAAGAGTCAGACACGACTGAGCAACTGAACTGAAAACCCTTATCTCAGCAGACTAAAACAACAGAAGATTTAGTAACACCCACTGTAGATCCAGAGCACGTTGGGTTTCATGGGATGGCTTGGCATCCCAAAGAAACTGGTGGTTAAGCCTCTTACCTGCAATTAAACTCTCCTGACTGCACGTCATGGGCTGAAGCAAGTCACGTGGGCTTACCTACCTTCACAGAGTAGGAGGCTGACAGTCCCAGTGCATGGGCACAGAGCCAGCATCCACTTCGACTCTACAGCAGCTGATGAGGCTAATAGGGGGCACAACTTTTGGGCATGGGGCAAACTCTCCACACTACATCAGGTGTGGCAAGAAGGTAGGTACATATGCATTAAAAAAAAAAGCAAAAATACTGGGAAGATATATGGCATAAATTTAACAGTGGTGTCTCTGCATGGTTGCATGCACTAAAGGACTTTTTAAAAATAAACATTTTAAATACTTTTGTGGTATTATCTTTTTATTTTCCTTTTTTTTATTGCAATAAACATATTATTATATTTTTTTCTTTGGCCACGCTGCACACTTTGTGGGATCGTAGCTCCCCAACCAGGGAGGGAACCACGGCCCCTGACAGGGACAGCACTGATTCCAAACCACTGGACCACCAGGGAACTGCCAATAAACATTCTGATGATGAGAGAAAATAAAGCTTTGGTTCTTAAAAAAAAAAAAAAAAAAAACTCTCAATAAACTGCTGTTCTGATCTCTAAATCAACCCCTCATCAGTTAAGCCAAGGACTCTCTTATCCTGGATCTGAATCATCCTGTTTCTTCATAAAACTGAGCTGTTTGTGAGGGGACCCAGGGCAGAGCTCATGCTGTCTCCACGAGGCTCAGTGCTCTCAGGGGGCCTGGGTATCCTGAGCAATCTCACTCCAGGGCCTCATAAACTTCAAGACAGATCATACCTACTTCCTTTATACCAAACCCTCATTACACGCTAGCACATTAAGGCACGCGATATAAAGAAGGCACGTGCTTTTGAGTCAGACAGACAGACAAGATTCACTTCGTTTTCTCATTTGTAAAATGGAGAAAACAGTGCCTTGCAGAAGTGTTGCCAGGATTAAATAGTACGAGGTCGGCAGGGCACCCAGCACACAGGCAGCACTAAACTCATGGTAGTTACTCCTGCTGTACTATGTCCAGGTCAAACAGAACAAAAGCTAAATTAAACAACCGGGTAACAAGCAAGGAACATTTTATTGTATGCATGTTCTCAAAAAACCCACAAAAACAGAACCCACAAACAGGAGCAAAGAACAAAGGTTTCTAGCTCTCTGGGACACGCAGGGCACCCTATCTTATAGAAACGTAGCTAGTAGTACAAGACAAAATGTACTAATCAACATTGCCCTTTGCCTCCCTAGTCAAAAAAGTCTAGAGAGAAAAACACTTTAAATTGTATTCTAATATAAATTTGTTGCACAATTAAACATCAACTTACTCAAAGAGTTATTGTGTAGTAAACTGCAGAAAATAGAGTAGGCATTCAATAATCTGCTCACAATTAACAATTAAGCAATAGACACACAAATACAGCATGTATTACTTATTTGTTAAACTTCACATTTAAAATGAGCAGACGGTTTATCATTAATAGTAACCGGTTTCTTACATTTTAAGAGATACCAGATCCAGGAATGAAGTAGGAAGTAATTAATGAAAACTGCTTTTAGAAAATAACTCCTTGAATCTGAGCCACTGTGGTTTTATTCCATACTTAGGCCAGTTTCAACAGTTTAAATCTGTACGTACTACCAAACTGAATGCTGTAGGGGGAGAACAAAGTGACACCACCTTCTAAAGTATAAAGCAGTGTGTTTCGTTTATGGCCTCTAGGCAGCAGGACAGAACTAAGACACAGTAAACAGAGATTTACAAGTAATGAAGAGTCTGCTTCCATCTAATGCTACAAGAGTATATTCCTATCGCAAAGAGCAATTTTAAAACATGTTTAGAAGGAAGAACTGGAAGGTCTTGATCACGAACCTTTTGTTGTTGTTGTTCAGTCGCTAAGTCGTGGCCAACTCTGCGACCCCACGCATACTAGATCTAAACAGAAAGATCTTCTCTTAACATTCTGTTCTTCGTGATCCCCAAGTGGGACTCTGCAGGAGCATTCAGGAATGGAAAAACTGGTAAACCATTATTTGAAGAACTATATATTGTCAGTGACCCGTTTAAAAGTAACGCAGTCAAAATAAGGCAATAACCAGAAGTCTAACTATATGTGCCCAATCACTAAAATTTTTCCCCACCTCTATAAAAAATATTACCCCATTTACTACCTTGTGTGTGACAGAGACAAGGCAAGCCTACCACATGTGTGTTTAAAACAAAAAATGGTAGTAAGCTCTGGTGGAAAGAAAATATATTGAAACTTTCTCCTTTCCTTTTCCAGATACCTGGCTCCAATTCTTCCTGACACAGACCTCTCCCTCTTGACTTATGTTAGTTTAACCCCTAAGGAGGCACTGTATCAGCCTTACACTCTCTGTGAAACATTAGGTTTTTCATTAGGAATCTTTTAAAATAAAAAAAAGTCAAAAAGCTATGGCATATCCTTGACAGCTGCGAAACTGCTCAGTCTACCACAGCATCATAAAATCACATTTTACAGAGGCTGAAAGAAAGCAAAACCATCGTGTAGCATTCTTCAGCATGGCAAGAAATAGTTCATATTCTCTTTTCCTTTCAGGACTTCAGAGAATCCCCAACACAGCACCTTTGTGTGTATGAGCCAAACCATTAACTAAATTAAGCTGACATTCAACACTACCGTTCAAGTTACCACCACTTGATTTTTCTCCTGGATTATGTCAAGAACACACATTCTGCCAAGGGCCTAGGGCAAGTTTTGAAAGAAAACATCTTTTTCAGGTGATACAACACAAAAATTACAAGGAGCAATAAAACCCTTCAGTCTTATTTCTAAAGGCAAGTCGACATCTACTGCAGATCATTCTAGAACATGATGACCTGACCTCCTTTCCTAATTTGTGCCACTGGCCATTAAGACATCTTAGTTTAATTGCCTGTCTTAAACTGTTATTAAAAACACACTTTCATTAACAACTGTTATTTAAAACTATCAAGTCCCTTAGTTATGTCACACAGAATGATGCTGTCTTGGTTTGATCCCCTAAAAGCAATGCAGTAGTATTTTTCTATATCCATCAGTAAGACTAACAAAAATACTGCTGCTATCTATTTTAAAATCTATCCTTAAAATAGCCCTAAAGTAACAAGACACATGTACTGCCGGTTAAAAACAAATAAATATCTGAATATTAAAAGACAGGCTCCCCATTTCCTACCTCTTCCCCAATCCTAGTACTAAGTGGCCAAAACCTTTTAAATTAAAATGCCATTTGATAACAAAAGATTTTGCTAACTGTTCTGGGAATAACTTACAAGTTAGGAATACCTGTGCAGAACCTTGTTAATAGTCACTGCTCTGGGTTACCAATTTCCTTCTACGAAATAAGTTTTAACTAAAAGTCAACCTAGTTTAAAAAGCTTTGGAGTTCTCTTCTGAGGTGTCTACTGAAGTGTCACGGTATTTACAGGGGCTCATCTTGGGCTGCAAATAGACTGTGTCTTTCAGGAGGACTGGGCTGTTCCACGGAGCAGACTGCTCGTTTCCCATCCCAGTCACGCTGGTAGCTGGGTTTTCCATTAGTCATCCCTAATTGCAATGAGAAAAAGTCAGGCGGCTTGTGCGAGTCCCATGTTAACAGCACCATAGAGACATCTTGTCCTCAGAGCACATCTGGGGGACAGGGAAGGATATGGACTCCCTTGGTTAGTATAGACACTGTACAGCTCACTTGGTGACAACAGTAAGGATCCGCCCACGGCACGCTGGCTGGGATGAGAAACAACTGAAGTGGACCACACACTAAGTGCAGACATGGCACTACCTGGAGAGGACAGGTACCATCAAGAGGTTTGTCAGTGACTAGGGGCAGAGAATGTTCACAGACGCCAGTGGACGAGGAGGGGCTCTGGGTTTCTAAGACCCCTGCACCCCCCCAAGAGAGAACGCAAGTCCTCCTCCCTGGACCCCTGCTCTGACCACAGAGATGCGTGGGAACCCCCGAGGGCCCAGCAAGTCTGGGAGGAGGGGAGTGTGTTTGCACTTGGAATTGCTTGCAGAAACTTCTAGGCTTTAAGTCTTTCGTTCAGTGTTTTTCTTCTGAAACTCTCGTGTGCTAAATTACTGTCTCGGCACACATCAGCTCACTGCTCGCGGGACGTCTCGCTGGAGTAACTCCACTCCTTGGGGACCCGCTATGTCAGTCCCCACGGATAGTTCCATAAATGCCCAAAAACACACGTTCACGTTTTGTTCTTTATAAAAATGCTGATTTGATTTTAGTGGCTGGCTGTCCATCCACCTGAAAGGGACTGTGGAGCTAGAGGGAAGCGTTGTGTGTAGGGGAAGGTGGCCGCCGTGAAGACTCAGACCCCGCTGGCCCCTGCATCAGTGTGGAGAGAAGCCGGTTGCCAGACTGCAGCCCACCACGGGCGTCATGTCCCAAATCTGCAAGAGAAGGAGGGGGAGGACCTGGAGAGGTGGCACTGGCTACGTGGTCCCACAGGAGGACAGACAGCTGGTATACTGGCCCGCAGGTCAAGACACACAGCTCAGCCTCTTCTTTCCCTATAAAGCTTCTGGAGATTTACACAGTGACAAGACAATGTGGTTGGCTAGAACACAAAAAAAGCTTATAAGCAGTATTTCTCTCAACACCTGCGAATTACATCATAATAATGTTTCACTACAATTTACTTTTATTTTTAATAAAAAGCCCACTGGGAAAAAGTCCATTTTTAAAATTATGAAACAAATTATGACAGTTTTATGGGGTTTCTCAGGTGGCTCAGTGGTAAAAGAATCGACCTGCCAAAGCAGGAGCCACAGGAGACATGGGCTCAATTCCTGGCTTGGGAAGATCCCTTGGAGGAGGAAACGGCACCCCACTCCAGTATTCCTGCTGGGATAATTCCACAGACAGAGGAGGCTGGTGGGCTACAGTCCACGGGGTCACAAACCGTTAGAGACAAGTGAGCGGCTGAGCACTATGCAGGCATGGCAGTTTTATAACTCAAGAATGGCACTAAGGATAAAGCGCTCACACTCAGTTTCTGTGCTAGTCACTCAGGGATTTAACAAAGGAAAGTATGGTTATTTCTTATAAATGGGGAGTATTCTACCCAGGATAAAGGACCATTAGCCAGGGAAGGAGCGACCAGAGAAAGACGTCAGCTAAGGCCAGGCAGTGGGAGGGAGGACCCTGGGGCCGGCTCAGGGCAGATAGCGACAGAGAGGTGGCAGACCCTCACCAGCTTACTTGGAGAGACTGAGACAGTGGAGGGAGACCCCACTGGACTGAGCCACCGGGAAGGGCATGGAAACTCACAAACATGCAATTTGTTAGCCAGGGCTTTCACCTCGCCATGGGGAGTTCATCCAAAGGGAAGGCGAGCTTGTCCATCTGAACTGCCTTACACACTCACAGCATATCAGTGGAGCAGTCTGCACGGAGGTGCTAATTGGGACAATTAGGCAGCTTACCTTCACCACGCGGTCGGTCCCGCAGGTCACCATCAGGCCCCTAGCAACATCCATGGACATGTGGGAGATGTTATGTTTTCCTTCATGGAAGGTTGCTAGAGATGTCCGACTAACAGAGAGAAGAGAGGCCATTTAAACTCACCCGATGGTTTCTAGAGCTGAGGGATGAGTCGTCTTAGCAACATAAAGGAAATGTTTACGGTAACAGTGTCAAAATTTGCTCCCCGAAATGTGGCTATGGTTTTGAAAACCAATTTTAATTAAAGGATGACAGAAAGCCGAAGTTGCAGGACTGGTTTTCTGGGGGGTTTTTCTGGTCTTTCTGTTTGTTTTTGGTTGTGCCGTACAACCTCAGGGATCTTGGTTACTCAACCAGGGACTGCACTTGCACCCTCGGTGGTAAGAGCAGAGGTCTGACCACTGGACCTCCAGGGGATTCCCAAAGGCAGTTTTATAAAGGATTTTCCAAAATTCCCAAAATATTTGATTTTCTTTTAGTGGAGAGGCTTGTACATTCCTAGACATCAGAATTGAGAGAGTCATTTCCTAGTCAGGTTGATAGGGAGTCTAGGGGTCCCCAAGGAGAGGGGTCTGGAATTCTCAAGGAGGAAGAAAGGACAAACTTTTTTTCTTTCTCCACATTCCTTAGGATTATATAACAATAATGTATCCTGCCAAAGGACAGTCTTTAGATTCAACCTTCTGTTATCTTAAAATGTTAATTATGGGAGTAGACCTGGTCTTTACAAGGATGTATCTTGCCTGAGGACAGTGTTATCTTAAAATGTAAATTATGGGAGTAGGTCTGATAAGGTCTTTACAACCTCCAGACATTCTTTGGATTATATAACCTCATTGTCAACACTAGCAAGCGGGTACTCTTTCTGCCCCCTTCTGATGCCTATGTCAGAAGCTTTCTCTATCTCCTTTATACTTTAACAAAACTTTATTACACAAAAGCTCTGAGCGATCAAGCCTCGTCTCTGGCCCCGGATTGAATTCTTCTCCTCCGGGGACCAAGAATCCCGCTGTATTCGCGTGATTCAACAACCTTTCAGAATGAGAACCTTTAACAGAGAAGAGGAACTACACTGCATGAGATCACAGGCTGCAGGCTCCCCGCTAATCCAGGCTGGAGAGGCAGTGCTGCCCCGGGGTGCTGACCCTCACTCTACTCCAAAGCCCACACCCTGGCCACATCACCAGCTCACTGACCAAGAGCAGTGGTGGTGTCACACCAGCCTTCCTACTTGGGCATCCACCAAGGTGTGCCCAGCTACTGCTTTCAAAGATGATTCAAAAATGAGCATAAGTAGAGAAGGAAATGGCACCCCACTCCAATATTCTTGCCTAGAAAATCCTATGGACAGAGGAGACTGGAGGGCTATGATCCATGTGGTCGCAAAGAGCCAGACACGGCTTCGCGACTTAGCATGCATAGCTGAAATTAACACACCAAAATAACTCAACTGCATTTCAATAAAATACATTTTTTAAAAAAAGGAGCAAAAGAAAATGCTGGTCCTGCCTTCATGGATCTATCTGATTCAGAACTGAATGGGGGACAGACATGTCTTATACACAGTTATTTAAGCATAGATCACTAGGTCAGACTTTATGTGGGAGAGAATGTGGGTCTCCAGGGTTTTCCCACTAATAAATTGTCCATGAGTGTGAGCACAGGTTGAAGCCGGGGTGCCTCTGTAGAGCGCCTGCTCAGCCACCCACCAGTGTACACACAGCCTTGACCCTCACAGCACTCTGAGTGGCTTGGAGTCTCAGGGCCGGCCACTCATGGCCTGACCGGTCTGAGCAGAATCATTCCTTCAAGTGTTTGGGAGAAACTTGTGTTAAGTCACAAAGCCAGGGCAGAATTCTCTCCTTGGAAACTGTTTACAGGAGACAAAAGATCAATACAGTGGATCCTTGAACAACACAGATTCAAACTATACTGGTCCACTTATATCCGGATTTTTTTTTTTACTAGTAAATATCATAGCACTAAATGATCTACAGACCCATGGATAGGAAGGTCTAAGTTATATCCAGATTTTTATACCCCGTCAGACCCAGAGGGTCTAAGGTATACGCTACACCCAACTCTTTAAGTTGTACCCAGATTTTCCACTGCATGGAGGACAGGACCCTAACCGTTGTGCAAGGGTCGACTGTGTATCCATGTCATTTCCCAGGCTCTCCCACTGCAGATGAACACACAGTAAGACAGAGACAGGCAAACACTCACTCCTCGTCCTTGATGGAGTCGTAGCAGGAATCACAGACTCGGACCTGGAACTCGAAGCCCATGACGGGGTAGCTGGAGCGCTTGCTGCTGCACTTGCCACAGACAGCCTGCCCACACTTCCGGCAGTGATGCTTCCAGAAGGAAGGAGGGAAAGGGGGAGTTAACCTCTTGTTTTAAGGTACGTGGTTTCCCTTCAGAGCAGGGGAATGGGATTGGGGATGATGTGCCTTGAATGATACTGCAAAGTCACTTCAGTCGTGTCTCTTTGTGACCCCATGGACCGTAGGCCGCCAGGCTCCTCTGTCCATAGGATTCTCCAGGCAAGATACTAGAGTGGCTTGCCATTCCCTTCTCCATGAATTATAATCACCCCTAATTCAGTGTATCAATTAACACACCAAAGGCTGACGATTTCAACACTTTTAAGGATTTCCAAATATCCTTGCTTTGTTATTGGTGAAATACTGATTTTTATTCTTTCATATTTTCGGCCTAGATGACAACAAACGACGTTTAAAACCAAGTTCAAGCTCACTTAGGAACCCAAATGGCTAGAGACTTTGGGAAGGAAAAACAATCCTATAACAAAGAAAAGTTTTAAATGGAAGTAAAGTTTTAAATGTAATTTGCCCTCATTAAGAAACAAACATCCATAATCATGTTTCGTTCTTTCTTTTACTCTTTCAAATGATGATTCTGAAAATGAGATTCAAGAACATTCCAAAATAGTTCAGCTATTATCACTACTTTTGACATATATATATTTTTAAACCACTGAAATTTTGTGACCCATACCTTTCCATGCTCTTCTACTAGCTGTTAACTCATAAGATTAAAATTAATTCTCCATGTTTCCTTTGAATTAGGGCCTACTTCACCCACCAGTTACTACCAGCCATGTGTTGTGAGAACAAGGCTAAAGACAGAATATTGCTGCAATTTCTGAGTGTTAGAATGTTATGAGTGATAAAATAATTCCTACACTGGCAGTCTTATATCTGACCTTGCTACAGAGCAGCTTCATAAGTAAAACTTTATTGACACACACAAACTGCACCAATTCCTTAGAGAGGGTACAACCCATAAGAAAAGCTATTAAAATTGGCATTCCATTTTTACTTACCTGCACAAATTCACATTCAGTCTGAGTGAGTGGCTACCTTCAAGCTTGCTATAGAACTATGCTTTTTGTAGAACTTTAGTATTACATGAATACCTAATGGTAACAGCTTCCTTGAAATCTATAGGCTATCTGGAACACATTTTTTCAATTAATTTACAAAATTAAAAAACAGTACATACTTGAAACATGCTTAACAGAAATGCTGCGGGTACATGCACATGGAACAAGCTAAAATTCTTACTGTCAGAATATTTCAGCGAGGGCTAACCTGTTACTTTTCGTCTGTTCGTGAAAGTTTAAGGCTTAGAGGCCGAGTTCATTCTGACTTTGTGCTGGGCTGGTACAAATACTAACTTTAACAAGTAATAGCCCTAAACTCAGAGCTCTTTCATCCCTTTACAAACAGGCTCTGGGGGTTTTCTGGACATCCCTGCTTTTCCAGAGCAGGATGAGCGATGGCATACTTTGGGAAAGTTAAGTCTCACTATAACCCCAGGAAAGATCTGCTCATGTTTGTCACACAATGATGGTGACATCACAAACGTAGGAATTAACAGCATTCATAGGGAAAAGTGTGATTCGAAATAAAATGTTAGACTAATCATATAAATAACAAAATATGAGATTAACACAGTGACAACTGGATGCCAGCTACTCACCTGTCTCAACCCCAGTGTCTTCGTGTCCCACATCTGCTTAATATTCCAGAAAAAGGGCTGTTCACATTTCTGACAAGAATCACTTTCCAACCACTGAGGAGCCTGGGGGAGGAGAAAGTCAGACCCAACATCAGAGCATCTGCTGATTTATACCAAGTTTTCAGAAATTAATACAACAGTTCTAGACCTCACTGGGGTTCTTTTTTTTTTTTTCTTTTCTATGTATTATAGCTGTTTCCATATTCATTCAATATTATGTTTGTGTTTTGAGTAATCTTTGCCATTTTTGCAATGTTTTCAAGATTGTTTAATTTTAGATTGTTCTACCTATAGACAGGAGGGAGGAATTCAATCTGCATTATGAACTCTTAAGAGTTGTCCTTGCATATTTGACCTCAATCACTTGGCATCATATATATGCAATAAAAACAGAAAATACTCTAAGATTATACCAAAGATCATGAAGTAAGGAATAATCTTTTCTTGATTCTGAAAGTTAACACTCAAGAAAAGTTTATCTGATAAGAAGAGACAATATGGGAGAACCAGAGAAATCAAACTACACTGACTCTTAAAAAATCTTCAGTGAAGATGGTCAGCTTTACAGATTTGACAAGGTGGTTTAAAGAGTTGAGTGCCCCTAATTTTTTGTTTCCTATTGCATCAAAACCTTTGGCTTTCCTATTTCTTATTTTAGATATGGCATTACAAGTATTTCTACATAAGACAGCCATTACAAAAGTCTTTCTTCCTGGAGTGGGGGTGGAAAAGGGACCCACACACAGAATGAAGCAGGCTAAGACAGAAGAGCCTTCCGTAAATGACTGGGGCAATGCTGGAAGTGGGAAGGGAGGACAGAAAGAGTGAAGAGGAAATGCATACCCACGTGACAAGGTTACTACCCGATGTAGAACTGCTCATTTCTGTGATCAGGGAAGAGAGGAGGGGGTTTGAGAACCCTGCCTGTGAACAACGTCCCTCAAGGAAAACCCGTGACACAGTGGGGCCTGCTGCCAACACCATAGGAATGTTTAATTGCAGTGGAAGGAAAGCAGGGCCACTGTCTAGTCTTAGTTTGTGACACAGGCCAGTGTAACTCCAGCAACACCACCCGTATGTGGAGCAGTCACATGGAACAATCAGCACAAAAATGTCTTCATGGCAGCGATATTCAAGCATGAGTACACCATGGCTAAGGCTGTGAGCATTAAATGCAGTGCTTTGCAGTGCCTGGTATACAGCAAGTGCCATATAGTCCACCAGTGTGCTTCGTTCTCAACACAACCCTAGGAGATGCAGAAGAACATTCTCTCAGTTTGACAGGCAAAGACACTGTGGCTCAGAGACTGTGGTGGCCTGTCCACGGTTGGTCAGTGGGCGGAGCTCCCAGGAGATGCAGGAGTCCCGCCCACATCTTTGTGCTTGTCCACTGCACTCTACACAGCCTCTGGACATGGTCCTCTTCATTTCAACAGGGTCTCCAAACATGTTTATGGAATATGACAACCAATGGGACTGAATTCCTGCCCTCAGGGAGCATAATTCTGTCTAAGGGTTAGGGAAGAATATCATTTTGCTGAGCTGGAAGGGACAGGGACACAAGGAAAGAAAAAATATGCTTAAAATAATCAGATAATGGACAAAAAAACAAACTCAGAAATATATTTTTGGAACATATTTTAATATAAGAAATAACCATGACTTTGTTTCTTTTAATAGGATTAAGTGTTATGGTATAGGCTCTCATGAACCATCCTACTGAATGCTCATTCTCTAAGGAGAAAAAATTTTCTTTTGTGCTGAGAAGAGCAAAAGAGAACATTATTCAAGTATTCTGACTATTGCACTCTCTTTTCTAAATCTTGTTCCACCTGCCTAACCTGGACAAAGATGATGTAACAAGAACCCCAGGGCACTGATAATCTGTTTTGCACTAATGTATAAAATACTTCCCATTCTGTAACCAGCTAGCTTCAAATACAATTTCTTCATGTGGATTTATTATGGCTACTTGCTCATTTACGTCTCTTGCCTCCTTCCAAAAAGGAGTCCCTTTGATTACAATCAGGCAGGGATCGTCTGCTTCCAACCTGCCTGTGTGGTGGCCGACAGCCACTGTGGGTTGGAGATGCCCCAGTCAGTGTTTCCAGGTGACTCAGAAAGAAACTCCCAGCAAGGGCTGTGGGGCTAGAGAATCTGGGGTTAATCCTCTCAGCTGGTGCCTAAGGAAGTCCTACAAATTGTAGAAAACCCTAATGCAAGGTCAGAATCTCATATACCACAGGCTGCTTACTTTTGCACTTATATACTCAGTTGGTAAAAACAAAACAACAACTAAACCAAAAAGTCCTACTAAAAATATTGCATCATTTTGACATAATTTTATTTCCCACCAACACTGCCAACCACTGAGACAGTGTTACCAGCCAGTGTGCACATGATTTGGGATAATTGCCTATAAGTGATTCAGAGGAAAAGAGTCCTCCCCTACACACACAGGAAGCACCTTGAATGAATAGCCCCCAAAGAGAAGATGGGACTCTCTTCTTTCCCTAGAGGTACAAATAACCTCACACTCACATAACCTTGGAGGTAAGAACCCTGCTTCTACTTTCCACTTTTAAAAGGACTTAGCAAGGATGAGAACAGTGGACTGAAATCCAAGTAACTAAACCCTTACAAGAGCCACTAGTAGCATCAGGCCCCGATGGTCTCCTCCCTCCTGATTTAGGGAACACATCCTCTCCCCATCCTCCCCGAGTTCCTGCTCTCTCAGAATTAGACTGAAGAGCAACAAGTCTAGGAAACAGGGCCTGGTGCACTGCAGTGCATGGGGCTGCAGAGTCGGACACAAATGAGTGACTAAACTGAACTGAGGCAACAGTGCAGTACACTAGCTGCTGATGTTGCGTGAAACTAGGAGATGACAAATACATAACCCAGTTCAGATAAACATTTGCAAAGGCAGTATTACACATTCTGTAATATTGAGTCAATTTTACATATGTTTAATAACAAGTTATTCTAAGCCTTACCAAAAAGCTTTTTAGAAAATTCAAATAGAGAAATTAACCAGCAGATATGCCATCAATATTTCCTCTGACTTGTCTCACAAGGTCACTAAAAAACTAGCAATCAGTACTCCAGATTACGAACGAAATTTTATTATTTATATGGGAATCTACTTCCTTCATTAGATTGCAAGTTTTTGGCAGGCAAGAATCTTTACGTATGCTGCTGCTGCTGTTGCTAAGTCGCTTCAGTCGTGTCCAACTCTGTGCGACCCCATAGATGGCAGCCCACCAGGCTCCCCCGTCCCTGGGATTCTCCAGGCAGTAACACTGGAGTGGGTTGCCGTTTCCTTCTCCAATGCATGAAAGTGAAAAGTGAAAGTGAAGTCGCTCAGGTGTGTCCGACTTCTAGCGACCCCATGGACTGCAGCCCACCAGACTTGTCCATCCATGGGATTTTCCAGGCAAGAGTACTGGAGTGGGTTGCCATTGCCTTCTCCGATCTTTATGTATAGAGCACAGTAATTATAAAGCCTGCAAGTGTAATGTCCTGTAAAGTAATGTCGCTGTTTTTTTTTAATAGACGGAACCCCTCTGATTATGTCCCCGAGGGTATGCTAAAGATGCAACTGTATTCAGGGAGAATCAGACTCGCAAGTAATCAGAGGCGACACAAAGCAGCATGTGCAGGGCTTGTGGGGAATGCTGCATTCACGCCCAGCATCCACTGCAGTGGGCAGCAAGCTGACCTACACGCTGTATAAAGGACAGCACTTGGAACACATCGCGTGACATCAGAGTATGAGTTGTTTCTGATTAGCTGCTCAATTGTGCAACCCCATAGACTGTAGCCCTCCAGGCTCCTCTGTCCATGGGATTTTCCAGGCAAGAATACTGGAGTGGGTTGCCACTTCCTTCTCCAAGGGATCTTCCTGACCCAGGGATCAAACCTGTATCTTCCTGACCCAGGGATCAAACCTGTGTCTCCAGCATTGGCAGGCAGATTCTTTACCACTGAGCCACCTAATATGCACCACAATACAATATCATTTACGAGGTATATGTGGCTAAGTTTCCAGACTTTAGGGCTACCGTTTAGCTAATCAGTAAATGTGTCTGAGGTTAAACCATAAGACCCTAACCCCCTCACAAAAAAATCTTTGGAATCAATGCCACTCTCTACACCACAGGTGGTAGACGTCACTTGGGAAAGACAAATAACACCTATGCCGGTAAAGATGAGAATGGAAATCCTGCCTGGAAATCATCTGACAACATCTAGAAAAAGCCTTAAGACTGTATATACCCTTGACCCGAAGGGTCTATTTTCAGAATTTTGTCTGAAATAAATAACTGAACAATCACACAATGACAAGGTCAAAAATGTTCACTGCAGCATTATTTAAAATAGAGAAAAAGGAGAGACTGTTTATAGTGTCTGTCTAAATAACTGGAGGAGAGCTTAGAAGCCGTCTCATTCAATTATTTCACTTGATGGAAGAAGGAACAGAGACGAGGAAATTAAGGCACTTAAACTCAGGTCTCCTGAAAAGAACACTAGAGTGACACGGACTCAGTGGGACAGAGCTCGTGGGAAATAAAAGCAGAGAATGGGGAAATATTTTCCCAGATGAGCTATGTCCCTGGTGAGTGTCTTGGGGACCCCATGGCAGATGTGGAGCACCACCCTGGAGCACCTGCCTGCAGTCCATTCCATGGACGGGCTGGGCTGTCTCCAGCGTCCTCTCCATGCACTTCTCTGTGAAAATCAGCCCAATGCCCCATGTGTGGTTACTGCTTGTCCCCGTGGAAACTCTCCAGTGAGTAGAGGACACAGTGACGGTGACATACAGGACCGCATTGGACAGCAACCAGTAAGCACAGCGGGGAGGAGCTGGGACTGCCTGCATCTCCAGCCAAAGGGTGGAAAACCAAGAGGCGGGCTGTGGGACCTCCCCGGGTCAGCCCTGCCTTGCTCCCTCTTACCTCCTCTCTGCTGACATCCATGTTCCACACTGCAATTCCACCATCCGAGGAACAGGAGACCAGCTGCCTCGTGAGCTGCAGGTAACACAGCGCCTGCACTCTGTCACTGCAAACAGACAGCAGTCACTGCCTCAAGCTGGGACACACGCAGTCTCTATGCAGGCTCCAGGGTCTCCCCTCGCTGGAATCAGCAACTGGCATTTTATCACTAACTAGTTGGTATGGTCATCTGGATCCCTGTATATACGTTACCAGGCATTCTATAATGTACTATACAGAATAACAGTTACTATGAAATAAATGCTACTGCTTTCAAGTCCGTCATTAAGAACTGCAGGTCAGAGAGGAGATGGTGACCATAGTTTTCTGGACCAACCACTATAATTTCTTACCAGGTGCACAAGATTGTTTCTGAACAAGTAGGTCTTCAGAACTTAAGAGGTGTTCACCTCTTAAAGGAGGTGTAACTCCCTTACTTACATAATCCGTAAGAACTAGCAATTGAACACGATGGAGATTACTGGTGTGCACGTGTGTGCACGCACACACTCTGACAGGGTAAGGGAGTCTGCCCTGCTCCTGCATGCTTGTCTGGTTCCTCTTCTGGATGCCCTAGGAAACAACCTCCTGACCTGTAGATTTGTGGGGAGAAGCTTTCCTCTCCTTGGCTGCTTTTCAACTTGACTCTGCTCGTAGCCAAGCAACAGACAAGCCTACCCAATGACGAGGAAAGGGTTCCTCTTCAAGACTAGATGGCAAAAACCTGAGCATTAAAATGCCATAGCTTAGGCGAAGCAGGACTGGGTCAATCCAGACATTATTCCTTAATGAAATTCACTAATGAGACTGGCTTAAGTGTCGTACCGCAGGCCGTCTTCCAAGGTCAAAGTCCCCATCCATGGTCTCTAACTCACATTTGCCTGAAGCAGACATTTCACTGGGGTGACTCCTTGGCAGAGAAAGGTGGGAGAAAGCCCTATCACCTGGACAGCTGAAAGGATGCGATTTGGAGACAGTGGTCTCAGAGTACTCATGCCTCCCCCCGCCTCGCCCCAGCTCGGATTCCACCCCCACCCCCGCCCCCCAGTCACGCACTGGTGGCCCTGGAGCAGGAGTGTGCGGCCCTTCCTTCCCCCGATGTCCCACATGATGACGCTGTTGTCAGACGCTCCTGAGAAGAGTAACCGTTGAATAGGGTCCCACCAGAGGCAGGCGATACTCCCTAGGGGTGAGAGAGGGAGGTTAGCTGGAACACTCCACTGGCACACAACTGACAAGGGAAGACTGAACCAGGACCAGCTGAGTCTGGATGTAAAATGGATCTTCTTGGTATAAAAGGGCATCTAACACTTTATCATGAGTCACAGGGGAGACACAGCACAGTCCCTACCCAAGCTACAAGAAGAGGATTTTCAGGAGTTGTATATCAGACTACTCTGAACACAAAGGTGTTTAAAATAAGATTTTCCTCCTCTATACCAAAAAACTATTTTATAGCTGTAAATGAGGGTTAGTTCAGAAAAAGCTTTTGAAGGGGAAAAAAAAAAATAGCTACCAGTATCTAAAGAGCAAAGGCAGTGAAGGTTTCAGGAGTTTTCTGATTTAAAAGTCTGGATTATTCCAGGTCTCTGGGACCTTGTGGGTGTCCTACTCCAGGATGCCTCTGTTTAAGGAAATTAAGTGTCTTAGAGGAAGGGAAAAAAAAGTGAAATCGTACCACACAATTATGCCAAAGAATGCAGGTAAAAATCCAAATCCTACGTTTCACATTCTGTATTGACTAAACTTACTAAATTTGATACCCTTGGGAAAACTCTTTCTTTCTACAGATTTCTCTTTCAACAGATCTCTTCATTGTTCCATTAATTGCTGCTTGCCTAGAAAAAGTAATAAACTTATTAAACCAGTCACACAAGCTAACAGTATTTTTGGTGGGTGTATAGAAAACTGGTAAAGCCATATTCAGAAGCAAACCACAAGAGACTTGTTTCTCACAGAAGCTTAACCAAAGTGAAAAAAGAAGTACTGTGCAAAACTGGCTTCAGGGATCAATTCTGTAGAAACCTTAGCCCTGTTTGATCCTATGACCCACGTTTTTCAGCTAGAGCCTAACAGCAGACAGGCCAGCTCTTTCTACATGAACCCTGCTGAGCAGTTATTAGAACTCATTCTGTCCTGAGCAACCCAGAGAATACTTAAGAGCCTGGGATCATGAGACCATGAGTCATAAACAGAAAGTGGTTTCTGAGGGCCTGTGTTTTCCTGCCTTTAGATTTATCTACTCAAACTTACTGTCCTTCCCTCCCCCTTTTCCTCTACAAGGTCACAGACCCAGATTTATCTAAATAAATTACCTACAGAGGACATTTAAACTGGCTATACTTAAAAACACTATTTTCATAAATCAATCCATCATTAATTCCTTCAACAAACTCCTAATTCTTCAATCTGAACCAGATGGCCTCAAAGCTTCTAATGTTACGAAATACAGTCAATTGAGCTTTAAAACCTTTCCACGAAGCCCTGCCAGATCACTCTGCTACAGAAATAACAGAATTCCGCCCAATCATTCTTTTCCCTCGGTGCCTCCCCAGTGGATGTTTCCCAAATAAAGACAGAACCAGCTCATACACTTCCAATTGTACTGACGGACCTACTGTGTCTTGGTGTCCTAGAAAGCAACAAATTTAAAATAACAATCTTTTTCCAAAGGTCTTACCATTTACATAAAATTTTAAAAAGGGGAACAAAATTAAATTACTTTAAATTAAATTTAAATTTTAATTAAAGAAGGGGAACAGAACAGAAAGTAATGTCACATAAGTATTACAAATCTAGAAGGGATCATGACACCTAACCCCATACCTTGCCTTCACTTAGTTTTCATAAGATCTTCTGGGACTGAAGTCCCACATCTGGCCAGTCAAACTGAAACCTGACAAGATCTTAGGTAGCTAATCATTCATGAAACCACAGAGGCAAGAACTAGATTTGGATGCCCATATTGGGTGAAAAGGGCTTCCCAGGTGACGCTGGTGGTAAAGAAACCACCTGCCAATGAAGGAGATGTAAGAGACTCATTCGATCCCTGAATCAAGAAGATCCCCTGGAGGAGAACATGGCAACCCACTCCAGTATTCTTGCCTGGAGAATCCCCATGGACAGAGGAGCCTGGAGGGCTACATACAGTCCATACGGCTGCAAAGAGTTGGACATGACTGAAGCGACTGAGCAGGCATACATGCACACATATTAAGTGAAAAACAGCGGTGATCACACAGCCTACCTTCATGTCCTTTAAGGGTGGTAATAACTGAACAGGTACTCTGTTCAAGTTTCAGCAGGGTGATCTGTCCAGAGTAATCACCAACAAACGCATACTGAGTATCAAAGTCGTATCTGTGGAGAAGCAGTCAAGGATGTATAACACAATCCATCTCAAAGTTACAAAGCAGAAAATGTACATTCTATAAAGGGTAAGCACAAACCTAAAACTCTGAGAAAAGAAACACTCCACTGAAAATCATACAGCATGGAAACACCAAAGGAAAAAATGCTTTAAGCTAGAATTATCAGGAAAGTTAATATTCATTCATTCAATAAGCATTCACCGAGTACCTGTTATTATTTCAACTAATATCCTAGGAATTGGCAACAAAAAAGATAAAAGAGCTGATATATATAGAGAGAGACATAAAAATAAGTAATCATATTATAGTAAAGTTTTAAAATGTAAAATATTCAATAATGAAAACAGTCAAAAAGAACTGGAAGAAAAATGCTTTTTATGAAATTATCTCTGGAAATAATGTAAAACTGAGAGCAAATGATGGGAACTCATCTTTTGGGGGGCCTAGAGGATTTAGATTTAAGTGAAGAAGATGGTTTACTTTAAATTGCTGTGAAGAGTTTAGCCGTCCAAAAGGCAGTCATTTGGGGCAGTAGTAAATTTAAAATTTAAAAATATATTAACTATTGGTAACAACTTGCCATTAACACTCAGTTACTCTATGGCCATAGCAGTTTGTGGTAAATCAGGTGTCTACACACAATAAGATAATTACTGTTTTAATTCCAAAACATGGATCAAAAGGAAGACCACAGGCTGGACCACAAAGATGTAATTCTGTGCTATTTTCTATCAATCCATATGAAACACATAACAGAAAAGCCTATATAGCACATGATATATCTGAGTAGTCTTCCCTTGTTTGATTCTAAAGTGTATGATACTATTTTAAGTATCTCATGATGTACGTTCATTTGTAGCAAACATTTTTATAAAGGCTCTCAATGGAAGAAAGAATTTCACTACACCAGATGTCCAACACGGAAAGAGAAAATACCATGGGGCGTTTGCCTGCGGCTGACAGCCTTGACCTTGCCAGCACTAAGATACATAGCTACCACAGGCAGCCTGATGCAAGAGCGCACTCTACATGAAACGAATACAGCAGCAGAATTTCAGAGCGGCAATTTCTTAACATCTGAGGGATCCAGAGGCACCTTCGAGAGTCATATAAGGATTATGAACCCTCTTCAAACACACACAAGAAAATGAAAAAACTCCTTGTAGCCCTTTTATGAATTCCAGGGTCACAAATTCTTATATTCTCTTGCCAGGTCTGCAAATAACCCACTACTAGAAGATTCATTCCTTTTTTTCCCTCTTTACGCAACAAAAAGTCTTTTCTTTCACTTCAAAAAGCAAGGGAGTGAAGGAGGGGTCTGTATTAATGAGGTTTAGATTTTCTGAGATTTCTATATTAAAACACCTATGGCACACCCCAGCAGAGAACAGCAATTCATTTATCACTTTTAATAAACCGTTTTTAAAAGTATTTCATTTGTTTGTTTTAATGTGGACCACTTTTAAAGTCTTTTCTGAATGTGTTACCATAGTTTTTCTGTTTTCTGTTTTGGGGTGTTGGCCAAGAGGCGTGAGGGATTTTAGTTCCCCGACTAGGGATCGAACCTACACCCTCTGCATTGGGAGGCCAAGTCTTAACCACCAAGTCCTAATAAACCAATTTTATACCCAAGAAAAGAGAGACATAAATTCTTCGATTTTATGTGAAATATGTAGGAATCATTCAGCCTTTAGGTCTCAATTAGCAGTTGAGGATCAGATGCAGAGCTAACTGCTGAGACTGGGAAGGATACTGCAGACACGAGGCCCAGGAAGAGAAGAAGTGCCTCCCGAGCATGTTCCCGCTGCGGGTGCACATCCAACTGACACACTTGTCGTGGCCAGTGCTGATCACCCACTCGGTGGCCAGGCTGAAGATGATCGCCGTCACCCGGTTCTGATGAGCTGCGGGAGCAGAGAAGAAACACGACCTGGGCAATCCAGTCTCAGTGGGTGGGAACTGGGGGTCCCCTTCTCCACCCAGTCAGCCTGCAGACTCACAGGCTGGACAGGCCCACCCTGGAAAGCCTGCACTCTCAACAGGCGGCAGAGAATCTGCCCGACCCCCAACCCATGATCTAATGGGCAGGCTCTCCGAGGCCCTGCCCTCTGCCTCCCTGCAAGGGAGGAGACCATCAGAAGCTAAATATCCTTTAAAGAATAATGCTCAAGAGGGATTCAAATAGTATATCAGAGGACAGATTAAAAAAAAATCTCAAACAACTATCAATGAGTTTCGTATGGAAAGCAGTAGTCTTTTCTTAACAGAACAGGTTTGTTTGTTTTTGTCTGTACCTTTAGTGCTTTGACTCTTTAGAAAACAGTGGCATTGTGAAAAGGGCAACTGAAATTTTCTGAAATAAACTTTTTATTATTTCTAAGATGAAGCATTTGTAAAGTTCCACATTCCAAAGTAATAGCTGAGAATGAGGAAGTATTCTATTACCTAACTTCTGGAATATTTCTATCTCCAGGTCAATTTTAAGCCATACCAGGGCAGTGACCTGTCTACGTGGAGCAGGGTCTTGCATACAGCTGGTGTTTAATAAATGCCAAGTCTGATGAATGAAGTCAGAAGCTAGACAGAGACACATCTGACCTTACTCTCAGCTGTACAGGCTGCTTCAGAAAAACAGAGGGACTGTTTCTTATAAATTAACCAGAAAACACTACAACCCCCTGGAAATGCAGGCGTAGTCATGTAGACATTCATAAAACATAACAAATGGCCAATATCAAATAAAGTTTAAATAATTTTAAAACAGAACTATTTTAACTATCAAACTGGCAATAAGCATTTAAAAAGAACAATGAAGACTTAATGAACAGGCACTTTCTCGATCACTACTCATTAAAATATTTACACTATTGCTGGAGAGAGTTTTGCAAAATAAATCTAGAGTATTAAAAAAAAGTTTTAATGTTTGATCCCAGTTATTCTACTTTTAGTAATCTATCTTAAAGTAATAAGAGTTATAGGATCTGAGTCAGTAACCATCAAGGACACACACACACATATATATGAAATCACTTTTATACATATATATATATATATAAAAACACACAGATATATATAAACACACATGCCTATGTACATATCATCATATGTCTTAGTATGTGTTATCAAAAAATGGGAGCAGTACACATTTTCAAAAATAGAGGAATGGTTAAACTAAATCTGACACACGCACCCAGTGGAACAGTATACAAAATTTCAAATGTTAATAAGCAGGAAAAGGATGTGTAAATAACTCTGAAGAGATAACAGCCTCTCTTAATAACTGGGGTAACCAACCTTTTAAAAAGTTAAGGTGAAAATCTAATTTTGATCATAAGACATGGTGTTCTAGTTTATTTTTGTGTGTATCTACATGTATATGTGTGCAAATGAGTGTGTGTATTATAATTACCTGGGTAGGTCTTGATAAAGTTCATTTTATTAAAATCTTCAGAAACGTGGAATTCCTAAAAGTAAAAACATGCAATAAGAGAACAGTTATAGTTTTAAAAACAATAGGAACTCATCTTCCAAAAGGATGTAAAATCTAAAACTGGCCATCACCAGCCTTATGACTCAAGACTGGCTCCACAAGAACAGCAGAGAATTGCTTCTTGGTCCTGTCCTTGCAACACTATTTATTTTGGAACCAGACAAGTAAAGAAAGTGCTGCTGACCACCACAGAATTTTTGTCTAATTCTTCCTCTACAAATGAGTGCTCTACACTTCCTTTCCCTCTAATTGCAAAGGAGGCATCCTGTTAACTTTGCTGTCTTGGTATCACTAAAAGTTTCTCAAGATGATATATCCAAAGCAAAGTGATATACAAAGACCCATTACTAACAGAGTTCTCAGTACCAGTGAAAATAAGGCATTGGGTATCTGAAGCAACAGAAGGGGCATATTACATATATTTAACACACAAACACACACACAAAAAAGAAATTTAAAGATTGTGGTGATTTTCCTTTTTTATCTCCCAAAGTTTTTATGGACTGTGTAATACTTTATAACTAGGAAAAATTAAAAGTATGCGCTTCTTAATGAAAAAAAATGAGCCTCAGGCATAAGACTAAGATAAAACTCTAAAGAAAATACACTACTTAAAAATTCTATTGATCAGTGCTAAATTGGTAAGCTCTTAACTGTCTAGATAACATGGACATTATGAATTGTTGATTGGTCAGGATGAAAAAAAATCCACAAAGGAATACTGATTTCTTGTTCTTCATCTTGGTTCTACAAAGTACAAAAATGTATCGGCATTTTATACATACTAATCTTTGCTGGGACTCATAGCTCAGTCAGTAAAGAATCCGCCCACAATGTACGAGATCCAGGTTCAATTCCTGGGTTGGGAAGATCCTCTGGAGAAAGAAATGGCAACCCACTCCAGTATTCTTGCCTGGAGAATCCCATGGACAGAGGAGACTGGCAGGCTACAGTCCAAGGGGTCACAAGAGTCAGACATGACTTAGCGGCTAAACCACCACCACAATCTCTGATGGGAAATCAACAGTTCAATACTAACTAACGCTAAATTGGACTTACAACGCCCCTTTCAACCGAAGAGCTGTAAGAGTTTTATATGCCATTCTATAATGGCAGTAGAGAGTACCCTTGAACCAGGAGCCACAAGAAGGGTCCCTAGAGAAAAAAATTCATGGCCACTGCCATTCCTGGAGATGTTATTTGAGGCCTGCACTCCTGGCCTCTTATTATGTGTAGGCACATCACCATATTCTGATAAAAATCTTCAGAAGGAGAAAAACGAGACCACTGGCATTTATTATCACACAACGGATTTACAGCAGCAAAAAACTGGTGGGCATCAACCCCCAACCATGTAGATCCCCTACCCCGCCCTCCGTTCTCACCGCCTGTCTATTGTCCAGTGAACTTCTTATGCAGACAGCCTAGCAGGAGAGCCTAGCTCTTTCCTTCCTGGCTCTTAAACATACTCAAGACTTCTAATTTAAAAAGCAAAACAAGTGAACAAAAAACCCTTTTAACAATGCTAAGAGTTTCTTTGCCGCGCCCCCCCAACCCCATCCCAGCCAAAACCTTCTCTATAGATCAGCCCACACTCAACACTGAGGCTTTCTAGCTCCTCACCCCAGTCACCCTTCAATCCACTGCACCCCAGGGCACCACCCCGCTGCATGGAAACGGCTCTCCCTGCAGCCACCAGCTGCTAACTGCCATCCCCAAGGTCATGTTCCTGTCTTGATCTCATCCTCTCTCTGCCCCACCTGAAACCTACTGCCCCTCCAGCTACCATGACCACTGTCCTGGCTGGTCCTCCCACCCCTTGGCGCATTTCGCATCACCCATGAATGGTGTCTCCCCGGTATCTTAACTGCACCACTGATTCCTCACTGTCCTTTTGCTCTAAATGCCCTCTCCCCGCACACCCTTAAGCCATTTCTTCTCAATGATGCACCATCCACCAGACACTCAAGCCAAAAACCCAGCTGTCATCTGGCTTGCTCCTCTCCCCACCCCTGCACCCAACCTGCCACAGCTGCAGCTCAAGACATCTGCTTCTGTCCGTCATCACTGCCACAACCTTCTCACCCAGATGGCGACAACAATTGATATTTCCGCCTCCATTTGTAAAATTTTTGTGGCAGTATAATTGATTTACAATGTGTGTTAGTCTGTGCTGTACAACAGAGCCGAACAGGCACACATATATAGCCACTCTTTTTAGATTCCTTTCCATTATAGGTCATTACAGAGTATTGAGTAGAGTTTCCTGTGCTATATGGTCTATTATTATTTACCTATTTTATATACAAAAGTGTGTATATTATCAATCCCAATGTCTCAATTTATTTCTCCCCTCTACTTCCCCCTCTGCTAACAACAAATCTGTTTTCTACATCTGTGACTCTATTTCTGTCTTGTAAATAGATTCATTTGTGCCATGTTTTACCATGCACATGGAAGCGACATCATATATTTGTCTTTCTCCACCTGGTTTACTTTGTATGATAATCTCTAGGTCCATCCATGTTGCTGCAAAAGGCATTATTTCATTCTTTTTATGGCTGAATAATAGTCCATCTTCTTCATCCATTCATCTTTCAATGGACAGTTAGGTTGCTTCTATTGTAAACAGTGCTGAAATGAACACTGGGGTGTATGTTATCTTTTCGAATTAGAGTTTTCTCTGGATATATGCCCGGAGTGGGATTGCTAGATCACATGGTAGTTCTATTTTTAGTTTTTTAATGAACTGCCATACTGTTTTCCATAATGGTTGTACCAATTTATATTCCCATTATCACTGTAAAGGGTTCCCTTTTCTCCACACCCTTTTCAGCATTTATTGTTTATAGATTTTTTAATGATGGCCATTGTGAGGTGATATCTCATTTTAGTTTTGATACGTATTTCTCTTGATGTTGATCATCTTTTCATGTGCCTCTTGGCCATCTGTATGTCTTCTTTGCAGTAATATCTATTTAGATCTTCTGGCCATTTTCTGATTGGGTTTTTGTTTTTTTTTAACTTAGAGTTGCATGAGGTGTTTGTATATTTTGGAGATTAATCCCTTGTCAGTAGCTTCATTTGCAAATATTTTCTCCCATTCTGTGGGCTGTCTTTTTGTTTTATGGTTTCCTTTGCCTTGAGAATCTTTTAAGTTAATTAGGTTCCATGTGTTCATTTTTATTTTTATTTTCTTTACTCTAGAAGGTGGATCACAAAAGATATTGAATGCGATTTGTGTCAAAGAATGTTCTGCCTGTGTTTTCCTCTAAGAGTTTTATAGTGTCTGGCCTTATACTTGCATTTAGGTCTTTGGTCCATTTTGAGTTTATTTTTATTTTGGTGTTAGAGCATGTGTGGTTTTTTTCGGCTGCACTGCATGGTTTTGCAGGATCTTAACTCCCTGACCACAGAAGGAAGAACCTGGGCCCTGAGCAATGAAAAGGCCGAATACTAACCACTGGACCACCAGGGAATTCCCTCCCACCTCCACTCTTGTTGCCCTCCAATCCGTGCTCCACTGAGCAGCCAGGGGGATCTTTGTAAATTAAATGACACCATTCTTCTGCTGAAAACCCTGGAAGAGCTTCCCACGGGTTTACAAAACTGAAAACCTCACCCCGACCCACAAGGCCTTGAATGACCTGCCCTCAGCCCACCTCACCCCGACCCACAAGGTCTTGAATGACCTGCCCTCAGCCCACCTGGTCCCATCACCCCCAGAGCTGCCCTGTCACTCAGCACCAACCAGCCAAGAGGATGTCCTCCAAGTCCTCAGACACACAGAGACGTCCTGCCTTGCGCCTCCACACATACCTTCACTCCTGGAAAACCTGCTCTGCCTGGTTGTCTCCTGCCTGCCCTTCAGGCCTCAGCTGGATGTCACAGCCTTGGAGCGGCCCTCCTTCCTGCAGATCCTGTCTGCTGGGCGCAGGGCCACACACCTCTCTGGACCCTCTCCTTCCCAATCCTGTTCATTTCTCCACAGTGCTCAACACGACCTGCAATGCGATGCTCACTTGTGTATTACCTGTCCTCCTTACTAGTCCAAAAGACCCCTGGGAGCAGGGCCCATGTCTACTTCCTTCTTAATCAGCATTCTGCAGGACACCCAGTGCTGAGTAAAATCTGAACGCACGGCTCTCTCTGACCTGCTCTAGCCACCTCTTCAGTCTTACACGTTTCATGCTGCCAAACCACTTCATTCTTTCTCTCTGCACACACTCTGACCTTGAAAACCTCTCTGTCTTTGCTCGTACAGTCCTCTGTGTCTGCAAGTCCTCCTCCTCCTCTCCTGGTTAACTCCTCGCCACCCTCTAGGGCTTAGCACAGTTACAGCTTGGCCATGCCACTCTCTCCGGCCAGGTGAGTGCAGGCGCCGGCCTGTGCTCTCACTGCTCTGTGTGCATTCTTCACTTTACATGTGATGGAACCCCACTAGCCAAATCTTACTTATTGTTACCATTCCCAGTTCTGTAAAGCAGTGCTACTCAAAATGAGGTCTGCTTCTTTAAAGCAGAAAATTAGGGAATGAGTGTTCAGAAAACTTTCCAGCAATTTAATATCATCATGACATTCAAGCGGATAAAGTTAAAAGTGAAAGTCATCCAGTCGTGCTAGACTCTTTGCGACCCCATGGACTGTAGCCTCTGTCCACAGATTTCTCCAGGCAAAAATACTGGGGTGGGTTGCTATTCTCTTCTTCAGGGGATCTTCCCGACCCAGGGATCAAACCTGGGTCTCCTGCATTGCAGGCAGATTACCATCTAAGCCACCAGGGATCCTTCCAAATTTTCTCCCTTAATAATGTAATATCCAAAATATTAACCAAGCAAACTAAACTCAAAGCAAACCAAAGGAAAAATCTGAAACACATTATCAGAGACTAGAAAAATAATAGAGAAATCAACAGAGAATCAATGAAAACTGGTTCTTTCGAAAAAACTAACAAAATTGACAAACATGTAGCTAGAGTGGTGGAAAAAAAAGAGAAATGATTCAAACTACTAAACTCAGGAATGAAAAGGGGACTATTAAATCTTATAGAAATAAACAGGACTAAAAAAGGCTGCTATCAACAATGATTTCCCAACAAATTAGATAAGCTAGATATCATTTCACACTGACTAAGAAATAAACAAAATCAGAAAATAATAAGTGTTGGTAAATATGTAAAAATTTAGAACCTTCATAGATTGCTGGTGGGAATGTAAAATGGTACAGTAATTTCGAAAACAGTTTGGCAGTTCTGTAAAAAATTAAATACAGAGTTACCATATGACCCACAATTCCATTCCTAGATGTGTATACCCAATAAAATGGAAAACTCAGGTTCACACACACACTTTTATGTGACTGTTCATAGCAACATTATTCATAGTAGCCAAAAGGTAGATATAATCCAACTATCTATCAACTAATGAATGGGTAAACAAAGTGTGGCATACAACAGAATATTATTCCACCACAAAAAGGACTGAAGGATTAATTCAAGCTACAACACAGATGAACCTTGAAAATATGATGCTAAGTGAAAGAAGCCAAATATAAAAAGCTATACATTTATGATTCTATTTACATAAAATGTTCAGAATGAACTCAGAAAGTATATTACTGACTGCTAGGAACTGAAGAAAGGGACAATGCAGAGTGATTGCTAAAGGATATGGGATTTATTTTTGGGGGTGGGAGGCACTGATAAAAATAATCTAGACTATTAACGGTTGTATAATCTTGAAACTATACTATAAAACCACTGAACCGCACACGTCAAGCTGGTGAATTTCATGGTATATGAAGTATATCTCAATGAGATATATGCATACGCACCCTGTGGCTCTGACAGTAAAGAATCTGACCGCAATGAGGGAGATCCAAGTTCAATCCCCGGGTTGGGAAGATCCCCTGGAGAAGGTAATAGCAGCCCACTCCAGTATTCTTGCCTGGGTTATCCCACGAACAGAGGAGCCCGGCAGGCTACAGTCCATGGGGTCACAAAGTCAGACACGACCGAGTGACTACACTTTCACTTTCAATTTTGTAACTATACTATAAAACCACTGAATTGCACACTTTGGTGAATTTTATGCTATATGAATTACATCTTAATGAAATATATACATACACACACACAATTAGACTTACAAAAACACCAATCTCTAATAAATTGAAAATTTAAATATCTGGTCCTGAACCAAAGATGGTTTGAGAAGCACTGCCTCAAAGAGTTACACGAGTTGTTGGCCGAATGACTGGTCCCTGATCTTGTTCTTCTTCTCCCTCCTCTGTCATACACACACACACACACACACACGCATGCGCGTGATCTCCCCCACGTCCTCCTTGCCCCAGTCTCCTCCTTCATGGGCTCAGGGATGGGGCTGCCACGCGACTCATGTTTCCTGTACAAAGGCTGTGCATTGTGGGTTAGCCTGAGAATCAGCCATCAATCATCAGAGCTCCATGGAGCTACAGCTGGTCCCTGACTTAGGATGGCTCAACTTATGATTTTTCAGTTTTACAATGGTGTAAAAGCGGTACACATTCAGTAGAAACTATACTTTGACTTTTGAATGTTGATCTTTTCCCAGAAGGGTGATAAGCCGTACGATCCTCTCTTGTGATGCTGGACAAGGGCAGCCACAGCCCCTATTCAGCGTCCTGAGGGTGAACAACCGACACACTTACAACCATGCTGGACTCATACAATCATTCTGTTTTTCACTTTCAGTACAGTATTCAATAAATTACATGAGATATTCAATATTTTAGTATAAAATAGGCTTTGTGTTAGATGACTTCATCCAATAGTAGGCTAATGTAAGTGTTCTGAGCATGTTTAAGGTGGGTGAGGCTAAGCTATGATATTCAGTAGGTGTATTAAGGGTATTTTCAACTTACGATATTTTTAAACTTACAATGGGTTTATCAGAACAAAGCCTCGTCATAAGTCAAGGAAAATCTGGAGTTTATTAATTTATTAATTAATGCTAGTTAATTCTAGAATTAATCCATTTTGGGGTCTACCATCTGTACTGAATGAAACATTTCCTAATGCCAAACAACTGGGCATTCTTTGTTAACTTTATTTAAACTGTCCAACAGTGAACATGGGGAGGTCAATACAATGAATACATTCTGGAAGCTACCTACCATCACAGCTCCATTATCCTGGCCCACAAATATCCGTCTACTATCATGATGGTAAGCCATAGCAGAGCAGGGAGCTGCCAGAAAGACAAAGATCATATTATGAGCAGAGTTAAGCACGTTAAGTCATTGTTCAAGGTACTTTATTAAAAAGAGCTATATGACTTAGGTTAAAAAAAAAAAGAGGGCAAAGATGTTTTATTTTAAAAAATGTTATTAAATTTCTTTCTGCTGTTTTAGTTTCAAATTTTAACTTTAATAACCTTCCAAGTTACTTTTATGACTTTGGGTGAAGCGAGTCAGCGTGAAGTTTCATCTGACTGAAATTCCTTCCTAGTTCTGGAAAGGTGTGGGGACCAGTGTTTAGAGCAGGCGATCTGCCACCCAGACTCTGTGGGTCATCCTGCCCCTCCTCCCTTCCCCATCACAGGCAAAACAGTGGCGGGCATCTGTGGAAAGAGAGGTGTCCAGTACCACAATTCCCATTCCAAGGTATGTGAGCAAACTGGGGAGGCTACTTGGGGATTACTTGTTGTTGTCTTTTTTCCCCAATGGTCAAAAAAGGTTCCGTTTTGCAGTGACTCATACAATCCCAGCTTGTTTCTTTGTCTAAAGCAGCGTCATGTGACTGAGACAGCCTGACTCTTCCCTTAGACACGACCCTTCCAGGTTCCACCTAAACTTCTTCCAGAAAACGTGTGCCAGAGAATGAGTTTCAGAAAGGAGAAACTCTAAATCCCTTCCTTCTGCTAAAAATCAAAATTAAAGTGATTTAGAAAATGGAACACTTGGAAAAAGAAATATTTGGGTTCACTTCAGCCTTAAGAATTTTAATTGACCACGGAAAGAAATAAATGCCAGGAAACAAAAACAAACTCGAGCTTACTTTGAAATAAAACGTCTTATAAAAAAGTAAAAGAGAAAAATCCTATAAATGAAGTTACCACTTGAAAACAGTTTAAAGTTCTCTAACTACCATGGCGGATATTCTCCACCAAGGAAGAAAACTGGAAGAAAAGCTGGATTGTACTCAAAGGCAGAAACATAGTTAGCTGCATGATCAGACTATAGAAAAAGACTATTTCAGTTGCATTCCAAGAACTATGTCGTTGAAATGCAGATACTAAAATTGTCTAACACCTAACAATTAGAATAGACTACAAGTTTGTACACCCTTATCCACCATATTGATGTTTGAAACTACAAAGAATGATCATGTTTAAGGATTATAACCACAAAGATACACGTTTGTTTGTTTTAGTCACTAAGTCGTGTCCAATTCTTGCAACCCCCTGGACTGCAGCCCACCAGGCTCCTTTGTCCATGGGATTTCCCAGCCAAGAATACTGGAATGAGTTGCCATTTCCTTCTCCTGACCCAGGGATCAAACCCGCATCTCCTGCATTGGCAGGCAGGTTCTTTACCACTGAGCCACTGGGGAAGCCCAACGATAGATGCTATTGTCACACAAAATGCTCTTTAATAATCACACACAAAATTATCTTCAACAATCAAATGTCTTTGATGATTTTAAAGATTCACTGTCATCATTTTTGCTTGCTTTTCAGTTGTTACTAAATCTTAATGTTTTAGTTTTAAGCTTCTTTTCAATTCTTTTATGCTCAATCCTATAACAAACTGTACATGAATATGTAAAACCTCTCCTTTGTGTAAAAATTACAACATGCTGAGTAATTTTATAAGGTTAGAGACATCTCACACTGAAAAAAAAAAAAGCAAGCCTTCCTGGTTTATTTGTTTAGTATATAAAAATGCTCTTTTTTCCTAGAAGGGAGGCTTCTAGTCAGATAAACTTTTTTTAAAAAGATAATCTTTTTTTTTTTAATGTGAATGTTAACATAGTTTTACAAACAAGGAAAACACAAATCATCTTTCAAATCAGAGACCTTTTAAAAAGGTCAATGCAGTACAAAATCATTTGCTTTAAACTCTAGTTTTATAAACAAAGGGTTTTCTGGAATACAGCCAGTCTCATTCATCTATGTATTCTTTATGACTGCTTTTGATTCTGCAATGGTAGAGTTGAGAAGCTGCCACAGAGACTGTCTGGCCCACAAAGTCTAATATTTATGTCTGGTCCTTTGTAGGAGAAGTCTGTGGACCCACCCCACACTGTGGTGAGCAGCCCAGTTCTGGAGTTGGATGCACATGGACTGGAATTCCAACCTCTGGCCTCAGTTTCCTTGTCTACTAAATGATGAAAATATCATCTTTCTTATAACAGCTGTTGTGATGATTTGGTAAAATAGTACCAAGAAAAATGCATGAGACACAGAGAAGATGGGCTTTCCAGGTGGTGCTAGTGGTAAAGAACCCGCCTGCCAAAGTAGGAGACATAAGAGACACAGGCTTAATCTCTGGGTTGGGAAGACCTCTTGGAAGAGGAAACAGCAACCCACTGCAGTATTCTTGCCTGGAGAATCCCATGGACAGAGGAGCCGGGCAGGCTACAGTCCATGGTCCACAGAGTTGCAAAGACTTGGACATGACTGAGCATCTGAGCAGCACACACAGTAGAAACAGAAACTGACAGTTACACTTCTCTTCAGCTAAAGCAGATTCTCAAAGTTCTTTTTGTTACGTGAGGATTGTTATGATTCATAATTGGTCCACGTACAGCGATATTCTAAGGTTTCACTTACTGATCACCTCTGTTTCATCATGGGGAACAGTTTAAATCCACGGATGACCACTAAAATGTCAACTGGTGAATCTGCAGTAGTTTTTAAATGCAACATGGCACTTTTCTTCTTGGGTTTTGAATTCAATTTTAAAAGTCGCCCTAAAACAGACAAGCAAATTTCTCAACATTCATTCATTCTGTTTTCTTCTGGCAGTGTTCCTGCAGTTTCATCCACAGATACTGCTCTAGCTGGAGGTCATAACCACTATTCGGAAGCAAAAGGCTGCATGCATGTATACAAACACGAAGGTGTCAGTCACCCACGGCAGAGAAGCTGTGCCTGTTCTGTCCTGTTTTTTCCTGATCCTTCCAGCCACAGAGTTCTGGGAGCTACTTCCGGAGGATACAGTTAAGCCAAGATAGCAAGGGATGGCAATGGAGAAAGCAAAGCCATATGCCCAAGACTCAAAAGCCAAGGAAGAGTGTGTGCTGCTGCTGCTAGGTTCTGGTGTCCCAAGAAAGAAATCAGTTACAAAGTGAACTAAGAATTTGGGGGAAATGCAAGAAAAATCCATCTTAGACTCTCCTTGTTCTAAAGGCATAAACTCCACAGTTGAGGTCTCAAGGAGACTGAGCTATGGCCAAAATCTGAAGTGTAAGGGAAGGAGGGAACAATCACAGTCAACAGCATTAATAAGACCATCCACAAGGATGACAAACCATCTCCCAGCACTGTCAGAGGTCCCCGGGTTGCTGTGGCTATTTCCAGCTACGGACCCATCACTGGACCATTGGAAGTAAGGAGTTACTCATCTAAGAGAAGCCTTTTTTTTTCCCCAGTTGAGTAAAAGGTAGGCTCAGAGGATGAGGGTGCTCCGTCTACCTTTGCCCCACTTCCCCAAAATCCCAAAGTAAATTTATTAAATGGAGAAATTTGTATACAGGTCAGGAAGCAACAGTTAGGACTGGACATGGAACAACAGACTGGTTCCAAATAGGAAAAGGAGTTCGTCAAGGCTGTATATTGTCACCCTGTTTATTTAACTTATATGCAGAGCACATCATGAGAAACGCTGGACTGGAAGAAGCACAAGCTGGAATCAAGATTGCCAGGAGAAATATCAATAACCTCAGATATGCAGATGACACCACCCTTATGGCAGAAAGTGAAGAGGAACTACAAAGCCTCTTGATGAAAGTGTAAGAGGAGAGTGAAAAAGTTGGCTTAAAGCTCAACATTCAGAAAACGAAGATCATGGCATCTGGTCCCATCACTTCATGGGAAATAGATGGGGAAACAGTGGAAACAGTGTCAGACTTTATTTTTCTGGGCTCCAAAATCACTACAGATGGTGACTGCAGCCATGAAATTAAAAGACGCTTACTCCTTGGAAGGAAAGTTATGACCAACCTAGATAGCACATTGAAAAGCAGAGACATTACTTTGCCAACAAAAGTTCGTCTAGTCAAGGCTATGGTTTTTCCTGTGGTCATGTATGGATGTGAGAGTTGGACTGTGAAGAAGGCTGAGCGCCGAAAAATTGATGCTTTTGAACTGTGGTGTTGGAGAAGACTCTTGAGAGTTCCTTGGACTGCAAGGAGATCCAACCAGTCCATTCTGAAGGAGATCAGCCCTGGGATTTCTTTGGAAGGAATGATGCTAAAGCTGAAACTCCAGTACTTTGGCCACCTCATGCGAAGAGCTGACTCATTAGAAAAGACTCTGATGCTGGGAGGGATTGGGGGCAAGAGGAGAAGGGGACGACAGAGGATGAGATGGCTGGATGGCATCACTGACTCGATGGACGTGAGTCTGAGTGAACTCCGGGAGTTGGTGATGGACAGGGAGGCCTGGCATGCTGCGATTCATGGGGTCGCAAAGAGTCGGACACGACTGAGTGACTGATCTGATCTGATCTGAAGGACATTTACTGAGACAATGGCCACTTCATGTTCCACACTGAGTAACCAAGGTGACCCACCCACAAATAAAGGCGAACATAGGACAGAAGATACTACTGCCTGCACGAGAGACCATGATTAGGGTTTCAGGTAGTCTTAACACGCTACATACATACAATGAAGTTTTACTTTTTATAATAGTTTTTTATAACTATTTTATAATTATATAAAAGGGTCCTTTTATAATAGTTAGCTTTATACCAGTATTCCAAAAAGTCTACTTCATTCTCATTGAATGGTTATCAAGACAGAAGGTGACTGGCCTGCCCAAGCTGTTAGTGGAAGGTAGGACAAAGGAAAATACTGATAAACTACTAATCCTTTGTGGAAATATTTATAGGATTGAAATCCCGCAGGTACCCTGCAATAAATGAGAAAGTGCTAGCAAGACAGGCAGTGCTTGGAAGGGTGACTCAAGCTGACGGAATAGAATCTGCTGAATAACTGGCTACTCTGCGTTTGTAACACACCCCACAGGCCCTGCAGTAACTCTTCATGGAGCTGCAGTGTCCGCAGAGTTTGGCCCTGGTAAGCACTCTTCTTTGGAGAACTTCATAATGGTCTTCAGTAACAGACCATCAAGCCTGCCCCAGAACCGTGTGTCTTTTCCCAGGGGGGGCTTCTGCACATTGAAACCTTAACTGAGGAAAATCTCCTCATTAAGGACCAAAACCACCCAGAAATAAGCAGCTATGATGCCTTCCATGTGGCCACTGGGGTGGTAGGACTCGATTCCAGCTTGGACCTGGGTGGTACCACATCTTTTTTTCAAGAAAGGGATGGAGAAGTGGGAGAGAAGGAGGCAAAGCTTAGATTGGCAGGAAGGGCAGGATTTAATTGCAATTTTATGTCACTACATCTCAGGGCTCTTCTAAAATTTCAATACAAAATCTTTATTTTTGGGGTTTATTTTTAGAACATGTTTGACTACTGAGAAAAAAAATCTCCATTTAGGATGTGTCGTGCCTTGGACCAAACTTGCCAACAGTACCCACAGTTTAAGAAAAAGCAGCACAAAGGCCAGGAATGAGACAAAGGAGTGTTCAGAATCTGATTTAGTGTCAGTATCGGCTATTACTAAGTAGAAAACTACTACTAATATAAGTTGGCAAAATGAAGACAAAGGAAAATGGGGGAGGTGGGCAGCTTTCCTCTTCCTATTTTTTTTTCCCAAGTTTTGTTCAAGTTGATTCAGTTAAACCAGTTGACTCAGCTTCCTTTTTGCAAAAGAAGGGGAGTCTTCCTGCATTTTAACACAGAATGCTGTAGGTATTAGGTAACCAACAAGCTCATTTTGAAATTTAAATCATCAAAGACATTCTTCTTGGGTGGAACAGAGCGGCTACTCACAGGCCATTGTGTGGTAAATGCTGGGCCAGTACTGACCGCTGTCTCTTTTCAGCCATACTCGGATAGTCCTGTAGAGAAAAGAAAAGAATGAGTAGTCTTTAATAAATTTATCCTCTTTGCCACCCAAGTAAACTTCTTATTTTCAATACTATTTCCCATTGACCTTATAACATTAATCAATTGGACAAATTAGACAAATACACACACATACACACACATAGAGAACATGGTATATTATACTAGTATGTACATGTACACACATACTCTACATATTTATTGTTGCTATTCAGTCACTCAGTCATGTCTGACTCTCTGCAACCCCATGGACTAGAGCAAATCCAGGCTTTCCTGCAGGCTGGCCAAGAAGTTCACTTGGTTAAGTGACTACACTGTTCAATAAAGTTCTTGGTGAAAATGAAAAATATGTCTTTTATTTTTACTTACAAACAAATGAACTTTTTGGCCAACCCAATAGCTACCTACAGTTATGTCTATACATGGTAAGTTATGAAAGAACTAGGAGTCAGGATTCTAAATAATATCAATAACATGGAAAGTGCTCATTATATAGCGATATACAAATAACGCTGAGGACTACTGATTTCTTGGCAACCAACTGCAAACTTGGTGTCTTGGCCATCCCACCCAAATGAGGAAAGCAGCTGAGGTAAACAGAAAGAAAATGTTTCTGGAGAACTGGGAGAGACCTGCATACAGAGTGGAGCCCATTATCACTGTTCATTCACCGAGAGTTCCCAGCCATCTCGGCCTTGGGAGGAAACCCTTCCACACCAGTCCCTGGGCCTCTCCTTTCACCAGAGCACACGTGGGAGATGAGGAAGTCCTGCCCACAGGTGGGCAAAGGACACACGACCAAAACAGCCCAGGTTTAATATTTTGGCTCATTCCCTCAGAAGAACAATAAGGAATGCCTCTCCTGCACTCCACCTAGCCTCCTGGAAGCTCTCGGGCTCATCCCCTTCGGAGCAGGACACCGGCCGCCTTGCCCAGCACAGCCGTGCTCTGCCTTCGCCTTGAGTCCCAGCTCTCTCTTGTCCCTTACTGTCAGCTCTGTCACAGCCACTCTTGTATTTCCAACAGCAATGAGATTCTGGCTCACAGCCAGCACTGAATTAATGTTTACAACCTTGAGCTAGAATACATTAAGGCTAAGTGCTGACACTCTCTGTTTCCATTCTGTTTGAAGTTCGAGACAAGGAAGACTGGTCTCTGAGGATAAAAACTGGAACAGTGGCTGCTTCCGGGGTTGAGAAAGGACAGAACACAGCAAAGGGATACGAGGGAACTTTCTGGGGCCGTGTCAGGCTGTGGAAAGGTGGTGATGTGGGTGTATGCATGTGTCAGAATCTGCCTAGCTTATTTAAGATCATTGTGAATGATTAGACCGTAATAAAGAAAGACTATATGTTGACCCTCATTTATCCAAATAAATAAGATGACTGAGCAGCACAGGGGGCATCATGCTATTTTATATGTGACCTGGAGACAGGCCTTGGTGTATGAACTGCCATTTGTACAACACGTCCCATCTTCCAGCCACGGCGGACTGGTCACAACAGAATCTTTGCCAAGTTGAATCCAGGATTTTCCTCTACATTATCCCACCTCTGATCACCACTGGTCAGACCAGAGAAGAGATTAGTCAGTTCCTTCCCTGGGAAATCAGAAACCAGGAGAGAGAAACAGACTCTACCTCTCCAGGAGTTGAAATGACTATTTCTGGCCACACGTTTTGCAGTTTGGACTGGAGAATTCTGTACGTTAATAAATGGGGAAGAATGAAGCCGACCTATGAAGAGAAGCTGGAGACAGTTCAGGTGGAGGGGCCTCACACCGGCTGCTCTTGAGGCCCCTCCTGTGTTCTGAGGGTTCTGTGAGGCAGACACCCCAGCATCCTCACCACAATCACCCTCAGCAGCCTCAGCGAATCTGAGTGATTTTCATCATTTGCAATCAAGCAGGTACTAATATACCACGTCTGCATGGGCACCATGAAGACATGGTGACATGCAGTCTCTTTGTTCAAGCACCATCAAACGAGCTTCTACGTCACACGGTTCACAAAGCAAGAATCAGGCAGACTCCTCCATGAGTACCTGTACTGTGATAGGAAGTTCTAGGAAGTTCAAGTTCACATCCAAAATTAAAAGGGAAAGCGAGACACAGATCAGACTAAAGCATGTGTAAACAGATCTGTACTGTTTACTGTTTGTAGTTCAACATCTTAAATCAAAATTTGACACTCTGAGGTAATGTTTAAACCGCTCTGTTACTATTTGTGGGTTCTTGGTTACTGTTCACGATTATTTAGTTTTCTTCTTCCACAAATCTCAGAGGTTAAGATATTTCCATGAACAGAAGGAACAGAACAGGAAGAGAAGGGGATGACAGAGGATGAGATGGGTGGATGGCATCACTGACTCGATGGACAAGAGTTTGAGCAAACTCCAGGAGTTGGTGATGGACAGGGAAGCTTGGCGTGCTGCAGTCCGTGGGGATGCAAAGAGTCGGACAGGACTGAGCAACTGAACTGAACTGATGGAACAGATCTTTCTAGTTGGAAACCATTTAAATGAAGTTATGAAACAGAAAAAATACTTAATGGTATGGGAAAATGTTCATTATACAATGTTAAGTAAAAGGGCCTATATAAAATTGATAAGTGCAGTATGATACCAACTTTATTTTACAATACATCTGGTCAAACCTCTAGATCCAACTATCAGTCTATAGGAAATGCAGAGGAACACAATAACCACCACCACTGGGGTTTATTCAGCAAAAAAGCAAGACTACAGGAAACTCTGTAGACAAATGACCTAGTTTCTTCAACACACAATTTGCAAGGGGGGAAACACAGAGATGGAGGACCAGCCTACCACTATAGAGGTTTAACAGACACATCAAGTAATCACCATGTGGAGACTTATTAGATCCTGATTCGGTCAAACTGTTACATATACATGCCTATATTATCATGCTGCTGCTGCTAATACTAAGTCGCTTCAGTCATGTCTGACTCTGTGCGACCCCACAGACAGCAGCCCACCAGGCTCCCCCATCCCTGGGATTCTCCAGGCAAGAACACTGGAGTGGGTTGCCATTTCCTTCTCCAAGGCATGAAAGTGAAAAGTGAAAGTGAAGTCACTCAGTCGTGTCTGACTTAGCAACCCCATGGACTGCAGCCTACCAGGCTCCTCTGTCCATGGGATTTTCCAGGCAAGAGCACTGGAGTGGGGTGCCATTGCCTTCTCCAATATTATCATGAAACAGCTGATAATAGGAACACTGACTAGATATCTGATATTAAAAGACACTGTTCTTTAGATGTGATAACAGTGTTGTAGGTTTCTGCTTATTTTTTAAGAAGTAATTCCAACCTAAGACACTGGGCCTTGCCTCTGTTCTTGGCATGTCCACCAACATCCAACCCTTACCACTCATGCCTCAGTGCACCCTCCTCCCATGTTACCTGGTGGGCTCCTCCCTCCAGACCACCTTGGGTATGTCAACTACTGGCGACAACTCCCAAGGAGCCACACATCCCATTGCCCCTGGGCTCAGAGACCACCAGTGGTAGTCTCAAATCAGGGGTTCAACTGACATGCTTGTGATTCCCACACCCAGACCCTGCATCCTAGCAAGCTGTCATCCTCAGGTGCCCAAAATACCGAGCTCAGGTTGTATCAGAAGCCCTCGTCCCTCACCTCCCTACCAAGGACTTTTCTCTCCAGGCAGTAGTCCCCCTGGGCAGCACACCACAGGATGAGTAGCATTTGGCATGGCCTTCCACATCTAAGGGCTTCCCTGGTGGCTCAGCTGGTAAAGAATCTGCATGCAATGCGGGATACCTGGGTTGGATAACTGGGTTGGGAAGATCCCCTGGAGAAGGGAAAGGCTACCCACTGCAGTATTCTTGCCTGGAGAATTCCATGGACTATATAGTACATGGAGTTGCAAAGAGTCAGACACAACTGAGTGACTTTCACTTTCTCTTACCTAAAATCATCAATAGACGCTTATAATGATGATCCTTAGGCCTGAAATGGGAGAAGGCAATGGCACCCCACTCCAGTACTGTTGCCCGGAAAATCCCATGGATGGAGGAGCCTGGTAGGCTGCAGTCCATGGGGTTGCTAAGAGTCGGACACGACTGAGCGACTTCACTTTCACTTTCCACTTTCATGCACTGGAGAAGGAAATGGCAACCCACTCCAGTGTTCTTGCCTGGAGAATCCTATGGACGGAGAAGCCTGGTAGGCTGCAGTCTATGGAGTCGCACAGAGTTGGACACGACTGAAGCGACTTAGTAGTAGTAGTAGGCCTGAACTACTAACACAATATCACATTTTGTTGACAGTATTTTGTTACTTAGTATAGAATGCTTATGGATACATTCCATTATATATGTTCAACACAGGGGATGAAACAGAAGGAATTATAAGAAGGTAAAGGCCAACTCTCCTCTAAGCATTAAATCTGCTCCAGGAGGGACTTCCCCGGTGGTCTGGTGGCTATGACTCCATGCTCCCAATGCAAGGCCCCTAGGGTTCGATCTCTAGTTGGGGGACTAGATCCCGTGTGCCGTGAGTGAAGAATTCACACGCCTCAACTAAGAGTTCACAGGCTGCAACTAAGATCCAGTGCAGCCAAATAAATAAATAAATATTTCTAAAAATTACATTAAAGCCTGTTCAAGGATTCTACTCCACTCGCAAACAGGACAGTAAAGGCCAAGGCACTTGGAGATGAGGGTGTCGGGCAGCACCTTCCTTTACTCAAAGCGATTAACAAGCTCCCTATCTGTGTGGTTTTAAGGGTCTAAAGATCAGAATGTGGACATATTCTAAACCCCCCAAAATCAACCCCAAAAGTTGTAGTCACAAATGCGTCAGTAGTTCAATGGAGGCCTCAGGGGACGTGCTCTTCCCTGTGTCTTCTTGAAAGAAGAATGATTTCAGACAGCAGAGAAGCTGCCGTGAGCAGAAAACCTTAAAGTCACCTCTTCCATTAAATCATCTAACCTGAAAAAATCACACTTAACTTCATGAAGCTTCAGAATGATAAACTGGCCCAAGGTCAAAATGCGACCTACCTAGACCCCAGGAACTCTGAAACACAGTAGTATTTCCTTTGGAGGACAAACATCAGACTACCATGTGGTCTGCACCCAGCTCAAGCGGACACACTAGAAAATTGGCAAGACTTGTACTATTTGTTGGGGGTGTTTCACCTGAAAAAATTTTTATCACATTCAGGCTGAGAGAAGACCATCCTTGCTTGAGAATCAGGTTTCAAACCAGGCAGCTGACCTTGATAGCTGGCTCTACTTCCATATTCACACGTTCTATCTAAAATTCCTTCTTGCTCTTTTTCCAGGCATACTCCTTTACTTCCTTGGGTGACAAATTAAAATCTCCCACTTCTGAGATAAAATCAAAACAATATTAAGTTCAACTCCTAATACTCCAGCACGCTCAAGAAACTGTGTATTAAACAAAGTTGTATAACTTTTATTAAGTAATACAGAAATTTGTTTTGTATTTAGGATACGTCTCATTGGCTTACAAAATGGTTATTAAAACAGGCTTAAGTTGGGCTGTTTTATTTTTAAAAATCAACAAATTCCAGACTAAAAAAATTTACTATTAAGCAAACTGGAAACAAAATCTACTATTCACAACAATACAGTTTAGCAACATTTTATAGGCACAAGCTATTAAAAACTCCTGAATGATATTAATAAACTGTATCAAAGTATCAAGACCAGATGGCTTTATTTTTACAAAAACTACCTTCATGAATGTCTAAGCCATACTCTCTGTGTTACTCGATCAGTTGTGTCCAACTCTTCGCAACCCCACAGGCTGTAGCCCGCCAGGCTCCACTGTCCATGGGATTTTCCAGGCAAGAATACTGGAGTGGGTTGCCATTTCCTTCTCCAGGAATCAAACCTGGGCCTCCCACATTGTGGGCAGATTCTCAATCATCTGAGCCACTAGGGAAGCCATGCTCTGCACCAAGATAAAATAGCTTCCTTTTCCTTCACTGTTTTGACAACTTACACCCACTCACCTAAACTCATTGTACGTTTTGCTTGCTGCTTATTCTACCCATTTTTCTAGTAGAGGGATTTTCTTGGATAGTCTAAGACTGTGTCAATGTAGAAAAAAAATTTTAGAAACGTGTTCATTTTGCCAAGCTCTATGTTTAGGTTATTTTAAAACAATAGCCTGAAACTTTTCCAAAAGGTACTTAGAAAGGAAATGTGTCATTTCTTCCAGAGAAGAAATGTGCTTTTAAAGTGCTTTTTAAACTTCCTTACACTCCTGCTGATCGTGTGGAGGGCCCTACCATCAGTCTCCTTTGCCCTCCTAGTCCGAGAAGCACGAACTCACGTAGGGCTGCAGAGTTTTTCATGGAGAGAAAACAAAGAGAGGTCTCTTCGTAAGAGATCAAATCATGATCTTATTTGTCTTGCTGTTCACCCCAGTGGATCATCATTCATTTAATTTCTGGGAAAATGAAAATGCCAAAGCTGGATTATATTTCTTTATTTTAAATATTTCAGACTGAAACTGCTGAGCAGGGCTAAGCAAGGAACAACTGAGAACAACAATAACGTGCCATTTCCAGGGTTCTCATGATGTTTTGTCAGCACTGCACATTAGAACTACTTCTGTGGCAAGAATCCTGTTCCATTTAGTGAGAAACACATTACCTACCTAATAATAATAACAGTAATGATGATGATGATAAAAACAATAAACTGATTTAGGAATTCCAGGCTTGGTAACTGATCTGCAGAAATTTTTTAACAGATGAAGAGAAAAGAACTATGTATTTTTAAAAGTTCACATGAGCCTTATTCAAAAGAGTAAAAATTAAAGGAAAATGCCATATAATCAAATCGGTTAATGACATATTAATTCAATAGCCTATATAGTCACTAAGATGAGTTATGATGACCATGGTAGCATGAAGAAATGTTTACAATTTTTTTTAAGCATAATAAAAGATAATGGAACTAAATTCCACAGCCACGCTGAGTCAGGCTGGGCAGAGAGGGCAAGAAGGCTGATGAGGGGCAGAAAGAGAGAAGTGAACACGCCTTCAAGGTAGACTAGGATTTTGGCTTCTGAGGAGGGCAGGATGGGGGGTGGTCCCCAGAGAAAAGATGTGGAGCAGCTGAGAAGCAGGAGGACAGCAGGGCCACCAACTATTAAACACTTCGTCATAAGCCTTGGGGCGTCCCTGGTGGCTCAGACAGTAAAGAATCTACCTGCAATGGAGGATGCCTGGGTTCGATCCCTGGGTCAGGAAGATTCCCTGGAGGAGGAAATGGCAAACCACTCCAGTATTTTTGCCTGGAGAATCAATCCCATGGACAGAGGAGCCTGGTGGGCTCAAGTCCATGGGGTTGCACAGAGTCAGAAACAGCTGAACGACTAACACTTTCATAAGCCTTGAGGTACATAGGTCTTATTTTGTCTGATTTTTCAAGTGTGGCTATCTCAAATTCTAAATGTAAAAACCGTCCACTCCCTGGAAGTGTGCTTAACAAATTGTTACCACTGAAAGCAAGAGAGGGTGAGGAGTGAAACAGGATCAGCCTGAAGCTCTGGGCAGCTGCAGGCACTAGAATCAGTGCTGGCGTGCTCACTCACTCAGTTGTGTCTGTGGTCACTGTCTGTGAACCCATGGACTGTAGCCCGCCAGGCTCTGTCCATGGGATTCTCCAGGCAAGAATACTGGAGTGGGCTGCCATTTCCTCCTCCAGGGGATCTTCCCAATCCAGGGACCAAACCTGCATCTTCCGCAGCTCCTACACTGGCAGGAGGATTACCACTGAGCCACCTGGGAATCAGAGGCAGTTTCAAACAGGATACAACCACTTTATTTTTAGTGTGGCAGACTCTGAGAGGCTCTGTGGCTGCTCAGTGTCCAGCTGATGTATCCATGGAGGTCAGCACAGAGGGGTGAGGAGGGCTTGGACACAAGGGCGAGAGGTGTTGGGTGGATGGGGCCTTGAGAGCAACAGTTACTCCCTGGGATCTGTGAACAGGGGCAGGGCAGAGCAAAGAAGTCTGGGGCAGAAAGGCAGGAAAGAGAAGGCACCAAAAGGCAGGGACTCACTGGCCTGAAAAATATAAGCAATAAACCATGCCTCTGTGCATTCAATATCATAGTAATCCAAGTCTATGCCCCAACCACTAATACCGAAGAAGCTGAAGTTGAACTATTCTACAATGACCTACAAGACCTTCTAGAACTAACCCAAAATAAAACGTCCCTTCCATTATAGGGGACTGGAATGCAAAAGTAGGAAGTCAAGAGTTACCTAGAGTAACAGGCAAGTTTGGCCTTGGAGTACAAAATTAAGCAGGGCAAAGGCTAATCCAGTTTTGCCAAGAGAACACACTGTTCATAGCAAACACCCTCCTCCAACAACACAAGAGACAACTTTACACATGGACATCACCAGATGGTCAATACCAAAATCAGATTGATTATATTCTTTGCAGTCAAAGATGGAGAAGCTCTATACAGTCAGCAAAAACAAGACCAGGAGCTGACTGTGGCTCAGATCATGAACTTCTTACTACCAAATTCAGACTTAAATTGAAGTAGGGGAAACCACTAGACCATTCAGGAATTACCTAAATCAAATTCCTTAGGATTATACAGTAGAAGTGACAAATAGATTCAAGGGTTGAGATCCCATAGAGTGCCTAAAGAACTATGGATGGAGGTTCATGACATTGTACATGAGGCAGTGATCAAGACCATCCCCAAGAAAAAGAAATGGAAAAAGATAAAATGGTTGTCTGAGGAGGCCTTACAAATAAATGAGAAAAGAAGAGAAGCTAAACGCAAAGGAGAAAAGGAAAGATACACCTATCTGAATGCAGAGTTCCAAAGAATAGCAAAGAGAGGTAAGAAAGCCTTCCTCAGTGATCAATGCAAAGAAACAGAGGAAAACAATACAATGGGAAAGACTACAGATCTATCTCTTCAAGAAAATTATACATAACACGGGAACATTTCATGCAAAGATGGGCACAATAAAGGACAGAAACAGTATGGGCCTAAGAGAAGTAGAAGATATTAAGAAAAGGGGACATGAATACACAGAAGAACTATACAAAAAAGATCTTAAGGAGCTAGATAGCCATGATGGTGTGATCACTCACCTAGAACCAGACATCTTGGAATCTGAAGTCAAGTGGATCTTATGAAGCATCACTATGAACAAAGCTAGTAAAGGTGATGGAATTCCAGCTGAGCTATTTCAAGTCCTAAAAGATGATGCTGTGAAAGTGTTGCGCTCAATATGCCAGCAAATTTGGAAAACTCAGCAGTGGCCACAGGACTGGAAAAGGTCAGTTTTCATTCCAATCCCAAAGAAAAACAATGCCAAAGAATGTTCAAACTACCGCACAATTGCATTCATCTAACATGCCAGCAAAGTAGTGCTCAAAATTCTCCAAGCCAGGCTTCAACAGTACGTGAACCAAGAACCTCCAGATGTTCAAGGTGGATTTAGAAAAGGCAGAGAAAGCAGAGATCAAATTTCCAACTTCTGCTGGATCAGAGCAAAAGCAAGAGAATTCCAGAAAAACATCTACTTCTGCTTCACTGAAAATACTAAAGCTTTTGATTGTGTGGATCACAACAAACTCTGGAGAATTCTCAAAGAGGTGGGAATACCAGACCACCTTAACCGCCTCCTGAGAAATCTGTATCCAGGTCAAGAAGCCACAGTTAGAACCAGACATGGAACAATGGACTGGTTCCAAATTGGGAAAGGAGTATGTCAAGGATGTATATTGTCACCCTGCTTGTTTAACTTATATGGAGAGTACATCATGCGAAATGCTGGGCTGGATGATGCACAAGCTAGAATCAAGATTGCCAGGAGAAATATTAATATCTTCTGGTATGCATATGATACCACTCTTATGGCAAAAAGTAAAGAACTCAAGAGCCTCTTGATGAAAGAGAAAGAGGAGAGTGAAAAAGCTGGCTTAAAACTCAACATTCAGAAAACTAAAAGATATGGCATCTGGTCCCATCACTTCATGGCAAATAGATGGGGACACAGCGGAAACAGTGACAGATTTTATTTTCTTGGGCTCCAAAATCACTGCAGATGGTGATTGCAGCCATGAAATTAAAAGATGCTTGCTCCTTGGAAGAAAAGCTATGACCAACCTAGACAGTATATTAAAAAGCAGAGACATGACTTTGCCAACAAAGGTCCATCTAGTCAAAGCTATGGTTTTTCCAGCAGTCACATATGGATGTGAGAGTTGGACTATAAGGAAAGCTGAGCACCGAAGAATTGATGCTTTTGAACTGTGATATTGGAGAAGACTCTTTAGAGTCCCTTGGACTGCAAGGAGATCCAACCAGTCCATCCTAACAGAAATCAGTTCTGAATATTCACTGGAAGGACTGATACTCAATTTGAAGCTCCAATACTTTGGTCACCTGATGCAAAGAGCTAACTCACTGGAAAAGATTCTGATGCTGGGAAAGATTGAAAGGAGGAGGAGAAGGGCACCACAGAGGATGAGATGGTGGGATGGCATCACCGACTCAATGGACATGAGTTTGAGCAAACTCTGGGATATGGTGAAGGACAGGGAAGGCATGCTGCAGTCCATGGGTCACAGAGTCGGACACCACTGGACGACTGAACAACAATAAGAACAACTGCAGAAACGTGCTTAACTCTTAGAGTTCACAGTGAAGAACCCCAGTGGCACAGGCAACACTTTCTGCCTTCTACCGCATCGGGAGTCTAGAAAAATTGTGGTCTGTTGAGTACATGCTGGCCACATCCTCTCGACAAAGATGCCAGCCAAGACTTCTGTTTTATACTTAGGGAAGCAGAAGCCAGGAGGGAGAAAGCCCTACAAATCAAACAAGCCAACAGCAGCACTGGATCAGATTTTCTGACTCTTGTCTACTTATTCTGCCAGAAGGTGATGAAAATTCACATTTCAAGACAACACCAATGTAAATAATTCAAAGTAAAGACGCTTCATATGGCAATTAATACACAGAATAATTTTCTAAAGGGCATTCAGAAAACTCTACATTTTATCCTCCAAAGCTGATTCCTTTTTTCTCCAAATAAATGCAGAATGTGGAAAAGTCTAGGTTCAACCCCAAAACTCTCACTTGGTTAAAAAAAAATAATAATAAAAACCCAACTTCTGCGCTAAACAGGAATAGTGATCCTAACAAAATTTCTCAGTACCTTAAGATCAACTACAGTATCCAATATGGTATTTAAGTGCTTGGGGTGGTAAATTGCAAGAACAAGCCCAATTCTTACCCCTCCCTCCTTGTGTGCGCTTTACAATGTGCCCTTGCAGTTCTTCCCAACAAGAGGTGGAAACTATTGCTCCAACCTTGGAGATGGGCTGTCCTGAGACTTGCTTTGGCCCAGAGAACGTGGCTGCAGCAATGCAGTACCGGCTCTATACTGGGCCTGAGTAAAGGCTACGTCTACATGAAGAGGGATTAGCCCGCTAGAGGATGGATCACAAGGAAGAGAGCTCCAAGTGTCAGGTGATGCCATCCTCTACCAGTCTGTGGCCAGCAAGCCCCGTGAAGAGACTGGCTGAAATGAGCAGGGCCAACACGTGTATAAGCAAGCCTGGCTGTGAGCAGGTGAACTGTCTAGGGGATTCACAGGCTCACAAGCAATGATGACACTTCTTGTTTTAAGCCTCTAAATTTCACGACGGCCTGCAACACAGCAAAGAGCTAACCGATACAATGCTGCCTGTTCCAAGTAGTACATCTTTAAGAATAATTAGGACTCTGACCTTAAAATTGGAAATAAAAACAGCATTTGGCATTGACCAAGTGCCAAAAATTTCAGAGTACTTAGTAAACACATTAAGTCCACTTTTAATTTTAACTGAGCTCTAGGATCCTCACTCTGCTGCTGCTGCTGCATCGATTTAGTCGTGTCCGACTCTGTGTGACCCCATAGACAGCAGCCCACCAGGCTTCCCGTCCCTGGGATTCTCCAGGCAAGAACACTGGAGTGGGCTGCCATTTCCTTCTCCGATGCATTAAAGTGAAAAGTGAAAGTGAAGTCGCTCAGTTGTGTCCGACTCTAGGGACCCAATGGACTGCAGCCTACCAGGCTCCTCCGTCCATGGGATTTTCTAGGCAAAAGTACCAGAGTGGGGTGCCATTGCCTTCTCCTCACTCTGCTCAGATGCTAATTTGATTTCCAAGAAATTGAAGTTATGCAAAAGCACAAATGATCATATTACTCTTAATTAAATATTACTCAATATTTTTCATCCTATCAAGAATAAGAATTCTGTATGTTCCTTTAACTTACTGGAGTAGATACATAAAAAGCAGACTAAAACCAACAGGTTTGAGAAAGAAGCACCTATTCCAGGGAGACGAGTCTGTGACCTGCTCACAGATACTCCTGATGAGGAACAAAGGTTCCTTTGATCTTTTCTAGCCCCTTGATTTCACTCTGTCAAAGAACTGGTGAAAAGCGAGTTAAAAAGATACTTTAGGAAATCACCAAGTTTATAAAATCTCATTTACATATGCTACAACACAGAGAAAAGACAGATTAAAGCATAATTTTCCTCCTGAAAAGCACTGGCTCTCAAACCAGGAGGCACCTTGTGCAAGTCACGATTAATACCGTTTTCAAACCTATCGCCCAATGAGAACATACATTTGGGTTCAGTACATATTATTTTCTGGTATGGTTACTTTGAAAATCATGCCCATACTTTGATAAAGAGATTCAAATAGCACACAGGTATTTCTATAAAATCCCAAGGCCAAATTCTACCTTGCCTGATACATCAGCATTTCTAAAACCGGCTCTTTCAAAAAGCTCTCCAAAAAACACCCTAATCATCCCCAAATAGCTAACTCAAAGCAATTTAATCATCTTTAAATTGTAAACTGATATACAGGGCTTATTCATTGAATTGGCTTAAAAGAATACAGAATATAGCATGTGTTACAAATTAAGCCCCAAGCCTGACTTTTTTTAAACTTGGAAAAAATAGTAAGTTTGGGGAACTCTGATTTTCCAGTCGCTCTTAGGATTGCTGATGCTATTTTATACCTTGATAAATGACCAAACATTTGTGTTACCTATGTCAAAGGATGTGTTTTCCTAGTCTGACAGTATCTCCAGGGTTACAGATAAAAATGCATAACTCTGATAGCCCGAGTAATTTCTACTGATGTAACACTAAGATGTTGGCCTAAAAGGGAGACGAGGAAAGGATACGGTACAATGCTGTTTCAGTGGCTTCAGTTGTGTCCGACTCTTTTGTGACCCTATGGACTGTAGTCCACTAGGCTTCTCTGTCCATGGGATTTCCCAGGCCAGAATACTGGAATGGGTTGCCATTTCCTCCTCCAAGGGATCTTCCCTACCCAGGGATCCAACTCAGGCCTCCAGTATTGTCAGCTGGGTTCCTTAACAATGAGCCACCAGGGAAGCCCTAATGGTACTATCTGTTTTTATCAAACAAACAGCAGTTTCCTTCCAGCCAAGTCTCTTGAACTCTGCCCTATTCATTAGTATGACAGAAAGCAGCCTTCCTCTTTGAATAACAAAGGGAGAAAACACTAGATTTTTACTGAATTAACTAAACTGAAAGGCAGGGAAACTTGCCTCTTTTGAATAAAGGCAAATCAGATTGGCTTAGAAAATTTAAATTTCCATCCCCTTCTACAGTCTAGGGAAGGAATCCTGTCCATGACCCTGGTGACCCTCAGCCTGCTGATTCTGTCACCAGCAGACTTTTACCCAGGGGCAAAGGGCATGTGCACCTTTGCCAGCCCCTAAATTAGAATAATGGCTCCACAAGCCGGGTGGCTGGGTCTTCCACCTAGAAGATGTTTTCTTTCTGACTTGAGGAACCATTCCTGTTGCTGTTTCCACTGTCAGCCTCAAAATTATCTTTTGTGACCTCTGTGCCACCCAGGAGGGTAAAAGCTATTTTACCCTGTGAGCCAGTGTGAGGGTAAAAGCTATTACAACCTCTGAGGAGCAGGAGGAGAGGATGGAGTCAGTCCAGGTAGGGTCCATGCAACATTAACTTCCAAATTACAAAAAAAAACCAAAAACATTCCAAACTCTTCACAGCCTTGAAGTCTTGAAACACAAGGGCAAACAAACTTAAAAGAAAAACAATTGGAGACAGTGAGGCTGTTTTGCAATTCTGGTCCATGCTTCTTCCAGATTTATTTACTGAGGGTTTTCTCAAATTAACATTTGAGCAACTTCCCTGGGGGTTCAGGGGTTAAGATTCTGAGCTCCGGATGCAGAGGGCCTGGGTCTGATCCCTGGTCAGGGAACTGGATGCCACACACCACAACCAAGAGTTTGCATGCTGCCACTAAGACCCAGCACAGCCAAATAATTAAATATGGGAAAAAAATAAAACAAAACCAAAACCAAACTACCATTTGAGAGACCACTGACCTCCTGCTTTCCTTCTGGGAGTCTGGGATTTCGGCACATGTGAGGCAGAGGCTGCCTTCAGGAACATCCCCCAGTGAGAGCCTGGGTATCTTGAGCCTCTAACCAGCTTGGAGGTAGCCAGTGTGAGTATTTCACACGTGTGGGATGACTCCAGGCTGGGGGAATGGAACGTCTCCTGAGAGTTTCTACAGGGCCAGGACTCCTGGAAGCTCACGCTTGGTTTCCTCTGGACTTCACCCCATACCTTTCCCATCATCGATTTTGTTCCCTGTCCTCCCACTGAAATACAGCGCGGCCGTGAGGATGACCACTCAGTGGCAGTCCTCCTCGTGAATCAAGGAACCTGGCAGTGGTCCGGGGGGTCCCTTACACAGCAAGCAGGGCAAGGACTTTTATAAGTGAAAACATGTGACTGACATGACTTGCAAGCGACCAAATATGGAAATGCTGAAAAGGCATGACTCAAAGACAGTTATAAGGTCTGTAAGGGACCCCCAAAGTGGAAGTTCTCAGTTTATACACAAAACCAGAATGTTAACTGCTGTATTTTTGTTGTCTCGCAGTGCCTAAAAATAGACTCTTTCATTTGTGTTACAAAATAAAGTGAAGAAGTGAGAAGTCAGAAGCCTGGGCAGGAAAGCATCTATTGCTCTGAAACTGTTCTATTCAGGCAGGAAAAATTTCACATTATTTACACACACACACATATATACCAGGGGCTTCCTATATGGCTCAGTGGTAAGGAATACACCTGCAATACAGGAGACGCCAGAGATGCGGCTTTGATCCCTGGGTCAGGAAGATCCCCTGGAGGAGGAGATGGCAACCCACTGGAGGATTCTTGCCTAGAGAACCCCATGGACAGAGGAGCCTGGCGGGCTACAGTTCATAGGGTTGCAGAGAGTCAGACACAACTGAGCACGCACGCACATGCATACTCAAAAGTCACCGTAAGCAAAGACATGTTTAGCTTCTGATGAGATTAAAGCAATTAACTGCAAAATAAATGGGAATGAAAATAATAATAGCCAACACACATGAACTCTGTGCCAGGTACAGTTCTAAGTGTTTTACATGTGAATTCATCTAATTCCCACAATTAGGAGGCTGGAGCCTTTATTATCTCCATTTTACAGATGACAGAACTACAACACTGGGAGAAAAAAGTAACCTGCCCAAGGTCACATGGCTAGGATTCAAACTCAGGCATTCAAGATTCAGAATCTGTTCTAAACTATGCTATGAAAGAAAATGATCTTAACAATGAAAACCCATTCCTAACGACACAGCAATAGATGCTTTCCTGCCCAGGCTTCCAACTTCTCACTTCTTCACTTTATCTTGTAACACAAATGAAAGTCTATTTTTAGGCACTGCAAGACAACAAAAATACAGCAGTTAACATTCTGGTTTTCTGTATAAACTGAAAACTTCTAGCTACACCAGGTTTCTTCCCAAGGATAACACTTAAAAATCAAGTTGCTTGTTTATTTAGCATTGTTTCTATAAGAACAGCTACTAAATACACAATTTTCCTTCAAACCATCTTAATATGCCTAGAAATGTCTAAAAGGAAACAAAAAAATAAACAGCTAATGTTTATTAGGGGGAAAATGTTTATTGGGGGGGGGGAAGGAAGATGCTACCAAAAATATTTTAAAAGTTGGTCTTCTGTGATCTCTATTGCTTACCAGCCTAAGTGCAACATCCTAAAATATCTTAAAATATACGCAATCTCTCTTTGTTTGACTTAGGCCAGACAAAACAATTTCTTGCAGAAATCAACCTTGACCTTTAGGCCCCTGAAACAGTAGTATCAGCAGGCATCTCTCCAAACTCTATTTTTCAAAATTGAAGATAGCTAGCCCACAGCCTTAACTTACTGGTAAGACTTTTAGTAAGATTTTACCTTTAAAAAAATGCTATCTATCCTTTTCAACCAACTGTCTAAATATTTGGTGCAACTCCAAGAAGTTCAGAAAGCAAACGTGTCTGGGGGATCATTTCCAATTGCCTCACAACATTTCAGTTCTGTCCTGAAAGTACAGTCTCATTTTCTGTTTCTCTGACCAGAAAAATGACTGCTGCAGTTAAATTCTGAAACGTAATACTGAGGTTATTACTTTTATTTTTACAGTTTCCTGACTAGAAAGACAGTCATACTCCACTGACTCAAGAATATCTTTTTTTTACTTTACCAATGTATCGTTTTTCTACGCTGCATGCTCAGATATTCTAGTTTCAACGTGCAACTTTTGAAAACTAAAATTTAAAAATACTAAGGTTTCATGAATAACGAAGCTTAAACAAAGGAATTTGTGTGCATGTGCTTAATCATTCAGATGTGTCGCTCTTTGCGACCCCATGGACTGTAGCTCACCAAGCTCCTCTGTCCATGGGATTTCCCAGGCAATAATACAGGAGTGGGTTGCGATTTCCTCCTCAGGGGATCTTCCTGACCCAGGGATTGAACCCATACCTCCTGCATTGGCAGGCAGATTCTTTTATCACTGAGCCACCTGGGAAGCCCCAACAAAATACAAATGAATCCGCATGAAAGAGCAGCACGTTCTCTGTTAACCCTTCAGGGCACAGTAATCCCTGAATGTTTCTGATTAGACCCCTAAACTTGCTGCCCAAACCATTAGCAGTGACTCCAGGTCCCATGGAATTAAGCTGAATCCTCCATATTAGTTTATTACTCCTTGGGGGAATTCTCTGTATTTAGCACTACCAGATATAGCTCGGTTTTACTAGGAAATAGATGGGTATATGTAAATGGCTCCAGGCAAATATATCCCATAAACTGACAAAAAAAAAAAAAGAGGACAAGGTATAAACAGTATTCTTTCCCAGTGCCTCTCCACAGACAAGCACGACGAATAATTCTCTTTTGCGTAAAGCAATTGCCCTCCAAGTGTGACCAGCAGCATCAGCATGGACATCACTGGGAACTTGACAGAAAGGCAAACTCTGGGGCCCAGCCCCAGACTTACTGAACCAGGATCTTTGTGCTTTAACAAGATCCCTCTCCAGGTGACCCTGATGCACATGCAAGCCCTGAGAACCACTATCTAGGCAAATCAGACGAACAAGTACATTAAGCCTAGACAAGGGTTTCTCCAACTCGGCATTAATGACATTTGGAGCTGGCCAATCCTTTTCATGAGGGACTGTCCTGTGTGTTACAGGATGTTACATCCTCTACCCCCTAGATTCCAGGAGTACCCTCCCCCAGTTATGACAACCAAAATATCTCCAGATATTGCCAAATGTCCCTCCCCCAGAGGGCGGGGGGGAGGGCAAAAGGCAGAATCCTAGCATTTTACACTTGTTGCTGGAGTCATCAACCACTGACACTGCCTCAACTCAGGTTCTCCAAACGTGTAGGCCCGGCAGAAAGAACCTGGGCCTCAGAATCAGACCTGGGTTCAAATCTCATTCCCATCATTTACTGGCAACGTGACCTCGGGTATTAATAGTTACTTCAGTGCCCCTTGCACCCCAGTTTTCTAAATGGCCAAACGCTCATTACAATAAGACACCTACACTACATGTTCCATAAAACTCCCAGTAGGACCCGCAATAAAATGCACTGATATCTCCACAGTAAAACAAATGAATATTCATGCCACATGGGATAAATACAGATTACAAATACTCTCATCTATGGAGGTCAAGTTTTAGCACCAATGAGTTTTCAGGCCTAACTCACAAAAACAAACAAACAAAAACACCTCTGACTTTTACAATACCTTGAATTTTGGAACTGTTGATAAGAGAAAGTGATTGAAACCATCTCACCAGGAGATGTGAGGACTGGATGCAGTCACATACACTGGTCCAATTCTCTACTGAAAGAGGGAGGGGACTTTTAAAGGTTAACTATTGCTATTTTTAAAGTACAAATGCTGGGGGACTTCCCTGGTGGTCCAGTGGCCAAGACGCCATACTCCCCATACAGCGGGCCTGGGTTGGATCCCCGGTCAGGGAGCTAGATCCCACATGCAGTGGTTAAGAATCCGCCTGCCAATGCAGGAGAAGAAAGAGATGCAGGTTAGATCCCTAGGCCGGGAAGATTCCTTGGAGGATGAAATGGCAACCCACTCCAATATTCTTACCTGGACAATCCCAAGGACAAAGGGGCCAGGCGGGCTACAGTCTATGGGGTCACAAAGAGTCAGACATGACAGAGTGACCAAGCACACATGATGCAACTAAGACCCCCTCGTGCCAAATAAATGAGTAAATATTTTGAAAAAAAGAAAGATTTCACGTACACATTCTGAGGGTATCATTTGCTTGCTTTAAACTCTTTGATGGTCTCTCACTGCTCGCAAACTGAAGTCCAAATCTTAGCAGTGGCACACAAGGCAGATCCTTCTATAACTGGACACTGGGCCTTCAGCTCTCAGTACACTTTCCGCTCTGGGCATCTAGAAATAACCATGGTTCTGTACCGCCTGTGATTCCCTCCTGTCCTTTCCCTCTGCCTGGACCAGGGTAACAGAGACCACTCCTTTCACCAGTGATATCTCTTCCAGCAGGCTTTTCTTGAATCCCAGTGCTCACCCAAGGACCCTCCTTCCCCTGTGTCTCCCCAGCACCCAGGGAGTTGAGAGCACAGGGCCATCTCTTCACCATACCATCCAGCCCTTTGGGAACATCAATTTCAGCATGTTTTCTACCCACAGATCTAAGACGGGCCTGCCACACAGAAAGTGCCCAATAAATGCTTGTTTGATGATAAATGGTGGTCAGTGTTCTATTTCCTGGCTGGTTCTAAAAGGTCGGGGGCCATAAAATCATGAATCAGAAGTTATATAAGGGCAAGTGCTATGACTTTTGCTCTTTGTTCTGTCCAGGGCCTGGCACTCAATAAGGAGATTATTTCTAAATCTATAAATGAGTGAATAAACAAACGACTGAAGAATATGACACAGACTTATGACAATGTGAAAACAAACCACCATATCCAACAACAAAAAACCTCATAGCCATGTGCTTTCATAAATCTCAGAAAGTGTAGAACCTGTTTCAACCAGTGTCCTGCCTCCCAGGAAGTTCCATGGGCCTGAAACACAAATTAAAAACCCAAGGCCCCAACCCCCACCTGGTCCAGTCCTCTGCCAGGACCCTGCTGTGCCCCCATGAAAGTGTTTCCTGGAACACTTCAGTCCCAGAGCAGCTAAGTAATCACTTTCCATAAAAGACTGATCAACACTGCTCCTGGCCAGTAATCGCAAATACTCAGCAATTTACCCAACACACATGAGTCACGACTAAAATATTTTACTGAACAAAGACAGCTAACTTGTATAAAGTGATGTCTCCATCTATGTTCACATCATGCAAATATCATTATTGTGTCCTTTGTCTTTTTTTTTAAACAGTTCCCTCTTCTCCCTGAGAAGGACAGGAGACTTAGCAACTGAACAAGAACAATTTCACCCTGTGGCTCAGGCACCCCCCTGTCTCCCACTCCTTCCTGGTGACACACCCACATTCAGGTTTAACCAATCACTCTCCACCTCGTTGGCGGTCAGTGACTGGTAAATAGCCTGCTCACAACAAACTCACTCAAAAGCCAAATACAAAGGTCAAATAGGCACTGGGGGCTTCAGGTTTCCTCTTATCAGTGGGAGCAGGCCCTCAAAACTACCGACTTCAAAAACTAGACGACAAAAGGCTGTACCGTGCCTCCCGCTTTAACAAAACAGCACAACCTCCCTTCCTCCAGAAAGACTTTCCTCTTTTGCAATATCACCGTTTAAGAACACTCACTGCAGCAAGGAAACAGTTTCTCTCAAAAACATCAGTCATTTCCTCCAAATTCCCACAGTAAAGCCACTAACCTTTGAAACTTTTAAGGGTTTACAAAACGCTAAAGTTACAACACAAATAATCTCTCTCCCATACAATCACAAAACCCTAGAAAGACCAGAGAGCTGGACTGGGGAATCTTGGAGTGCATTTCTGGCGTCACCAGAATCTCTGTGCCTTTCTACGAACCTGTTTCCTCTTGGGGAGAATGAGAAAATCGCATAGGATCAGTGTTTCCCAAAGTATGATGGGCAAGACGCCCTGTTAACGAGACAAGAGCTGACTTGAGGTGCACAGAGATGAACGTTTTAGCCATCCATTTTTTATGGAAAGGGATAACTGGTTTTCCATTAACACTGGAAATATCAAATTTCTTTAAAAATAAAAGCATTTTTATTATTCTTAGGGTCTTAAGTGAGTCACTTCTGGGGAGGGGCGGGGGGGAACCTTGTTTTGTAAATAACAATTCAAGTGGTTCTAACAGCTGTGGAAAAGTAACTGATCTAGAGACCTGGTGAGCGCCAGAGAGAGGTGTAAACCCCAGCATAGAGCAGAAGAGTGCTGAAGCCCCGGGAGGTTTGTTTCAAGAAAGGGATCCCTGGCACCCGGTCCCGCGGGAACCAGAGGCCAGTCCTGGCTACCAGAGAAGGCGGCTTGGAACGGACCGCGGAGGAGACGCTTCCAGCTCTAGGCAAAGGGGCGGGGGGGGGGGGAGGTTGCGCGCGGGGGTCCCGGGCTCGAAGGGTATACCATGGGGGGTCTCGGACCGGAGGGGCGCGGCGGAGATGAGGGTCCCTGGCTGGGAGAGCGCAGTGGCCGGGGGTTGGGACAGGTGTCCCGGACCGGGAGGTGAGAAGCACAGACTGGGGTCTGAGACCAGAGAAGCGCGGCGGCGGGTCAAGACTAGAGGACCCCACAGGCGGGAACTCGAGGGAGGGGGTCCCGGCGACCAAGAAGGTCTGGCGGGGGGCGACGGGCCGTGGGACCCGGGGACCGCGGACGCCCCCACGCGGAGAGGGCCAAGGCTGGCGACCCCCACGGCCCCCATACTCGGGAGCCGGTGGAATCCGGGCCGCCCTCGTCGCGCCTCGGCCCCGCCGCGCACCAGCCGCCGGCCCTACCTGTCCTCGCTGGCCGTGATCACTCCGTCCTCCTTGGGGATAAGCAGCGCGGCCGTGACGGCGTCCTGGTGCCCCTCTATCTTGCTCAGCAGCACCGGGCGGCTGCTCTGCGGCCTGGAGTGGATCTCGGCCGCCATGTTCGAGCGGCGGCGGCGGTCTCCGCGACGGGCGGCCCATCAGCTGACTGCGGGCGGGCGGGGACCAGTTGGGTTTCGCTCCGGCTCCCTCGGCCGCGTGGGTGCCGCGCCGCCGTAAGCTCCCGAGTGCGTCCGCCGCCTACCGTATTGGCTGAGGAAGCCGCGCAGATAAAAAAATTACGTGGCCAGGAGAGGCCTGTAAAGGGCTCGCCTGAGAAGTGGGGGAGGTTACAAAGTTCGAAAAGGAAACTCACGGACCCAGGAATGGATTGAGCAGTTGGCGGTGAAAAGGAATTGTCCCTCAAACTAGAACCTATCGAAAATAACAATACTATACTGTATCCATTCTAAGAAGCCTTTGTTTGGACCACACCTCCATTCCAGACATGTTAAAGTGCGAAAAATAAGAATGCAATTTAGAATCTTTGAAAGGCACTCATTGAGTGGTGATTGTATACCAAGCACGATCCTAAAATCTTTATTGGGTTCAGTCAGTTCAGTCGCTCAGTCGTGTACGACTCTTTGCGACCCCATGGACTGCAGCACGCCAGCCTTCCCTGTCCATCACCAACTCCCGGAGATTGCTCAAACTCATGTATCAAGTCGGTGATGCCATCCAACCACCTCATCCTCTGTCGTCCCCTTCTCCTGCCTTCAATCTTTCCCAACATCAAGGTCTTTTCCAATGAGGCAGCTCTTTGCATCAGGTGTCCAAAGTATTGGAGCTTCAGCATCAGTCTTTTCAATGAATATTCATGATGGATTTCCTTTAGGATTGACTGGTTTGATCTTGCAGTTCAAGGGACTCTCGAGTCTCCTCCAACACCACAGTTTAAAAGCATTAATTCTTTGGCCTCAGCTTTCTTTGTAGTTCAACTCTCACATCCATACATGACTACTGGAAAAACCATAGCTTTTTTACATGGGTTATCTTCATCCAGATAACAATTTAAGAGGTGAAGAGGTAAGTGCTCTCGCAGTCTCACTTTGGAAATTACAAAACTGAACCATGGAGAAGTTGAATCACTTGTTTAAGGTCACAAAGCTATGAGAAAGAGAAAAGCAGCCTTTGACTTCTAGGAGTTGGCTTGGTACTGTCAGTCAGACTTGGGTGTTGCTAGGAGCTGGCTGGGTGCTCACAGCTAGTATCTGTGGAGCATAAATGTTGCTGAACCAAATTTGGATCTGTTAGCCCCAAGCACAGCAAAGCTACTGCCACCACACTGTAGTGAAGGAAAGTCAGAGTTAATTTGCAGGTTGGCTTCCCTGATGGCTCAAACACTGAAGAATCTACCTGCAACACAGGAGACCCAAGTTTGATCTCTGGGTAGGGAAGATTCCTCTGGAAAAGGGAATGGCTATCCACTCCAGGATTCTTGCCTGGAGAATTCCATGGACAGAGGAGCCTGGTAGGCTATACAGTATGTGGGTTCACAAAAGAAAACACCAAAACAAAAAACATGACTAAGCAGCTGTGTAAGAGACGCAAGGAGAGCAGGCAGCTCATGCTCAAAAGAGCCAATTCCCAAAATGGCTTTCAGTGAAGGTTTTAAAGGCAACATTTGGGGTAAGGGTTGCGACTCATGACTTTCTTCTGGTTGCTTGGTGGTGACTGGCTATGTTTAGAAATCTTAATCATCAACCTTCTGGTTTCCACTTGTCTAGGGTACTGGTACTTTTGGTCAGCCTGTAGACACCATTCTCCACCTGAGTGGAGCGGGTCTTAGTTTCTGCAAAACAACTCAAAGATATGCATCAGATTGCTAGACTCTCCCTTGAGGAGGAACAAGGACTGTTACCACTGAACTACTGTTTAAGCTACTATTACTTTTCTTGATGACCGCTTTTCCTTTGTTTCTGTGTTCCCTCACTCCCCTAATTAGTAACCACTCTTTGGAACTCAGGAAAGGTCAGTGACTCCAGCCTTTTTCTGTAAACAAAAAACTGTGGTCCCCCGTTTCCTTTAATACTCCTCTCTCCAACTATATTAGTAGATCATTTATTAGAGTATTTCTCTCAATTAATGAAATACTGCAAAAATAACAGTTCCTTGTGCTTTCTTCAATTTATTTGAATGATATTCCATGAATTTTCAGTATTTCACATGCAATGTAACACAAAGCCCAATCACAATCCCCTCTCACCTCTTCTGAGAGAACTTGCTTCACCCAGAAATACATAAGCTTGTTTTACCATATGTGTCATATCCCTCTTTTCTTCTCTCCCTCCCCATAGGGAACCCTTTTACAAACTGGAATGAACCATTCAGATTCTTCCTCTTGATAGGTTAAGCTAAGAGATCTGAACTGAGTTATATGACCTGTCAAAGAAAAATGAGAGCTGGACAGTAGTTAATACATTCTATTTAGGAACTATTTAGGAACTATTCCCCTAAAAATAGGGGAAAAGACACACCAGCATAGAACTGGGCTCAGTTTCCAATACAGCATGGACAAGTGGCGATTTTTGAACTGTGGTGTTGGAGAAGACTCTTGAGGGTCCCTTGGACTGCAAGGAGATCAAACCAGTCAGTCCTAAAGGAAATCAGTCCTGAATATACATTGGAAGGACTGATGCTGAAGCTCCAATACTTTGGCCACCTGATGCGAAAAACTGACTCATTGGAAAAGACCCTGATGCTGGGAAAGGTTGAAGGCAGGAAGAGAAGAGGATGACAGAGGCTGAGATGGTTGGTTGGCATCACCGACTCAATGGACATGACTTTGAGCAAGCTCCAGGAGTTGGTGATGGACAGGGAAACCTGCCCTGCTGCAGTCCATGGGGTCACAAAGAATTGGATATAACTGAGAGACTGAACTGAACTGAAGTGGGGATTTAAAGCCAAGGCGTAGGGTAGAGGTCAGTGACTAGAAAAGTACCAGGAGGAAACATCAGGGGTACTAAGGGATTCTGCCTAAACTAAGTTGACAAAATTTTTACAAAAGGCAGGCCAGGGTGATCAGACATAACTGGAGGATAGTAAGGTTTATGAATTTGATTAGATATCAAGGATTGTCAGACATTGGGTGGGAGGAGCCTCTCTAAACAGACTTAACTTTATTGCTGAAACTGTGATGCAGGCCTGTCAACAGGGCAGACTGGAGCCTGAGGTGGAAGCCTTGTTGAGAAAAGGGCTTAGAGAAGCCAGACTGAAGTTTGGTCAAGGAGAATCTTTGCCAGATCCTAACACTGGAGATTCTTGAGCTAAGTCGTAGCATGCTTTGGGATGGTTTTGGTCACCACCTCCTGTACATTGTTATGAACCAGTTTTCAGGGAGATGAATGTAAGTGAGATGTGTCCAGGAAGAAAGGAAGGAAGAAGATTGATTACAGTGGAGGCTGACTACAATAACCTGGGAGAGGGGTAGGCTGGCCATCAGGTAGCTCCTATGGAAATAAACTGAAAGAAGACTTGCCACCTGGACAAAAGAGGGTATTTGTGGAAATAGGAACAACTGAAGACATAGCAGTCCAACCTGGGTGACTATGGGGGATGCCATTAACAAGTAGAGAGATCACAGAAAGAGGTGCTCTTTCAATATCTACATGTTTTGTGGGCAGTTCAAAATTTGAGGATTCAGTCTTCTTTTGTGACTTAATATTAAGTTTAAAAAATAAATTAACAGTTTGGTAAGAAAGCAATATTCATTGGAAGGACTGATGCTGAAACTGAAGCTTCAATACTTTGGCCACCTTATGTGAAGAACTGACTCATTGAAAAAGACCCTGATGCTGGGAAAGATCGAAGGCAGGAGGGGAAGGGGACGACAGAAGATGAGATGGTTGGATGGCATTTCCTACACGATGGACATGATTTTAAGCAAACTCCAGGAGATGGTGAAGGACTGGGAAGCCTGATGTGCTGCAGTCCATGAGGAGGCAAAGAGCTGGATCCGACTGAGTGACTGAACAATAAAGAAAGTGATATAATGATATTGCTAAAGAGTGAAAGATAAAGAAAAAAAATGACATAAATCCACTGTTCCCATTTTGACCCATTTCTCCCATCCTCCTCCCCCTTTTGCTGTAAAACAGTTTGTACTTAGATTGTTTTTAAATAAAAATGTTTATTTTGGATTCAATAATCTCTTAGTCTAGGGCTCCTAAAAGGAAGGCTTCTGGAGACATGCCAGGTAAATATTTGTCCATAAACAGCTGCTAGATTCATTGTCTTGAACTCTTTAAGACTACGCCTTGATAAGAAGTATTTTCTTGTTAAGAATTTAAGAGTTTTCTTTAAACATGAAACAGCTTGTCTTACTTTAATTAGGACAGAAGGAACAAGAGCAACAGACAAGATGAAGAAACTTCTTCCAGAAATTTCTGGACCCCAAAGCCCATGAAGCTCTGTACACTCAAGAGTGATTAATATCCAGGTAGGAATAAAAAGGTCAAATTACCAGAGATAAAATTGTCAACATCCACTGGATCATTAAAAAAGCAAGAGAATTTCAGAAAAACATCTGCTTCACTGACAACGCTAAAGACTTTGACTGTTTGGATCACAACAAACTTTGGAAAATTCTTAAAGAGATGGGAATACCAGACCACCTGACCTGCCTCCTGAGAAATCTGTATGCAGGTCAAGAAGCAACAGTTAGAACTGGACATGGAACAACGGTCTGGTTCCAAATTGGGAAAGAAGTACATCAAGGCTGTATATTGTCACCCTGCTTATTTAACTTACATGCACAGTACATCATTTGAAATGCCGGGCTGGATGAAACACAAGCTAGAATCAAGATTGCAGGGAGAAATATCAATAACCTCAGATATGCAGATGACACCACCCTAATGCCAGAAGCGAAGAGGAACTAAAGAGCCTCTTGATGAAAGTGAAAAAGGAGAGCAAAAAAATCACTTAAAACTCAACATTCCAGCTCGCGTCAGCACATATGCTAAAACTGGAACGATACAGAGGTTAGCATGGCCCCTGCACAAGGATGATATGCAAATTTGTGAAGCATTCCATATTAAAAAAAAAAAAACAACAACTCAACATTCAAAAAGCAGATCATGGCATCCTGTCCCATCACTTCATGGCAAACAGATGGGGAAAAAATGAAAACAGTGGCAGATCTTCTTTTTCTTGGCCTCCAAAATCACTGTGAATAGTGACTAAAGCCATTAAATGAAAAGATGCTTGCTCCTTGAAAGAAAAGCTATGACCAGCTAGACAGCATATTAAAAAGCAGAGAAGTTAATTTGCCGACAAAGGTCCATCTAGTCAAAGCTATAGTTTTTCCAGTAGTCATGTATGGATGTGAGAGTTGGACCAGAAAGAAGACTGGATGTTGAAGAATTGATGCTTTTGAACTGTGGTGTTGGAAAAGTCTTGAGAGTCCCTTGGACTGCAAGGAGATTCAACCAGTCAATCCTACAAAAAAATCAACCCTGAATATTCACTGGAGCCACTGATGCTGGAACTGAAGCTCCAATACTTTGGCCACCTGATGCAAAGAACTGACTCTTTGGAAAAGACCCTGATGCTGGGAAAGATTGAAGGCAGGAGAAGGGGACGACAGAGGATGAGACGGTTCGTTGGCAAAGAGCCAGACACGAATGAGCCACTGGACTGAACTGAGGGAAAACAAAACAAAACAAAACAAAACAACAACAACAACAAAAATCCAACGTTTGCGCATGCCCACTAAAACACCCCCACTGGCCCCCACCCACCGGGCGCTGGCTCAGCCCCCGCCTCTCCCGCGTCTCCTGGTTTCCGGGGGAACTGTGTTACCGTGACACTACTCCGGCTCTCCTTTTTCCGCCCTCCATTGCTTTCTCCGGTGCAATGGCGTCCGGCCTGACGAGGTTGCTGCTGCGAGGTCCCCGTTGCCTCCTGGCAACGGCCGGCCTCACTCTCATCCCGCCTGTTCGGGGAGTGAAGAAGGGATTTCGCGCCGCTTTCCGGTTCCAGAAGGAGTTAGAGCGGTGGCGCCTGCTCCGGTGCCCGCCGCCGCCTGTACGCCGGTAGGAGCCACCGGGAAAAGAGGTTAGGGGTGGCGGTCCTGGAGCCGGGGCGCGCTTCCCCGCGGCTTCGGCCGGGTGGCGGGTAGGGATGCTCATCGCTCGTTTGCTCCTGGCCTGACCCTAGTTGTGCGATAGAGACACCCACGGGTCGTGGACGCGTGGCGGAGGTAAAGGGAATACATTTCTGCTGAGGAGTTGGGCTCATGGCTGCCCCCGACGCTCTTGGAACTCCTATTTGGAGTCCTGTAGACTGAAACTTGTGAGAAATAAGGCCAGCTAGAGGGTAACCTCGGAGAAGGCAATGGCACCCCACTCCAGTACTCTTGCCTAGAAAATCCCATGGACGGAGGAGCCTGGTAGGCTGCAGTCCATGGGGTCGCTAGAGTCGGACACGACTGAGCAACTTGACTTTCACTTTTCACTTTCATGCATTGGAGAAGGAAATGGCAACCCACTCCAGTATTCTTGCCTGGAGAATCCCAGGGACGGGAAGCCTGGTGGGCTAAAGCGACGCAGTAGCAGCAGCAGCAGCAGAGGGTAAACTATACCCGGGCTTGGGTGTTTTAGCCCCTTTGTATTGCTGCCTCAGAATTCCTTGGGTACGGACAAGAGGGAGGAAAGCACAAAACAGTATTGCGATATAGGGCAAGAAAAAGTACACAATCACAAGTCCACTATCCAGAGGAAAGGGAAAACAGTTTGGGCTTTAGGTTTTTGCCATTATTAATCTTGTTCTGCTAGTGGAAAGTCTGGTAGGAAGACCCTCAGATCTTTATGTAACTCCAGAAAAGATCCCCTTATACGTGAGGTTTTGCATTTTTTTAAATAATGTTTCTTTGACGTGTGTCGTGGTCGTACAAATAGATGCACCTCACTCTTTGATGGCTCCGTTTGATGGGTGTTTGAGTTACTGTTGCTCTTACAACCGATGTAACACCGAATAGCTTTGAAGTTACTGCTCCTTTGGAAATTTAGTATGAAAATTGATAGCTATTTTAATATTGCCCTCCCCCCAAAAAAGCCGATCTAGTTTATACACCTGGTAGGAATATATATGTTCATAGTTCTATATTTTTTCAACACAGAATATTAAGTTGTTTCCTAAAAACAATAGTAAAATAGTGTTCCTTCTTAATCTGCATTTGGTTATAGTGAGGTTAGTCATTTCAGGCTTTAATAGTTGTTAGAAACTTTATATATTATATAGATTATATATATCTTAATGACTTACAACCCAGATCTTTTTGCAGCCCCTTTTTACTTGAGAGTTTTATTTTTGGTTTATTGTCTTTAGTTTTTAAAAGACCTTTTAGTCGTTCTTGAGAATGATTGTGAAGTTTTAACCTACTTACAATATTGATAACTAGATTTTGTTGCTAATTTTCACTGAATGCTTCCAAATCTTAAAATAATGAAATACAAGATAACTATAATATACTTAGTGTTTATGACTTGAACATATGACATTATAATTTGTGTTTCATGTGTAAGTATAAAGCACAGTTCCGTGGTTATAACAGTAGAACCTAAAAGTGAGGCTAAGGTCTTAGTCGCTGTTGATGAACTGCTTTGATGTGGCAGTTGACTCAGAGGGACAATTAATCCAGCAGAGGACCACAAGTAATCAGCTGACGTAAGTAATTTTTAGAAAATCAGATTCTGGAATTAAAATGAAGCTCAATCTTCATTTTAAAATTTTCTATAATTTTCTAAAATTTTATATAATTAAATAAAATTGCATCACAACGAGAAATGTTTGCATTACAGCAACATCTTGTTCTCTTTATTATCTCTTACTGTCTTCTGTTTTACATTTTCAGTTCGGAGAAGCCCAACTGGGATTACCATGCTGAAATACAAGCATTTGGCCCTCGGTTACAGGAAACTTTTTCATTAGATCTTCTCAAAACTGCATTTGTTAATAGCTGCTATATTAAAAGCGAGGAGGCCAAACGCCAAAAACTTGGTATAGAGAAGGAAGCTGTTCTTCTGAACCTCAAAGATAATCAAGAACTATCTGAACAAGGGACATCTTTTTCACAGACATGCCTCACGCAATTTTTTGAGGACGCGTTCCCAGACTTGCCCACTGAAGGCGTTAAAAGTCTGGTTGACTATCTCACCGGTGAGGAAGTTGTGTGTCACGTGGCTAGGAACTTGGCAGTGGAGCAGTTGACGTTGAGTGCGGACTTCCCTGTCCCCCCAGCTGTGTTACGGCAGACTTTCTTTGCAGTGATTGGAGCCCTGCTACACAGCAGTGGACCCGAGAGGACTTCACTCTTCATCAGGGTAGGTGATTGTTAGTTGCACATGCTGGAACATGCTTGAGGTAGAAAGAAACATTTCTTTTTGTACTTTACTTCTTTGTGCTATGACCTTGGCAGGTTACATGTGAATTATTCTCCTCATCCAAACTGAGAAAGACCTAAAGCTTTTTATCAGTTCAGCTCAGTCACTCAGTTGTGTCTGACTCTTTGCGACTCCATGGACTGCAGCACGCCCGGCCTCCCTATCCATCACCAACTTCTGGAGTTGATTCAAACTCATGTCCATTGAGATGGTGATGCCATCCAGCCATCTCATCCTCTGTCATCCCCTTCTCCTCCTGCCTTCAATCTTTCCCAGCATCAGGGTCTTTTCCAAGAAGTCAGTTCTTGGTATCAGGTTTCAGCATTCAGTCCTTCCAATGAATATTCAGGATTGATTTCCTTTAGGATGCACTGGTTGGATCTCCTTGCAGTCCAAGGGACTCTCAAGAGTCTTCTCCAACACCACAGTTCAAAAGCGTCAATTCTTCGGTGCTGAGCTTTCTTTAGTCCAACTTTAACATTCATACATGACTACTGGAAAAACCATAGCTTTGACTAGATGGACCTTTGTTGGCAAAGTAATGTCTCTGCTTTTTAATATGCTGTCTAGGTTGGTCATAACTTTTCTTCCAGGAACAAGCATCTTTTAATTTCATGGCTGCAGTCACCATCTGCAGTGATTTTGGAGCCCCCCAAAAATAGTCCATCACTGTTCCCACTGTCTCCCCATCTGTTTGCCATGAAGTGATGGGACCAGATGCCATAATCCTAGTTTTCTGAATGTTGAGCCTCAGGCCAACTTTTTCACTCTCCTCTTCCACTTTCATCAAGAGGCTCTTTAGTTCCTCTTCGCTTTCTGGCATTAGGGTGGTGTCATCTGCATATCTGAGGTTATTGATGTTTCTCCCTGCAATCTTGATTCTAGCTTGTGCTTCATCCAGCCCGGCATTTCACATGATGTACTCTGCATGTAAAATAAGCATGTAAATAAGTAGGGTGACAATATACAGTCTTGATGTACTCCTTTTCCTATTTGGAACCAGTCTGTTGTTCTATGTCCAGTTCTAATTGTTGCTTCCTGACCTGCATACAGATTTCTCAGGAGGCAGGTCAGGTGGTCTAGTATTCCCATCTCCTTAAGAATTTTCCAGAGTTTGTTGTGATCCACACAATCAAAGGCTTTGGCATAGTCAATAAAGCAGAAGTAGATGTTTTTCTGGAATTCTCTTGCCTTTTCAATGATCCAACAGATGTTGGCAATTTGATCTCTGGTTCCTCTGCCTTTTCTAAAAAAAGCTTTTTATGATAGTATCTTAATTATTTTTATGATAGTATCTTAATTATTCTTGAATAATTAGAGGTGAATTAAATATTAAATTTAGTGTTTACGTCATGGCAGGACTGCAAGCCATGTTTTTAGCTTTACATCCTAAGGGACAAGGGTAGTGCCTGCACAGTAGAGGCTCAGGAGTTTAGTGAGTGAATGAGTCCAAAGCACACCGCTGGAGGGCCTAGTGTGGTTTGGCAGCTCCTTGCTTAAGTACCAGCTGCTATTCTGCTTTTCTGAGTCATACAGTCTTGGATTTCTGAGTCCCTATTATGGGCTTTGCTGGTGGCTCAGACGGTAAAGAATCCCCCTGCAATGCAGGAGACCTAGGTTCAATCCCTGGATCAGCATGGCTACCCACTCCAGTATTCTTGGCTGGAAAATCCCATGGACAGAGGAGCCTGGCGGGATACAGTCCATGGGGTTGCAAAGAGTCAGACACAACTGAGTGAGTAACACTTTCATTATATACACCAAATTCCTTGTTAGCCAGTAGCTTGCCTAATTAAAATACTTGAGTAATTGGTATGATTTAACTCCACTGTCCTTTTAGAAGTTGTCAATTGGGAGAAGTTTTATTCTTTGCTTTTGGATGAAAACATGAGTTTTGGTCTTTCTTACATAATGGATAGTCCAGGCAATCACTTCAAGTCACAAAAAAGAGTCTTGACTCAGGCCTTTGAAATTAGTTGTTTTAAACCAGTTTCCCTTACTGTTGGAATCTATGTATTTAGTTTTGACACTAAGTTGATCTGATCATTTTGATCAAGAAGGATACTTGCATTAACCAGCACTCAGACTTCATTCAGAGTTAAGGTCTCCCTTCCAACTTTCCAGCCAGGACTTACCTGTCTGTCTGTCTTACGGAAGCAGGTTTTTAACTGACACCTCTGGAGATGGAGCTGAGGGAAATAGAAGGAAGGGAAGGCAGAAGGTGTTTACTTGACTTGATGGCTGAAAGCTGGTTTAGTGCTTTCTGAGTCTGCTCACTGTTTAAACAGACACTAGTGAGCATTTTGTTCCCAGCTGGAACCTTACAACCATGTACCTTCATGTGGGCATTGGCTGTCAGCTTCTAGTTTTCTGGATAGGGTTCCTTTCAAAATGACATCCCTGCTATGAATCCCACCTCAGGTCTTAAGGATTTTTGTACCCCTGACATCAGGTGCAGACTTCGGCCCCATTACTGCAGGTAACTTCTGCCAGACTGTCGCCTTAAGCGGGAGTGTTTGTTGACTGCCAGTTGACTGAACATCCATTGCCTCATTCGGAGGCCAGGGGACCCTTTGAAGCCCTCTAGGAGAAGGCAATGGCACCCAACTCCAGTACTCTTGCCTGGAAAATCCCATGGATGGAGGAGCCTGGTAGGCTACAGTCCATGGGGTCGCTAAAAGTCGGACACGACTGAGTGACTTCACTTTCACTTTTCACTTTCCTGCATTGGAGAAGGAAATGGCAACCCACTCCAATGTTCCTGCCTGGAGAATCCCAGGGATGGGGGAGCTTGGTGGGCTGCCGTCTATGGGGTCACACAGAGTTGGACACGACTGAAGCAACTTAGCAGCAGCAGCAGCAGCAGGCCTGAGGTGAAAAGGAAAGCCTCGCTTGCCCCCTCTTTCCCCTGCAATTAAACATTTTTTTATAAAGAAATTCTAACAAAATCCTCCCTTGATTTCCATTCTCTCCCAATCACTATAGCTTATGTAGAATCTTAGAACTATCTAAACAATTTTTGGTCACCATTTTGAAATTTTCACAGGGTAGTCATGAGACCATTTTGGAAATACTTGTTTACCATATTTTAGTGCCTCTGTTGACAGTTCCAATTATAGATCCTCAGGTCTCCCGCATTATAGACAGACGCTTTACTGTCTGAGCCACCAGGGAAGTCTATAGATCCTCAAAGAGATAGATAATTCAAATATCTTACTTCTCAGTCAAGAGCTGTGACATCTCCCATAGTAGAACTTACTGTGTTAGTGGTATAGTGTGAGGACAGCCACTCTCCATAGTGGAACTGACTGGTTTGAATGGTCTTACTTCATTCATTTGCTCACCTAATATTTATTGTTTCCTGTGTGCCAGGCACTGTGCCAAGCACTGGAACCAGAGTTTAATAGGATTCAGTCTTTGCTCACAGCTCATAGGCAGAGAGAGTAGAATGTGGACAGTGCCCTCAGGTATTATAAAGTGTAGAGGGAACTCAGGGGAGGCAACTACTATTTCCAGCAGGGTTAGGGAAGTTTTAGAGAAGTGACATTTGCCCCAAGAAGGTCATTCCAGGAAGAAACCTTGAGGAGCATATTCCCTTTACTGTACAACATACGCTTGTACTTTATTTATTTTATATTGAGTTGCCCAAAAAGTTTCTTTAGGTTATTCTGTCACATCTTATGGAAAAACCCAAATGGACTTTTTTGGTCAACCGAATACATACTAGCTCATACCTTTTAATCGCATTAAATTTTAAAGTTTCTGTTAGAAGTGAACTTTAAATTATGGTCCTTATTTTCCTTATACTAATTTAAATGTATAAATTATGTTTTTATATGCAGGACTTCTTAATTACTCAAATGACAGGAAAAGAACTCTTTGAGATTTGGAAGATAATAAATCCCATGGGGCTACTGGTACAAGAACTGAAGAAAAGGAATATTTCAGTTCCTGAATCTAGACTCACTAGGCAATCTGGAAGCACCACAGCTTTGCCTGTGTATTTTGTTGGCTTATACTGGTTAGTAACATTTTAATCTTTATAATATTGATCAGAAGTCTTAAAAACTGACTTTTCACAGTTCTTTAATAAACCTCGAATTGCATTAAAGGATTTTTTGAAAACCTCATTCCCTTTGTGATCTAGTCACTAACTACTTCCTTTCCTGCTGGTCATCCTTAGGGGAAGGTAGGTAATCTGTGGTTTGCTAATTGTAGCTTTTGTTAACCAACCATTTACGATGGAAATCTCATAGAGTATCCTGCTAATCTAAACATTTCTTTAAAAAAAATTTGACTTGTAATAGAGATTTAACCCCAGTCCACACTTGTAACAGCTTAAATTGAGCCTAGAACTGAAAAAGAAATTGAACGTTGCCCATCAAAATAAGTCAGCCCATGCTGAGAACTTTTAGGTTTCTTAGTAACAGTCGACCTGCCTCAGGTTGATTTCAGGTGGATAGAAGTGTTAAGTGTAAACTATGAAAATATTTACGATGACTTTTAAAATTTAGGTAAATATTTTTCTGATTTTATATGATGTAGGACTTCATAGGTATAAAAACAGTGGAAGACATTGCAAAGGAGAAAATTGATGGTGGTGTAAGATGTTGCATCTTTAATTTTAATTGAAGGGCAAAGCAAAATGAGATGCTCTTGCTTATCAGATTGGCAAGCTTTAAACGCATCCTTCATCAGCAGTTCATACACTGCTGGTAGAAAGAAAAGAAAAGGCACGATATTTCTGATAGTTTTGGTGAATATTGCTGCGAAAATTAGACCAGGGAAAACTGATCTGTGTGCTTTGTTTTATGATGCACCGTGTAATTTCAGGCTATTGTTGGGTTTTTTCCCTAGTGATAAAAAGCTGATTGCAGAAGGCCCTGGGGAGACGGTACTGGTTGCAGAAGAAGAAGCTGCTCGAGTGGCACTTAGGAAACTCTACGGGTTCACTGAGAATCGCCAGCCCTGGGACTACTCTAGGCCCAAAGAGCCTATGAGAGCAGAGAAGACCATTGCCGCCAGCTAGCCAGCCAGAGATGTGCAGCCTGAAACTTGTGAGCAAAACAGCGAGACTAACAAACGTCAAAAGATGATCCAAGCTGGACGTTTTTTAAATTGTAAAGAAATATGTCTTATTCCTCATACTGAGTTCCTAAGATTGAACAAATGTTTATCAGGTCACTTCTTTTATTTTCTTTTTAGTCATTTTTGTTCTGTCAAAAATCTTTTGATCTTTTGGTATTTTCCTGATAAATTTTAACTCAAATTCTTCATCTTATTATTGTATTTAAATTGTACAGTTAGGTGTATTTTATTCCCTTCTGACTTTGAAGTATCATAATTTGTATGTTTTACATGAAGTTTGCTGTAATGCCAATTAAAAAAAGTTATTCTTCATGTATTTCCTTGTAGCTTAATTTGATTTACCCAGATTAGTGAACCCTGCCTCTCTAATACAGTTTTAGCTAAAATAGTTATAACTCTTAACTTTTAGAAATGTAAGGTGCTGATTATAACAATTAGGCATTTACGATAACTTAGGTGGCGACTACTGAGCCTGTGTTCTTAGAGCCTGTGGTCCATGGTGAGAGAAGCCTCGGTTTAAAATTCTGTATGCAAGTTAATTTCATAGCTATTTAATTTCTATAAAATGAATGGCAGGGATGTACATTTTATGCTTTCAAAATAAAACATGAAAATCAAAAGCAGATTAAAATGTTGAAGCTAATGGAAAAATAAAGTATGTATTTATCAATTTAGTATTCCATAATCATGGTGACCATGTCCCAAGCACAGCTCTTAAATATTTCTACACAGTTAATTCAGTAGAAGACACATCTTAAGAGTGTGTGTTTCTGATTCTTTAATCTTTTGTATTTAATTCAGTAATCTTCCTACTGCAAATTCCCTTTATTTCTTTTAAACTTTTTGGCAACAGTAATAATTTTCAGTTTTAGTCTGCCAGCAGTCACTCCCCAGAAGTTAACAAGAAAAGTGGGAGTTGAGAATAGAAAAGAGGTAAAATGTTTAAATTGGTAACACTTTTTGCCATGAAATCTTTTTGTAAAGGAAGATGAAGAATCTTTGAAACTCCTAACCAGTCTCAGGCAAGCAGTTTCAAAGCGGACTTAATATCATCTAGGAGGACTTACTGGAGAAGGAAACGGCAAGCCACTGCAGTATTCTTGCCTGGAAAATCCCATGGATGGAGGAGCCCAGTGGACTTTAGGGGTCGCAAAGGGTTGGATGCAACTTGGCGACTAAACAAGGTGAAAAAAGAAGACTTATAGCTATGACAGCTAACACAGAGACTGCTTTCGAAGGGGAGTTTGAGAATTACCTAGTTGGCTGGATTGGTTAGGTTAAGTGTAAACTCTTTCATCTTTCTTTTGAGAGTAATTCCAACTCCTCTAATAATTCAGCACAGGGATAGAGGACCAAACCCAATAGTGAAATGGTACCCTTAAACGTATCATCCACAAGTAAATACATCAAGTATCTCATTGACAACATAGGAGAAAAGAGATACTATATAAAAAGTTTCTGGGAAGCAAAAGATGGTATGTGTCCTCCAACCACTTCTCATCCAGCATGTGCTAGACCAATGTTCTAGTTTTATTTAGTTGAATATTTTTTCCCAAAAGTCTTTGGAGAACTTAGTTGTAAACTGAGTAATCCTTTTTTTTTTTTCTGAGTAATCCTTTCCTTCTCTGTAAATTCTATGGATATATTTCTCCTGCTCAGGGCAGTTTGCAGGACCGTAATCTACAAGTTTGGAGGGGAATTATCTTCACCCTTAGGTTTTTCAATCTGCTAATCCTTGAATGCTTTTAGGGTTACACGTGCAACAAGTCTAGGTCTCTAGTTCATAAAAACTACTTTGTAGTGTGGCGTTGGAGAAGGCAATGGCAACCCACTCCAGTGTTCTTGCCTGGAGAATCCCAGGGACGGAGAGCCTGGTGGGCTGCTGTCTATGGGGTCGCACAGAGTCGGACACGACTGAAGTGACTTAGCAGCAGCAGCAGCAGTGTGGCGTTAGTTGCTCAGTCGTGTCCGACTCTGCGACCCTGTGGACTGTAGCCTGCCAGGCCCCTCTGTCTATGGAATTCTCCAGGCAAGAATACTGGGAGTGGGTAGCCAATCGTTCTTCGGGATCTTCCGACCCAGGGATTGAACCTGGGTCTCCTTTGCAGGCAGATTCTTTACCATCTGAAACACCAGAGAAGCCGGTACCTTTAAAAAGCACCAATCAAAATACCATGAACTAGAATGTAGAAGACAATTAATACACTCTCGCCCTTCCATGTGAAATAGCTTGACACTTGGGACCAACTTGAACGACTACTTAATTTGCTATATGAGAGTAAGTATTACAGAAGTTTGATGTGTGAGCAAGAGGACCATGTGGGTATGAGGGTGTTGCCAAAGGACTGTACCCAAGAGCACTCAGTGACCATTCCAGGACCCCTTTTTGACTGATGTTTAGTCCATGTTGAGAAGACAGTCGTTATAACCGTGGGAAGTTGGTGGCATATGAAAGCACTGACTAAACCTTGGTACTGGAGAAGAAAGATGTTGAAGTCATTTACTTTGAAATTCAGACACTCCCATCCTCCAGTTTCCTCAGCCCCAAAAAAGTTCCTTATCCAAAAGTGTAATATTGATGTCTATAGACTCAGTTATCTAAGCCTTATTTTTTTTTACTATAGTTCATATGTTATTATATACATATATAAAATAGGGCATATTATTCTCAAAAGTATCATGTGGTTTTAAGGAAGTGAAATATTAGTAAAAACTATCTCTGCAACTATACATTATAGTAAGTGAAGTAGGTCAGAAAAAAATACCATATGGTATCACTTATATGTGGAATCCAAAATATGGCACAAATGAATGTAATTATGAAACAAAAACAAACTCACAGATAAAGAGAACAAACTTGTGGTTGCCAGTGGGGATGGGAGAGGAATAGACTGGAACTTCTATATTACATATTGAATCGATAAACAAGGTCCTACTGTTGGGAACTGTACTCAGTATTCTGGGATAAACCAAAACGGAAAAGAATATTAAAGGAATGTATGTATGTGGATAACTGAGTCACTTTGCTGTACAACAGAAATTAACACAACATTGTAAATCAACTACACTTTAATTTTAAAAAAGGCAAAAAAACTCCCCCCAAACTTTTATCCTAGTTAGGAATGAAACAAACGAGACTATTTTTTAGTGCTCAGCATTTTAGGGATTTTGGCCACAAGATGGTGTTCTAACCCTACTTCTCAGTGAAGTATTAGTAGCATGCAAAGTAACATTAGGGGGAACACTTTTCTCCCCAAACAGGAAAGACTTATTACATAGAATTATAGTGAAATATGACTTTTCTAGACCTCTTACAGCTCTCTTCTGCGAGCTCGCCTTTTCTGAGCAATTTACTTCTGATGAAAGAGCCAATGTTTGGAGCTCTTTTTATCTTTACTAGAAAAGTGAAAATTTAAGGGTTGTCATAGATAATATGTTCAAAAGACCTTTTTTTTCTTCTTTTTTTGGCCCCTTCTTGTTATTCTTTCCTCCTCATTTTTATGATGGAAGAAAATGCACTGCAGAAGCAAGGGACACTGTCCGTCTTGACACCAGATGTTGCCATCCTTCTCGTGGGGGTAGGGAAGGGTGGGGTCCAGCTCACAGCTTTCCCCAGCTGCAGGCAGCCCCTTGAGGATGCCCAGCAGGCAGCATGCTGCACACCTCTGCATCTTCAGGCCCACCTTTTTTCTTCCCTTCAGCAGATCCCTGAGTCGTCTCCATTGGTGAAGCCCTCCAGCATGGTCGCTAGATTCTAGAACCATGGTTCACAACTTCTGTTGCTTCTCAGAGCATTCGAAAGCCACAGTTCTTTCTGGGATACCAAGGCTGATTGCTAGACTGAATTGAATCTTGCAAACTGAGGACAATTTTTCCAAGAAAAAAAATGCATGCAGTCAAAAATCATAACCACAAGCACACAGGCTCCTGAAAGAAGCAAGCTTTCTTGATATTAGTAGTATCTGTGCTTCCCACTCAGTGTTCATGGGCTCTTGTTCAATAACCTGGCTACCTGTTAGGTCTCACTAACGACCAAAGAGTAAGGGTTTTGAGAAAATTTTCTGAGATGGAGAAAATGGAATACGTTAGTTTATTCCCCTTCAATTGAGGAGGAACCCATTATTTGAGTATTCATAGAACACTTTTTTAACCTATCTGTTGTGCAGTAAAATTGCACAGTGAACCTGTGACTTTATTTTAATGAGTTTTGGAGAAGAGAAGAGAAATGAGGACATTGTCAGCTGGAGAAGGACATTTCTAGTTAGACGAGGAAGGTCTACCTGACTCTCTGATGACACTTCCTTTACATAAACTATTGGTATCAGCGTCTCTACAGCAAGACAACATGTCAGTAAGAGATATTTATCAGCAGACAATACAGTTAATGAGGCAAATGCAGTCAAAACAGCACAACCCTCAGACTAACAACAACGATCACCATTAGGTCAGGCTCCTGACAACCTGCCGCTCAGGTTTTGATCCTGGGATTGCTTTTTGTCCAAGAGGGACAAGCATGAAGGCCTCCAGTCTTCTCTTTACCTTCTGCAGATGGGATTATAAACTTCAAAGTTTTTTGTTATTTTTTATTAAACTTTGTTTCTAATGTGGACCATTTTAAAGTCTTTATTGAACTCATTACAATAATTATGTTTTGGTTTTTTGGCCCCAAGGCACATGGGGTCTTAGTTCCTCAATCAGGGAATGCACCCCCTGCGTTAGAAGGCAAAGTCTTAACCACTGGACCACCAGGGAAGACCCAGGATTACAAACTTTAGATGAAAGAGGTACAGCATTAAGAAGTTAAAAAAACTTGTTTACATTTTGCTACCTCATATACAGTAATTTAATCTGCAAGCAACAATGTACCTGGTATTGTGTAGAGTACTGGTTTCTCATTTAGCAAATTCCTCCTTTAAATCACAACTGCCTCCTTTTTTCTTCAAGATTTCAGTGAGTGTGAGAGGTACAGTTTGGGGAATCTTGAAAGAAATGGAGCTTAGCCAGTGGTGTTGTCTACCCTTTGGCCGTCCAAAGTGGACAAAGTGGACTCTTGGTAGGACACAGTGTCTTTCTGCATCACAGGACGTCAAGGACATAGCAATCGGCCATCAGCTTACAAAAAACCTCACCTCTCCTAGGGAGTCACCACCAATCACAGCTACTCCGCTTGTTCCCAGCAAACTCCACCCTTCCTCTTTCAGTTTTTAGGTCCTTCAGTGTGGAGCTCAGGTGTCCTTCAGTTTTTAATTTTCAGAAAAACAAAGAGCTACAGGGACAAAAGCCACTCCTTTGTGTCTTTTTGTAAAAATGATTGGCATTTTTTTCAGGTCATCTGTCATCATTTCCTTTTCAGGACAAAGACTCAAAGGCTGACAAGACAGCACTTTCAACTTATTTGGGTCAGTGCCCACTCTTTTTCCATTGTGTCTCAGGTGAATTGAAATCCCCATCTCATTAAGTGTCCAAGGAGTGAGTTTCCTGGTTGTTGATCTCCACTTTTCCATAAGTTTACCATTTTGTGACCTTAGGGAAATCGCAGCCAATCTCCTGTCCAACTTCAATGTGACATCTAATCCACATAAGAATTGTTTGCTCAAATATCTACATAGCAAATAAAGATTCTGATACCCAGTTCCAGCTTGTGCGGGGGTTTTCCCCACACCAGCTGAGAGTCCTACAATTCAACTCAATTCCAACACTACCCACCTGAAGAGAGCATCAGATTCCACAGATTAAGGGCTCATAAGACTGCTCCATTTGACATGCCAAGTGCAAGCCCAGGTTGCCATTGACCCACTGGCTATAAATGAGAGGTTTCCATGACCTCTCCTTGGGTTCAATAAATTTGCCAGAGCAGCTCCCAGAATGCAGAGGAATATTTCATTTACTAGATTACTGGTTTCTTATAAGAGGACATAAGAACAGCCAGATGGAAGAGACCAATAGGGCAAGGGCTGAGGGAAGGGCAAGGGCAAGGAGTTTTCAAGGAGCATGGTGCCCTCCCTGTATCTCAACTGTTGAGTTCACCAATCCAGGAGCTCTGCAAGCCGTCATCTTGGGTTTTCACAGAGACTTCATGTCATAACCTGCTGCTGTTGCTGCTGTTTAGTTGCTAAGTTGGGTCTGACTCTTGGCAACCCCAAGGACTGTAGCCCATCAGGCTCCTCTGTCCAGGGGATTTCCCAGGCAAGAATGCTGGAGTGGGCTGCCATTTCCTTCTCCAGGGCATCTTCCTGACCCAGGGATTGAACTCGCATCTCCTGCACTGGCAGACAGATTCTTTACCACTGAGCCACCTGGTTTCATAAGCATGATTGGTGAAATCATTGGCCATCAGTGACTGATAGAACCTCTAGCCAGCCCCCCAGCCCGAGGTTGGGGTGTGGGGCCCCCGAATCAGATGGTTGGTATTCCTCATGACCAGTCCCCATCCCTGGGAGCTGCAAGTTATTTTAACATATTAACATAACAAAAGGCACCTTTACTGTGCTTCTCACTTAAGACATTCCAAGGGTTTTGGGAGTTCTGTGCCAGAAGCTGGGATGAGGAACAAATACTGTATATATATATTTTTATTATAAATCAAAACAGCACAGCAAATATAATCTTTTACCCCAGGTCTGTCATATTTGTGGCAATCTCTGTATTTTAAATGTATTCGTTTCCTTCGAAGTTTTCATAAATGTTATCATTTGAAGGCAAGGTCTTCAGACCTACTAAGTGTATCAAAAGATAAAAGTTGAACTTTAGAAAAATAATTCGATGAACTTTCCCCCTAAATCCAGGAATTATAAACAAGTTTTACAAATCAGCTCTCTGGGCTGGGAAGATCCCCTGGAGAAGGGCTTGGCAACCCACCCAGTATTCTTGCCTGGAGAATCTCCATGGACAGAGGTGCCTGCAGGGCCTATAGTCTATGGGGTCACAAGAGTCAGACATGACTGAGCAACTAAGCACAAGCACAGGAGTCAGCCAGGATCGAAACTGGGTATTGACTGGAGTATAAAAAAAGTTAAACTGAAGCCTATTGTACAGAGTGAAGTAAGCCAGAAAGAAAAACACCAATACAGGATACTAACGCATATATATGGAATTTAGAAAGATGGTAACTACCGGGGTCCAGCCCCGATGGATCCAGGGGTTTCGAAGGGGAGACGGCATCGGCGATCAGGAAACAACAGCTTATTTAAATGTTAATTAAAGATATAAAGAGTGATTAAATAAGGATAGCTCAGTGAGGAAATTCAGTGGAGAAAAGAGGCTGAATAATTCAGCCAGAAGGTGAGAGAAAGAACGACATGGGGAGACGAAGTTTCGGTGAACAAGGCCCGCACTTTATTTTCCAAAGTAGTTTTTATACCTTAAGTTATGCATAGAGGATAATGGGGGAAGGGGTAGAGTCATGCAGCAAGCCAGGCTTTCTTCCTGCAAACTTATCATATGCAAAAGCTTAGGTGATTTGCATCATCTTCTGGCCCAGAGGCCTGTTAACATTTTAAGACTCTTTCTTCAGAAAACTTATTTTTCTCTAAAGGTGATTAGTCAGGTGCCACCCTCCAAAAGCATTAAAGTTGCATTCCTATAGGGCAAAGGTGTGGTGGGCTATAACAAGAAAAAGAATTAACTCAAGGGTCCAAGGTTACAAACATTAAAGCTATTACTTACACCAATCATATTAATCAATACACTGCCAGGGACACAGCAGGTAAGGGATATGGAGACTTAGCAGCAAACATTGGCCCAACAAGTGAAAAACCCTTCACCAATACAATTTCTAATCAATCTTTTAACTGCTCAAAGGAATCTGTATTTAGACAGTTTAGAACATCTCATGCCTCTCACGGTTGGGAGGCTCTGAGCAATCACATGTGGCCGGAAAAACCTGTTCAGGCAGGCTAGAGGACTTCCAAAGGAGTTTGTAGGTTGAAACACTATCACACCCAGGAACTTTATTAACTGGAGCTGTAAGTTAACTCTTTTTTTCAGAGAGAGGTAGTGGGGGACAGCCCCCCGTAAAGTCAGAGGTGTAGGTGAGAGCACAAAGCAGAAAGTAGTCAGACTCTGGTTTTAGGGGTAGATGCTCGAGAATTTCCAGGGGGACTCCTGAGGCTCGATCCCGCCTTTGCGTATGCCGAGCCTCCTTCCTCATGACCTTTGCCATGAGTGGAGCTCCTCACCGCCGGCCGGCTCCGGCAGGTAACAATAACCCTGTATGCGAGACACCAAAAGAGACACAAATGTATAGAACAGTCTTTTGAACTCTGTGGGAGAGGGCGAGGGTGGGAAGATTTGGGAGAATAGCATTGAAACATGTGTATTATCATATGTGAAACGAATCGCCAGTCCAGGTTCGATGCATGATACAGGATGCTCAGGGCTGATGCACTGGGATGACCAAGAGGGATGGGATGGGGAGGGAAGTCGGAGGGTGGTTCAGGATGGGGAACACGTGTACACCTGTGGTGGGTTCATGTTGATGTATGGCAAAACCAGTACAATATTGTAAAGTAATAAAAAATAAAAACCTAAAAAATAAAAATGTTAATAGAAACTGCAATAGAAACTGGTGACCAGAAGGGGGAGCTCTCACACCTGTGAAGACAGATGAGCCCAACAAAGAAAAATACTTTTCTTTTCTGGCAAGGAGTCAGCCAGTGGGAAGCCATGAACCCTTTTTATCACAGCTCCTCAACTTCCTGTTCTCCTCTATAAAAGCATTTCCTTCTCTTGCCACGGGTGTAGATAGTACTCCTCTCACCGCAGTTGCATATCCCAAATTGTAATTCTCTGCCTATCCTGAATAAACCCATCTTTGCTGAATGCCATACCATGGCATTCTACATGTTTTAGGTCAACAGGAGGAAGGGCTAAAGATGAGTAAGTTGAGAGGATAAAATGAAAAAGAGAGGATATACAAATATATTAAAGCTCAACATTCAGAAAACTAAGATCATGGCATCTGGTCCCATCACTTCATAGGAAATAGATGTGGAAACAGTGGAAACAGTGTCAGACTTTATTTTTCTGGGCTCCAAAATCACTACAGATGGTGATTGCAGTCATTAAATTAAAAGACGCTTACTCCTTGGAAGGAAAGTTATGACCAACCTAGATAGCATATTCAAAAGCAGATATTACCTTGCCAACAAAGGTCCGTCTAGTCAAGGCTATGGTTTTTCCAGTGGTCATATATGGATATGAGACTGTGAAGAAAGCTGAGCACCGAAGAATTGATGCTTTTGAACTGTGGTGTTGGAGAAGATTCTTGAGAGTCCCTTGGACTGCAAGGAGATCCAACCAGTCCATCTTAAAGGAGATCAGTCCTGGGTGTTCACTGGAAGGACTGATGCTGAAGCTGAAACTCCAATACTTTGGCCACCTCATGTGAAGAGTTGACTCATTGGAAAAGACCCTGATGCTGGGAGGGATTGGGGGCAGGAGGAGAAGGGGACGACAGAGGATGAGATGGCGGGATGGCATCACTGACTCGATGGACGTGAGTCTGAGTGAACTCTGGGAGTCGGTGATGGACAGGGAGGCCTGGCATGCTGCGATTCATGGGGTCGCAAAGAGTCGGACACGACTGAGCAACTGAACTGAACTGAACTGAACTATACTAGCATGTTTGCTAGAATACAAGTGGTCTTAGGTAACCATTCAAAATAATTCTTTGGCATTTACACTTAAATCAGGAAAACAATTGTCTCCTTTTTCCCTTCTCTCTTGGTTAATAATCAAGGTTGTTATTGTTCACTTGCTGAGTCACATCCGATTCTTTACGACCCCATGGACAGTAGCTAGAGAATACTAGGGAAGGTTGCCATTTCCTTCTCCAGGGGATCTACCCAAATCAAGGGGTCAAACCCGAAGCTCCTGCTTGGCAGGTGGATTCTTTACCTCTGAACCACCTGGAAGCCCTAACAATCAAGGTATCCACATTTAAATAGTTGCAAACAGCAAGACTCAGTCCATCTGACAAATAATTGTAAACAACAAACTGGTGAAGAGCTGAATGTGAGGTTTTAATGTACAAGGAGAGGAATAGAGCTAATAGGTTTAAAAAAAAAAGTAGTTTTTGATAACTACTGTTCTTACAAACTATTCTTATTTAGAATACAAACTATTCTTATTTAGATAAGGGTACCCAAATCTCTAGAAAATTAATAGAACAAACAAAAAAAAGGTAAACTTAGAATTGTGATGAGTTTTCCAAAAACACAACAGACAAAGAAAAAATCCACAAAAACTTGCTTTGAAAAACAAGCGTTCTAGCCTATCATCAAAAATGAAACAGCCACTGTTCACCGAGTAATTTCCTTCTGCTCTTGCTACCAAACCCCTCCCTACCTTTGCTGGGAAGCCTCAGCCCTGGCCTGAGGAACCCTATCTGAAATTAGAGACAGGATTTCTCTGTGATAGTGGTTCCCCGGAACTGATGCTTTTGAACTGTGATGTTGGAGAAAACTCTTCAGAGTCCCTTGAATTGAAAGATCAAACCAGTCGATCCTAAAGGAAATCAGTCCTGAATATTCATTGGAAGGACTGATGCTGAAGCTAAAGTTCCAATACTTTGGCCATCTGATGCGAAGAACTGACTCCTTAGAAAAGACCCTGATGCTGGGAAAGATGGAAGGCAGGAGAAGGGAATGACAGAGGATGAGATGGTTGGATGGCATCACCGACTCAATGGACATGAGTTTGGGTGAACTCCGGGAGTTATTGATGGACAGGGAGGCCTGGCGTGCTACAGTCCATGGGGTCGAGAAGAGTCAGACATGACTGAGCGACTGAACTGTGTGTGCTATGCTAAGTCACTCAGTTGCATCCGACTCTTTGCAACCCCACTGACTGTAGCCTGCCAGGCTCTTCTATCCTCAGAATTCTTCAGTCAAGAATACTGGAGTAGGTTGCTATGCCCTCCTCCAGGGGATCTTTTCCACCCAGGGATTGAACCCAGGTCTCTTGTTTCTCCTGCACTGGAAGGGAGATTTGGGGAGGTGCTGGGGCAGGAACAGTGACTGCCAGATTTAGGTGAGGGATGGGAAGGCCAGGGGTTTTTTTTGCTGTTTGCCTAAGTGCAAAGGTTTATTAGAAGAGACTGAGGTATTTTTAAAAGGCTGTTTCTTTTGTTGTATTTTCAAATAGCAGAGAAATGGCTTTTTCTTCTTCTTCTTCTTTTTTTACTACTCATAACACTTTATTTTTACTTTGTACAAAATACACAAATGCAAATCCAAAGAGTACAGACCAGTAGTTGACAGGCACACTGCACAACAGCAAACCTTGTCTAGCAAGACATTAGTTTTTTAAACTTTATTTTAGTGGATACATGCATTATATAAAATAACAACAACAAAAACACACAAAGAAGCTAAAGATTTCACTATTTCTACCCCCAAAGTAATGCAAGATTACTTTCAAGACTTTGGATGAGACCCAAAAAATTTTTTAAAAGGCCAATAATATTTTTTTCATATAAAAGTAAAAGCTACCATAAAATGTCCTTTTTTTCCCCTCCCCCATCACACTGATTAAATTTTTCTGAAAAGCCACACATATAAACAAAACAAAACAAAAATCCTGAACTGGACAGTAAATACTCAAGAGGGTTGTTAACCTAGGTAACTGCTCAGTAGTTTAAAGAATCTTTTAGACATTTTGAAACCTTTCTATTCATTTCTCAGTACAGTGTTCCACCATCCTGCCCTTTACCCCACTTAAGACTTCCCAGAACAGAAATGCTGCATCATTGAGTCTCTGAACCTAAGAACTAGTTTTGAAAAAGAAAGTCATGTACAAAAATATTTAACAGAACTAGGAAAGATGTAGGAAAGGAGTCTTTTCTTCATAGCAAAGTAGTCTTTGCTTTGCATGGTTCCTTCCGTATATTCTTCAGGGTTTGTTTATCTGCCCCATGAATAAGACAGCACCTAGAGAATTAAAAGGTAACAATACATAACTCTAGTCCTTCAGATAAGATGGAAGATATATCTAAGGGGAGGTTTCTGGGCTGTCTTTAACCCCACTGCTCTTAAGCAATGCTATCCAATGGAACTTTTTGCAGTGATGGGAGTGGTCTGCATCTTCATTGTCCAATATGGTAGCACTGGTCACGTGTGGCTATTAAGCCTTTGAAATGTGGTTTAAGAAACTGAATTTTAAATTACATTTCAATTGTTGTTTAGTCACTAAGTCACGTCCAACTCTTTGCAACCCCATGGACTGTAGCCTGCCAGGCTCTTCTGTCCATGGGATTTTCTAGGCAAGAATACTGGAGTGGGTTGCCACTTGTTCTCCAGGGGATCTCCCTAACCCAGGGATTGACCCCAAGTCTCCTGCATTGGCAGGTAAATTCTTTACCACTGAGCCACCTGGGAAGCCCTTCATTTTAATTAAAGTTAAAAAGCTAAGTCTCACGTGTGGCTAGAGGCTCCCATTTGGACTGTTTGGCTCAGGAGCATACTAATTATAATGATTAAAGTGCAATGAGATAAAAGGATAGGAGGCAGCTTAGGTTATCGATCAAAAGCAGAATAAAAGCTAGAATATGTTAGTTTCTACTCTGTACCAACATGAAGACAACCTCTTTACAAAGACAGTCTTAATTATTCTTCATAACTGTACTAAGAGGTAGGAATTACTGTTATGCTAACTTTAAAGATGAAGCTAAAAGACAGTGCCAGCTCTGAAGCCATGACTCACGGAGCTAAGACTGACTGAACTAACAATTCTCAGGTCATAACAGCAGGGTGCCCTTATAAAGGTTGAGGACATGTAGCTTCCTGAAAAATTTACCTAATTGCATTTATTTAAAATAAAAAGTCAGCAGATGTCAAAAAGCCCCAAAGGACTGCAGAGCTCTTCAGATATTTTAAAAAAAAAAAGCAAAGAGACAAAACCTAAAATCCTGTGTTTGAGAGATGCCATCACACCATGTAAAAACAGTCTGATTCTCCTTTCTCTGCAAAGGGGGCAGTTACATGACTCAAAGCGTTGGCACTTGTTGACACATGGCAGAGGGATTCAAAGCTGCACTGCTGGAGTTAACTCACAGCTACAGAACAATGGGAGAAGGCAATCACTCACCTGTAGGATTATGTCGGATGAAAAACAGAAAAGGTCTGTCTACTATAAACCAGGGAGGTGATGACCTTGCAATCAGAATTGCAGCTGCAGGAAGAAAAGGAAAACCCATTGTACACCCAGCATGAGGCCAGCAAAGGCAGCATGTAATTCAAGGCAGGACATCATTCCTGTCCCAGAGGCTGGCCGTGAAACAACAGGCCCTGTGGTCACCACTGACGGCACAGCCACCATGGGCCAGGCCTTTTCCAATCTGCCTCATTTAGTTCACACAAGCCCATCTCCTTTAAAAACCATGCTTACTCCAGGTAGCGCTGTTATGAGGATGAACTGAAACATATGACAGCTCTTAGAACAATGTGTGTGTATGTGCTCAGTCACTCAGTTGTGTCTGACTCTTTGCAACCCCATGGACTGTAGCCCACCAGGCTCCTCTGTCTATGGGATTTCCCAGGCAAGAATACTGGAATGGGTTGCCATTTCCTCCTCCAGGGGATCTTCCAGACCCAGAGATTGAACCTGTGTCTCATGCACCTCCTGCATAGGCAGGTGGGTCCTTTAACAGTGTTTGCCACTTAATAAGCACCCAACGCACATTCACTGTTACCATGAACTGTGCTTCATTCATACCATCTACCTAGCTGAGGCCTGGCCCCTGGTCCTTCTGGCCTATCCAGATCCTTTCTTGGTACCAAGGACCAGCTCACTTATCCATTTTGTCTGTGCCTTCTCCCTAGGGCTCATCATCTAGACTTTCTTCATATTGGCAGTGTAGACTGCTCATCTGGGGCCTACTGCCTGACGCTGCTGTTCAGCTCATCTGGTGCGGACACTGGAAGCAAACGTATCTACGCTTATGGTCTTAGACACGTTTCCTCTGCCCTGTTTCCCAATGGTAGTTTTGATCTAATAAGCCAGTGATAAGGCCTTGCAGAAGGGTGGATACCTGGCATAACTGCCCCATGCTTGCTGCAATGGCCCAGTATTCTTCCTCAAACCCCTGGGAAGCCTTAATAACTTGGGCTTGATGTTGTAAGGGTAACAGCTGTAGCTATGCTTAGACAAACTCAACCTAGGGTTATTACAATCAAAGCAAGAGTCAGTAAGAGATATGGACTGAACTGTATCCCTCAAAATCTGTCTGCTGAATTCCTAGCCCCAAGTGTGAGTGTATTTGCGTACAGGGTCTTTAGGGAAGTCTTTAAGTTTATTTTCAAATTTTTAAAACTTTATTTTGGCTGTGCTGGGTCTTCGTTGCTGCTCAGGTTTTTCTCTAGTTGCAGTACGCAGGCTTCTCATTGAGGTGGCTTCTATTTTGGGGGAGCACAGGCTCCAGGGCACAAGGGCTTCAGTGGGTTTGGCTCCCTAGGCTCCAGGGCACAGGCTCAGTAGTTGTGGCACACGGGCTTAGTTGCTCCATGGCATGTGGGATCTTCCTGGATCAGGGATCAAACCTGTGTCTCCTGCACTGGCAGGCAGATTCTTTACCACTGAGCCACGAGGGAAGCCCCAGGAAGGCTTTAAGTTTAAATGAGGCCGTGAAGGTAGGGCTCGAATCTAACAGGACTGGTGCCCTTACAGGAAGAGAATGAGAGGCCAGGGATGTGAACAGACAGAAAAGGCCATGGGGGGGATACAGCGAGCAGGTGGCCGTCTGCAAGCCAAGGAGCAAGGCCTCAGGAGACACCGACCCTGACAACACCTTGATACTGGACTTCTGCCTCCAGAAATGAGAGGTAAATTTCTTTTGCTTAAGCCGCCTACTCTGTGGTAGCTTGCCATGGCAGTCCTAGCAGACTAACACAGCAGGGCTGGCTTCAGGAGCATGTGACCTGGGCCGTCACAGGACCCCACACTCACAGTGGCCGTATACTTGGTCTAGTGCTTTGTGGATGTTGATTTGAAATTGTTTTTTTTTTTTTTTAAGTATTATTTACTTATTTGACTGTACTGGGTCATAGCTGTGGCATGCAGGATCTTTAGTTGTGGCGTGTGGGGTCTAGTTCCCTGAGGAGGGGCTGAACCCAGGCCCCCTGCATTGGGAGCACAGTCTTAGCCACTGGACCACCAGGGAAGTCCTTGAAATTCTTAGTAAGTTTTGAACAAAAGGCTCCATGTTTTCATTTAGCACGGGGCCCTGCAACTTACGTAGGTGGTCCTGACAGTACTAATTGGCAACACTTCTCAATAACTTTGGCAAAATTTAGATGTCACTTTCTAGCTCTTTGTTTTAAATGTTATTTTAAGGAAATAAAAATTAAATGTTTATTCTAGAAAAGCAATAAAGGGTCTATTTTGAGTACAAATGGTACATTTTAATGACCAGAAATATTTGACCCAGTTACAAGTAAAGCTAAGACAGTCAGTTTATGAGTTCACAGAGTTTGGCCAGATCTATTCATCCAATTTCATATGGATAATTAGGGGGTACAAAAACCAACCTAAGACTGTTCTGTTTTCTCCTTCATTGTATGAGCCATTGAGGAGAAAGCAAATGTGGAAGTTCTAATTATCGAGGAAGGCTGCGGAGCAATCCTGCCAGAATTCAACAGTTGCTTGCTAATTCTTCACTTGGTCCTAGATAGACTCAATTGGCTATTTTCCTATTAGTAGTTGCTAGTATTTTGTGTTTCAATATGAAGATGGGGCTTTACTGCCAGTAAGAAGCCACAATATGCTTGATCCATCTGAGAGTGGGGGCAGGGGTGTCAGTTAAGCACCACCCTTAGGTCAAGTCTGAGGGGTCCTGTTCTTATGAAGAAAGACGTACTAGCACACAGCCGTGCCTATTTGCTTGTAAGTCGGTCTATGCTGCTTTCACACTGCAAAGGCAGAGCTGAGAAGTGGAGAGGGAGCCTGTACAATCCACAAAATCATAAACTAGGTCCCATCCAGCTCTTGACGGAAAAGGTCTGCTGACCCCTGTCCTGGAGGAATTTCTACTGAAGTACTTTCCATAATGTAACAGACCCTGAGCTTCACGGACGCGGGTTTCCCCAAATTCACCACTGTCTCCCGAGGTCAACCCGCAATGCCTGGCTAGAAATGCGGCTCAGGACACAGTAGCTGAGTTGATGAAGGAACTGGGTGTACTTGCTCCCAGCCCCGAGACCCAGGGCTTACTTACTTGTTGCTGCTGAAGCTTTGGTTCCATCTTCACTGACTTCGATTTTTGCTTTTTGCAAGATGTGAGAAACATGAAGGTTTTCTGACCCTGTTTCCAGAAAATAAAACAGAAACAGCATTTGCTTGATATGCAGGCCACTGGGTTGGGTGAGAGAAGTAATTTTGAAGCCATGGCAAGTTTCAGTCCTTAAAAGGTGCTAGGAGAGGGTGGGATGAATTGAGACAGTAGCATGGCCACATATACATTACCATATGTAAAATAGATAGCCAGTGGGAATTTGCTGTATGACACGCGGGGAGCTCAAACCATGATAACCTAGAGGGATGGCATGGGGTTGGAGGGGGTTCCAGAGGGAGGGACATATGTATACCTATGGCTGATGCATGTTGATGGATGGCAGAAACCAAGACAATATTGTAAAGCAATTATCCTTCAATTAAAAATAAATTAAAAAAAAACCCAAAAATCAAAACAAAGAAGTGTCAGAGGAAGTGACTTCTGACAGTCCCCATGATGGAAGGGTGTAGGGTGACTGTCACTGTGGTGAATTTCAGTCTCTGCTAAGTGAACTGTGACCTCACTTCACAGCAGGGAGTCCGGGACCCCAAGCGTGTTAGTGCCTCTGTCGGTTCAACTCCCATCACTTAAGAATTTTATTAAAAAAATAAAAAGAGTGGAGCTTTAAAAAGGTGATCTAGTTTTCTGGAAGAAGCAAGCCAACAATATTACTTTTCAATTACAGAATCTCACATCCAGAAAAAACATAGCACTTACACACAGGGAACCTGTGGCCCAGAGTGTTAAGAAACTGTCCCCCAGTCACATGGCTCATTAGTGGCAGAGGAAGAGCCCTCTTTTCCTAACAAAAGTCCCTCACTTAAGGGCAGAGCAGTGACAGAGGAGGAGGAGCCAGGCTCAGAAGTGCAGCTAGGCCCCTGGGACCTTCTACTGAACACCCTTTCCTTCTCAGCAAATCTCACCATTCCAGCAACACCCACTGGGGTCAGAGTTTGAGGAGAATGCAAACAGAAGTTAATGTTGACCCTGATGGGACACAGGTCTGGTGCAAAGGGAGAAAAGTGCTTTTTGTGTTGTCTGCTTTTAAACCGTCTGCACTGGTGCTCGGCTCTAATGTGACTGATCATGAATGAGACGCATTTCCAGGGCCCTCGTCACCTGCACGGTTAAACAGGACGTCTCAGGAGAATTTCTGGCACCTGCTCCTCCCTCGGAACCCGTGTGAATACCCTGTCACAGGTATCTAGTATGTAAGCTACAATGCGTAATCCTGAAGGGGAAAGTGCAGGGTAAAACAGCACTTCCCCGGCTTCACTGGGATGAGGAGCCTTGTTCAAGCAAAGACGCTGACTCTAGGTCTGAGTCAGACCCACGATCGTGAATTTCAGACATGGTGATGCTAATGCAGCTGGATGAGGGAAGAGAGTTTGGTTAACACAGGATGAGAGTCTCAGAACATCCATGGAGCTGCAGTTTTACCAGGGGAGTCGCGTTAATCCCCACGACAGGTACCCAGGTGTTCACTAAAAGGCAACTGAGGTTGGTACTGAACTATTCTCTTATCACTCAGGGGGAAAAGTACAAAATAGAGCACAAATAATGTTTAAGTCTTGTCTGTGGAAGGAGCTGGCTGTGCTATCAATTAAAAAGACAAAGACCAAACATTGAGATATGACTCTAGGGAAAAAAATTACATGTAACTGGCAAATGAAGGGATATCATACCAGCTGTGTCCCAGATGGTGTGGCAAAGGCAATTAATCAGCCTCCTTTGAATTTATATTTCAGATTAATGGGATTGAGATGCCAAAATCCTATTTGCACATACTGGCACCTGCAGTTGTTTGGTGGAAGTTAAGCCATTTGAGAGCTCAAACATTCTTGATCTTGAAAATTGGAAAATACAGGGGGAAATTGTGCATTTGGAAAAAGAAGAGACTAATATCTAATTAAGAGCCAAATTTTTAGGTAATGGAAACAATACATGAAATGTTTCTTTAAATGCATGCAGTCACGTAGGTTTCCCATGAAATGTACATGGGAAATGTAAGGGATGCATGACTCATGCTGATATAAGTGATGGAGGCTCGGCAGCGTCATTCAGTGAGGCATCCAATGAAACCCTGAAGAGTTTCACAGCAACACATCCCTAATGCTGACCTTTTCTTCCTGAACAAATCAGAAACTTGGTTTATAACACACTGTTCAAGTTTAAGAGCAAATTCTAAATTGAACATACTTGTTATTTTTGCAAAATTCGCCTTTGATGGATCAAACATATCAGTGATGCCAAGGACTTTCAGCGGCTCCTTCAAATCTGTCTGTGCTACGGCTGTGAACCTAGCACAAAAGCAGAAAACAGGGGGAACATCATTATAAATGATACAAAATGATATATTCAATGCCAGTGGGAAAAAATGTTTACAAACATGTTTTTAAATGTATACTCTGAACAGTCATATCTTAAATTTTAACCCCAAGATTAAAGTTCCAGGTAAGTAGAGAACGATCCATCTCTCAAACATATATATGGCAAAACGGAACAGTAACAGCAAGTAGGGGGGTCCTCAACCTCGTGGGCAACAGGCTCCCCATTCTAGCCTGAGGAAGAGCTATGGAAGTACTTTCTCTTATGCTGAATGGGGAGATGCAGGGTTGCGATAGGAAAGAATCTCTGTATTCTCTTACAAGTTAATTGCTAAAGGGATGTTGCCTTTACGCTTAAATTATACCTACTGGCCCATCTCTGGGAACCCTACCTCCCAGGTAATCAACACTAAGCTAACACACTTTTGTTTAGCTCATAGGAAATAGGCCAGGCCCACCTTTGAATGATTGCAGGGAGGAAGAAATTGACACATCCCCTCTGGAGACTGATGGAAACCAGGAAATGTTCAACTTTACTCCCTCCCTTTTTAGTATAAAAGAAGCCTGAATTCTAACTCAGGCAAGATGGTTCTTTGGGACACTGGTCCACCATCTTCATAGTCTGCTGGCTCTCTGAATAAAGTCGCTATTCCTTGCTCCAGCAACTCATCTCTCTCTCTCTTCCCTTTCTTTTAGAATATTTATTTGGCTGTTCCAGGTCTTAGCCGCAGCACTTGGGATCTTTGATCTTTGTTGCGGCATGTGGGATCTTTAACTGTGGAATGTGGGACCTAGTTCCCTGACCAGGGATTGAACTCAGGCCCCTTGCATTGGGAGGAGGAAGTCTTAGCTATTGGACCACCAGGGAAGCCCCAGCAACTCATCTCTTTATTGGTCTGTTCTTGATGAGCAGTAGACTCGGTAACAGGGTCTTGACAAGTGTTCAGTATTCTACAGTCTTCCCCCGTATCCAACCACAGAACCACCATGGTTATTGGGGTTGTGGATGGTCAAAGGGAGGAGATACATTCCTGCTAGTTAAGTGTTTGCATTCTGGAAGCATTTCATCATTAAAACAGGGGTAAACATTAGGAACGATATTCCTTTGCATATGATATGGATTTGTGGGATGCTTGGACTATCTGGCATTATAGCTATACATGTGTAAATGTCAGTTATTAAATCTGTCAACAGAAGATGTGTTTACCAGATTTTATCACGTCCTGTGGGAGAGCAGCAAGGGTAAGTGAGCAGACCCATCACAGATGGGCTGTAATGGTAATTTACTTACAATTATAATTTATGTACACCACCAGCCTATTCATTTATGGCAAGCATTGCCTTATGTGAAGGCTTATTTTACAACAAAAAACTCTTGGGAGGATTACTATAATACTTACTATGAATATATGCCTCTGATTGCTTATCTCAGTGATTAGAGAATTAAAAGCTATCAGAACTGGAAGGTATACATGTGTGTGTGTTCGATTGTATCCAACGGGCGACCCCATAGATGTAGCCCACCAGGTTCCTCTTGTCCATGGGATTTCTCAGGCAAGAATACTGGAGTGGGTTGCCATTTCCTATGCCAGGGGATTTTCCCGACCCAGAGATCAAACCCTCATCTCCTGCACTGGCAGGTGAATTCCTGACCACTGAGCCACCAGAGAAGCCCCCTATGAACAGTGAGATATACTATAAACCCTTGTAGTGGCACAGCAGCCTGTGGTCTGGTAGAGGGCTTAGTGACCAGGCTGTTTTCTCTGCTTCCCCATCATCATTATCCTGCCACAGAAGAGGCACAGGGATTGAAAACCAACTTCTACAAAAGCATAGCTTTGTATTCCCACCATGCAATTTCTGCAAAATAAAGTGGGGTTTCATGATGCGTCACCCTTCGGTTGTCCGGTATGTGACACAGTCACTCCCAGGGCTCGAGGGCTCCCGCTGTTTTCTCTTTTAGGGACAGGGGCTACTTACTTGGGCAGGATGACCTGCACCCGCTTGGGCACCATGGTGCTCACCCAGCTGTCTATGGTCTTGGTGCTGATGTGAGGGACAATGGCCGAGAGTGGGACGGAGCTCTCTGTTGGCAGCGCGATCAGCATGCTGATGCTTTCGCCGTGGTAGGGCAGCTCGATAAAGTTGTACCATAGGCCACTGGGGGTGCTTGTAGACCCTAAAGAAATCAGAGGCAGGTTCAGGGCACCCTTGGTGACTTCCAGAAGGGGCATGAGCGGTTGCTGATAGCCAGGGTAGTTTTTTATTTATTTCATTGTGTTGACTTTGGGGCACATACTTTTATCGTTCTCCATTTTTTATATGCCCATTTCCCAAACATGTTTATTCACCTTTTGAATCTTTCAAATCTTCGGGACCTACCATATAGTGTGTGTGTGAGTCGCCCAGTCGCATCCAACTCTTTGTGATGCCATGGACTGGAGCCCACCAGGTTCCTCTGTCCATGGGATTATCCTAGGCAAGAATACTGGACTGGGTTGCCATTTCCGTCTTCAGGGGATCTTCCTCACCCACCCAGGGATCAAATCTGCGTCTCTTACGTCTCCTGCACTGGCAGGCGGGTTCTTTACTGTCTGAGCCACCAGGGAAGCCCCCACCACATACCACATAGGAGGCATCAACAAACACTTCATTTTCAAAGGATGGGCATCCATTGTCCTTTTAATAGTAAGAAGACAACTGATATTCAGGCACCATATGCGTATTTTTAAAAGATGAGAAACAGCTCATTTTCAAAATCGTGATAACATTCAGGTGAGTGTGTCAGGTGGTTGGGTCCTAACTGCTTCGCCTTTTATTTCATTTTTTGTATTATAAGATCTCTAGAAGACAAATAAATGCCCAGCCACGTTAGTCTACACAGCACTCACTGCTTTCCCCCTTCATTTTCTGTTTTTATGAAAGCTTCCAAAAACAGCTTTCTTAGAAAATAAAAGACAAGGGCAATTATTTTTTCCTTCCCTGGTAAAGAATTCTTTAGTCTAGACATGTCTAGAATGCCTTTGGCCACACTAAATCTAAGCAGAATTAAACCAGATCATAAGGCATGTAGAATACAGTGCTTTGTAAGAAGTTGACCTTTATCAGATGGATGAAGGGTTGAATGTGAGCTGCCTAAGCATGATTCTTTTGGTGGAGCCTCTGTGTGTGTGTGAAGGAGTTATGGCAAGGGGGTGTAGTAAACAGCTTCCCCTGTTTAGGGTCCACTCTGTGCCAGGCCCACACCAATTATGCCAACACATTTAGAATCTACAGCACCCCACAAAGTAGATTTAAGCAGTCTTATTTTACAGCTGTGAAAGTGAAAGTGTTAGTCACCCAGTCATGTCCGACTTTGCAACCCCATGGACTGTAGCCAGCCAGGTTCCTCTGCCCATGGGATTCTCCCGTTAAGAATACTGGAGTGGGCTGCCATTCCCTTCTCCAGGGGATCTTCCTGACTAAGGGATCAAACGTGGGTCTCCTGCATCGCAGGTGGATTCTTTACTGTCTGAGCCACCAGGGAAGAATTTTATAGCTGGGGAGGTTACAATTAGAGACACTAACTTGTCAAGAAGGGACACGTGGCTGAGAAGTGGAGCAGAGCTCCATAATGACTCAGTACGTCTAAACCCAAAGGTACTCCTCCTTCACTCCCAGACTCCCTACTCATTCTTCATCCATTCCGGTAATTACCATGAGGGCTTTCTGATAGTTTACGGTACCCATGCTTACTAATAAAGACCCAAGAGTGATTTAAACCAGCACTTCTCACAAAGTCATCTAGAGAACACACAGCCTGCAAGACACCTGGTAGACAAAACGAATTCCACATCCCAGGAAGCTCCGGACACTTGATCCTTCTTGCACATTCATAATACACAACAGTTCAAGAAAGGCTCTGAGAGGTCCCGAAGAAAACTGTTTAACTCTAGTTATTCCCAGGTTTCCTAAATTTATTTGATCTTAGAATCCTTTTATCCCATGTGAAGGGGCTTCCCTAGCAGCTTGGTGGTAAAGATTCTGCCTGCCAATGCAGGAGACAATTCCTGGGTTCAATTCCTGGGTCTGGAAGACTCTGGAGAATGAAATGGCTGCCCACTCCAGTATCCTTGCCTGGAGAATCCCATGGACAGAGGAGCCTGGTGGGCTATAGTCCATGGGGTCACAAAGAGCTGGACATGACTTAGTGACTACATAACAACAACAATCCCGTGTGAAACATTCAAAACAAAACTAAGCAGGGCAACTGAGGATCGCCCATCAGAGACAGCATGAGTGCAGTCATGGCGGGTGTTGGGGAGAAGCCCAGGGCGGGGGTGTGGGGCCCAGAGGGGCCATGAGCATCCCAGGAAAAGAGCCTTCCACAGAGTATGCCTGAGCATCCCAAGAAACCTTTACCTTAGCCATGCAATGGGACAGCTGTAAGAATTAACTACGTGAATGGAAACCCAGCATTTCTAGATTATGTGGAATTCTGAAATGTTTTCTTGAACACTTCCAACTTTAGAAGAAGACCTCGGTGATCCTGGTGAGGCTCCTTAACCTCTGTGCGCCTCCTGGTTTGGAGAACAGAGAGATCAGGAAAATAAAAAGTGTGAAAAAATGTAACCAACCAGGTGCTACTGTAATAGCACAGGGAACTCTGCTCGATGTTAAGTGGCAGCCTGGAGCGGGGACTTGACGGAGAGCGGATACATGTATATGTATGGTCGAGTCCCTTTGCTGCCCACCTGAAACTATCCCAACATTGTTAATCAGCTATACTCTAATATAAAATAAAAAGTTAAAAAGTGTGTAGCCCACAAGATCATTGTGAGGATGAATGAAGCCATATACAAGGTACTCAGCGGGGTTTCCCTGGTGGCTTAGTGGTAAAGAACTCACCTGCCGATGCAGGAGGCATGGGTTTGATCTCTGGCTTGGGAAGATCCCCTGGAGGAGGAAATGGCAACTCACTCCAGTATTCTTGCCTGGGAAAAATCCCATGGACAGAAGAGCCTGGCGGGCTATACAGTCCATGGGGTCGCAGAGTTGGACACAACTTAGTGATTAAACAAGGTTCCCAGCAGGGCCCAGCCATCGTGGGTGCCCAGTGAATGCTGGGCCCCTCTTCCTCCTCCTCTGAATGACCAAGAAGGACAAAACATTTAAGGATAAGAGAAAAGAGAAAGTGAGTTTCTCTCGTGATCTTCACTTGACTGTTTTTTGGGGATGACCTTTGCTAATCGCTGCATCTGAGACAAGGAACTTCAGTAAGCCCTTTCTCCAGATAGGGGTTGGGAGGGAGGTCCTGATGAAGGAAGAGACTGCGAACTTTGATACATAGTGAAGTGAAGTGAAAGTCGCTCAGTCCTGTCTGACTCTTTGTGAGAGAGACTGCGAACTTTGATACATAGTGAAGTGAAATGAAAGTCGCTCAGTCGTGTCCGACTCTTTGCGACCCCATGAACTATATAGTCCACGGAATTCTCCAGGCCAGAACACTGGAGTGGGTAGCTTTTCCCTTCTCCAGGCGATCTTCCCAACCCAGGGACTGGACCCAGGTCTCCCGCATTGCAGGGGAATGCTTTACCAGATGAGCCACAAGGGAAGCCCAAGAATACTGGAGTGGGTAGCCTATCCCTTCTCCAGTGGATCTTCCTGACCCAGAAATCAAACCAGGGTCTCCTGCCATTGCAGGCAGATTCTTTACCAACTGAGCTATCAGGGTATGTAAGAAACACCTTTAGCTGTGTGTGTGTGAGTGGTTCGGTCCTATCTGACTCTTTGTGACTCTATAGACTGTAGTTTGCCAGGATCCTCTGTCCATGGAATTCTCCAGGAAAGAATGAGTGGGTAGTCATTCCCTTCTCCAGGAGATCTTCCCAATGCAGGGATCGAACCTGGGTCTCCCGCATTGCAGGCAGATTCCTTACCGTATGAGCCACCAGTAATATGACAAAATGGTGAAGCTCTTAGAATACATGACACTACAGGAGGACATGACAGGCTCTCCTTGAGGAAGAACTATTCGAGCAATTCGTGAGTCACTTGGTGTCTCCTGTTCCCACCATATGCTTCTGCCTGTGGAACTGCCCAGGCACCTGGGGTGCTGGTCTCAGCTCAGGACACACGTGGACCTCACTCTCACCCAGGTTCTGTCTCAGGGCTGCCGGAGAATCCAAGATGAGATTCTGTGTCTTTCCCCTGCATCATAAAATGGTCTCAGCAGAAACTGAAAATGATGGGAAAGAGAAAAAAAACAACAACAAACCACTTCCTAATAAACCTTTTAATTCTCAAAGAAAACATTAGGTTCCTATGCTGGTAGAGCTCATTTTTGGAAACTGTGAAATCTGGGAAGTTGCTAATAAAGGACTGCTCCGTTGCATGAAATAAGGACCCGGAGGTGTTCATTAACCACTTCTAGAAGTGTTTTCTGTTCTGGTGAGAATCAGGGTCATGAAAAATGAAGTTATGAGCTGGAATGTGTTTTAGGTGGGGCGAGAGCTGCTACTTCTACCAGGGAATCCAGCCTCGAGGGGATACATCGTTAACTGATCAGTAAGGTGAATAACAGCTAATCAATTTGCATCTAGTCGCTCAAAGCTGCCTGATGTTCCATTTCTCCCTGGCCCCACTTCTCATCACAGGAGCAGATGACAAATGTCAGCTAGGAAGACTCCATAGACAGCCCCCTTCCACGCTTATCTTTGCTTGTGGAAACTGAAAGTGAAAGTGTTAGTTGCTCAGTCGTGTCCGACTCTGTGACCCCAGGGACTGTAGCCCACCAGGCTCCTTTGTCCACAGAATTCTCTAGGAAATAATCCTGGAGTGGGTAGCCATTCAAGGGATCTTCCTGATCCAGGTATCAAACCCAGGTCTCCTGCGCTGCAGGCAGATTCTTTATCGTCTGAGCCACCAGGGTGAAAAAACACTTTTCCTCTCTGTCCACCCAATCATGGAAGTACCGCTTTCATAGCATGGTTTTACAGAGGGCAAAGGTTAAAGACACAATTATCTGGAGTCAGAGGACCTGGATTCAAACCCTGGCTCCAACACACTAGCTCTGGGATTTGGGCAAGTTCCTGAACTCCAAGTCTCAGTTTCTCTATCTGTAAAATGGGATGATAGTACCCACCTTACACAGCTGTTGTGAAAATTAAATGAGATAACTCGTGCCTGGAGCTCAGCCCAGGGGCTGCACACAGCAAAAAGCCTTCATCTATGGGTATGAGCAGCTTTGTAAGATACTTTACTTCCTGAGTGCCAGAACTGATCCATCAGGAGAAACCACACCTGCTTCAGTGGGGCACAGCTCCTGGGTGGAATGAACCAGGCGAGGAAGCGGCATCTAGGGATTTTGTGTCAAAGCAGGGAGCCTGTTGCCATCCCAGACCTCTTTCTGCCCCAGACCCTCCATCCTTTAACATCTGGGAAGCAGACTGAGTGTTCTCCAGTGAGGAAAATTCCTGGAGTATATAGAGATGTGAATGGAGCAGCCCCATTCATTCTAAAGAGAAGGGAAAAGGTGAAAGAGGGAAAAATCAGTTTTTTCTTTTAGATGAATGAAAGTGAAAATGTTAGTTGCTTGGTGTGTCTGACTCTTTGTGACCCCCATGGACTGTAGCCCACCAGGCTCCTCTGTCCATGGGATTCTCCAGGCAAGAATACTGGAGCAGGTTGCCAGTTCCTTCTCTAGGGCATCTTTCCAATCCAGGGATCAAACCCGCATCTCCTGTATTCCCTACATTGCAGGCGGATTCTTTACTGCTGAGCCACTAGAGAAGCCCTCTTAGATGAATGGCGATCCAGAAAATCTTTTAATGAACAGGCAAAGAATCAAACCTTGAAAATACAGAGAAGATATAGAACTTTCTGTAGGTGGTGCTTTGCGGATGGTCTGGTTTTTCTGGAAAGCCCTGTAAAGTACTCTGATTCCTACTTTAAGTCCTATAATGGAGGAGATAACCACGGTTCTTAAGTGTTAAGAGCCCTTCTCAGCCTGTAAAAAAGGAGAGAGAATATTTTAAATATTCAGTATCAAGAAATCCTTGTAGATGAAAGTCCCTCTAATTACTTCTACTACAAGCAGCTTTGTGGATTTCGGAGTTCTTAAGGAACTGTTCAGGCTATTCTTAAGTAGAAATCGAAATATATATTTGAGAAAAAGAAGCACACGATCCACTGTACATGGTAGTCTACAATCGGGCTGCAATGGAAAGGGAGTCTGCGGAGAGTTGATGGAGAAGGAGATGTGGTTTGAGCAACTGGGTTGAGTACTGGTGCCATTTGTTGGGCAAAGGAACACTGCGGGGAGAAGCAGATGGTGAGGGCAATAGCGTGTCTACCTGCGGGATGAGAACTTGGTAGACAACCAAGCGGACATGTCATCTGGACACACAGGTACAAGCCATAAGCTCCGAGGAGAGTGGAAGCTGGAAACATACTGGGTATTCACAGAACACACGTGCACATATTCATATGCATGTATGTCTGGATTCTTCTGTGGTCTTTTTCAAAATAAGTGAGTCTCTTAAGTCTAAATTCATAGCAATAAAAATAAAAAACTTGTTAACAACTTTGACTCAGCAATTCATATCCAAGGAAATTGCCTTTATTGAATTATTAATTTATTCATTTGGCCATGCTGCATGGTTTGTGGGATCTTATTTCCTTGACCAGGAATCAAACCCGGGGCCCCGGCAGTGGAAGCGCAGCATCCTAACCACTGAACCACCAGGGAATTCCCAAGGAAATTATCTCTAGCAGTTCCAACACAAACATCTAAAGATTCATGTACAAGAATGCTCATTCTAGTGCTGTCACAGAAAAAAAGTAAATGGCTATCCAGAGGATACTATGATATGCGGAATGCTATGTAGCTGATAAAAGGATCAAGCAGATCCAAAGAAATGACATAAAGTTTTCCAAGGGAGATTGTCTAATAAAAAAGGTTACTGAATAGAAATTATAGTGTAATCCCATGTATGCAAAAAGTTGCACAGACGTTTTATATACCCACAGAAAAGGTCTCAAATGATACACCAAACACTTAATAGGAGTTTTTATACTAGAAAGGGGATTATTTTTTTTCTACCTTACATACTGTTACGTTTGAAGATTTTGTAATGAATGTGAAATATACTTCCACTAATTTTAAAGCTTTTTCTTAATGGAAAAATTTCTGCCCTCAAAGTACTTACAGTTTATGGAACTTAAGTCAGAAGGGTTTTCCCCTCTTATTTCCATCCTCTCCCTTACTGTTTTATTAAGTGAATCCTCTCAGAGACCTTGACATCTCGGGTGAAAAGTCAGGAAGGCTGATAAATGGGTAAATGGAACAGCAATGTTGCAGCAAAGTGACCAAGGATGGCTCAGCTTGGCTGAGGCCTACGAGAAGCTGGGCAGCAGGCACCAGAGGCCATGTGAGTGACCAACTGCCAGGACCACCTGCCTCCCAGCCCTGGCTGGTCATGTGGTCAGACAGTGATGAGACAGGCAGGAAATGGGTGACCCGCTGGGCAGTCTGCTGTCATGAAAACAAATGCCTGCCTGCGGCCACCATGGACTATTGGGCTTTCTTCACAAGACAAACTGGCCCCCTCTTTCCATGAAAAGCTGCCTTGCCGGCCCAATGGGGAAACCTGGGAACAGACAATGCCATGGAAGGCCCTGGGTTCCAATCCCAGGTAAAGAAAGTGGGGCAGGAAGGACGGCCCCGGGCCACTTGCAGTGTTGACTTGGGAGGGAACAGGACCGTCAGGACTTTCATGGTCTGCTCTGAATTCAGCACAGGTGAGTCAGGGTCCAACGGCTAACAGGCAGGACACCAAACAGGGCAATTAAATTCATGGAGGGACCATTTAGGAAGCAAGGGGAGAACACAGAGGAGTCATAGAATGGTACCCTGGACCACAAACCTGAGCACCATTACCAGCCCTAGGCGGGGAGGGCTGAGGGGAGGGGGTGTTGGCCCAGAGACAAAGGGCCCTTGGGCAGGTCCTGACAGCGGGAGACCTTGCCTGGAGGGATGAGGCGGCCCGGTGATGCAGGGAGAGCCCTGGAGTGCCAATGCCTGACCCTGCCCTCCCCCTTTACTCCACCACCTGCTGGTTCACCCCATCAGCCAACCAACAGGAAGCCCAGGGGCAAGGAAACCCACTGATGCAGCCTCCTGGGGGCTCAGAAGGGAATGAAGGAACGAGAACATGAATCAGAGAAGGCGGGGAAGAGATTCCCCACACCGTGGACCGTAAGAATGTATTTGTCTCGCTTTCTGTAAAGCACACACATATTCTTAGATAAATTAGTTCTTAATTGAGAAGCCACCTGGAGATGTAACTCCCTCCCAGGAAACATCCTATATGTTCAAGAAATTCCTACGAATACAAACATTTTGCTCTTCATGGGAATGTCTACAGAAGCCTTGCATTTGAATCTTTCCTGACTTATTCGTTATTTTTCAGCAATAGAAATATACAGTGAGGCCCTCTCCAATTTGGTTTATTAGAATGTATAAATACTGATCTAAAACAAAATAGCTTTTCTTCGGATAGGAGCTAGAGGCAATTCTAGTTTTCCAAAAGATGTCTTCCTAGGAAACGTAACCTGCAAGTGATTTATAGACAAAATGAGCCTTCTATTTTTTTTTTTTTTGCCTTCTATTTTTAAAATTTTATTTATTTGCTTTTTTTTTTTGGCCATGCTGCGTGGCTTGTGGGATTTTAGTTCTCTGACCAAGGACTGAACCCATGAGAGTGTGGAGAGAGTGGTTAGGACTCTGGACTGCCAGGGAATTCCCAAGAGATTTTTATTCTCCTCAGTTTCTTTGCATGACACCTTTCTGTAGGACTTTTAAATACATATTATCTTTAAAAAAATGTACTGAGTGGGCGACAAAATACCACCTGGAAGCTTAATAGATGACAAGAGGAAGAAAAGTGACTGCTTATTGCGTCCCTCCCGTGAGTCATTCCTTACTCTAAAGAATTAGGCAGCTAGAGACATGAAGAGAAGTGCCTGATCTAATACACACTGTATATGCAAACGCAGTGCTTGGGACCCACACATCCACATACAGATTGGAGACATGAAGGTTAACTTACAAATGAAAAGGTAGTTTAACTGGACCACAAGTATTTCAATGAAAGCAGGTTTATCAAATAATCACCAGCCTTAGTTCTCTGTGGTAATGAGGCAGAAATAGGTCATTCCCCACCCCCACCCCCCCGGCTATAAAACTGACATATGCTCATTTAAAAAATTTTCAAACTCAAAGCAAAAATAATCATTTGAAATACTACCACTTAACATCTTATTGAACATCCTCCAAGACATGACTGTGTGAATATATAGAAAGTATTTTACATAAACGAGATGAAACAGCATCTGCTGTTCTGTAACTTGTTTTCTGAAATCAACCACATATTATATAACTTTCTACTTACATAAATCTAATTGTCATGTGTGTTCCACTACATGTACGTGTATAGCTTCTAGTTGTTTGCCAGTGTGTGATTATCTTCAGATTATAAATTCCTTGGTGTGAAACTGTTGGGGCACAGCTTCTAGGAAGTCAGTCAGACCACAGTCCCCCCAGCCCCACAGCACTCAAGGGCGCCCATGTGCCCGCACACCAGAGTCATGACTGGGCTGGCCTTGTCAACTTTTGCAATTTTTGCTAATCTGATCAGTGGAAAAGAAATCTAATTTTTACTTTCATTTTTAATTTGGTAATGTAAGATTGCTAATGATGAGTTGACAACGCATTCATACGTTTACTGTCCATTTATACTTCTTGGGTCCTAAATTGCCCTTTTATCCTTAAATTTCAACCTAAAAGGGATGCATGTGTTACATACTAATACATGTTGCTGTTTAGTCGCTAAGTGGTGTCCCACACTTTCATGACCCCACGGACTGTAGCCCACCAGGCTCCTCTGTCCATGGGATTTCCAGGCAAGAATACTGGAGGGGGTTGCCATTTCCTTCTCCAGGGTATCTTCCCAACCCAGGAATCAAACCCACGTCTCCTGCAGTGGCAGGCAGATTCTTTACCACTGAGCCATCAGGAAAGCCCACAGTAATACATAACCTTTGTAAATAATGCCAAGACTTACCATGAGCTCTTAAAAAATCCTGCCCTCCCCTCCCCTGTGCTTTTTAAAAACTGAGAAGGCAGACTGCCCCTGAACTTAGTGACAGCACTCAAGGGCCTTTCCATGGCTGGCACATTCTACAACACAGCCTCACCCAGGGTGAACTTACCGCAGCGGAACACAGAGAGCTGGGCCAGCATGGGCACTTGGTAGGATTTCCCGTCAGCTGCCACAAATGTGCGCTTCTTGGTGTTCTCAGGCAGAAACCGTGATCTCCACAAACCCTTAAAATACACTGCGTTGACCAGGACCAGTCTGGTGAGGACGCCGTTGAGAAGATCTGGGGACAGCAGACTGTCGATCATACCTGTGCAGGCAGAGAACAGACATGGAGGACACTTGGGACCGGCCATCCATTAGCGGGCAAAGGCAGCTGAGGGGTCAGGGGGAATGAAAAAATCTAACAAGTTTTAAGATTCAAAGATTTTTAAAAGACCTTCCACAATATCCTCTTGTCCTTCTAATTGTTTTCCTCACTAAAAATTAAAAGCTGAAAAAAAAATTAAAAATCAGTGAACTAGAAAAGACTTCAGAGAACCTCTATTTAGAGTCACCAAACTTTTCTTCAAGAAATTCTTTTAAAGTTGTAGGATATAAGAGCAACATACTAAAAATCTCTGTTTCTGTACACTCAGAATGACCAATTAAAGAATAAAATGAGAACAAATCCACTTATAATAGCATGAAAAATAATCAAAGGAATATATCTGATAAAAGCACAAGACAAGAACACTGAACCAGAGATCAAATTGCCAACATCCGCTGAATCATAGAAAAAGCAAGAGAGTTCTAGAAAAACATCTATTTCTGCTTTATTGACTATGCCAAAGCCTTTGACTGTGTGGATCACAATAAACTGTGGAAAATTCTGAAAGAGATGGGAATACCAGACCACCTGATCTGCCTCTTGAGAAATTTGTATGCAGGTCAAGAAGCAACAGTTAGAACTGGACATGGAACAACAGACTGGTTCCAAATAGGAAAAGGAGTACGTCAAGGCTGTACATTGTCACCCTGTTTATTTAACTTATATGCAAAGCACATCATGAGAAACGCTGAGCTGGAAGAAACACAAACTGGAATCAAGATTGCCAGGAGAAATATCAATAACCTCAGATATGCAGATGACACCACCCTTATGGCAGAAAGTGAAGAGGAACTAAAAAGCCTCTTGATAAAAGTGAAAGTGGAGAGTGAAAAAGTTGGCTTAAAGCTCAATATTCAGAAAACAAAGATCATGGCATCTGGTCCCACCACTTCATGGGAAATAGATGGGCAAACAGTGGAAACAGTGTCAGACTTTATTTTTCTAGGCTCCAAAATCACTACAGATGGTGACTGCAGCCATGAAATTAAAAGACGCTTACTCCTTGGAAGGAAAGTTATGACCAACCTAGATAGCATATTCAAAAGCAGAGACATTACTTTGCCAACAAAGGTCCGTCTAGTCAAGGCTATGGTTTTTCCTGTGGTCATGTGTGGATGTGAGAGTTGGACTGTGAAGAAGGCTGAGCACCGAAGAATTGATGCTTTTGAACTGTGGTGTTGGAGAAGACTCTTGAGAGTCCCTTGGACTGAAAGGAGATCCAACCAGTCCATTTTGAAGGAGATCAGCCCTGGGATTTCTTTGGAAGGAATGATGCTGAAGCTGAAACTCCAGTACTTTGGCCACCTCATTCGAAGAGTTGACTCATTGGAAAAGACTCTGATGCTGGGAGGGATTGGGGGCAGGAGGAGGAGGGGACGACAGAGGATGAGATGGATGGATGGCATCACTGACTCAATGGATGTTGAGTCTCAGTGAACTCCGGGAGTTGGTGATGGACAGGGAGGCCTGGCATGCTGCGATTCATGGGGTCGCAAAGAGTCGGACATGACTGAGCGACTTATGTGATCTGATGTGATAACTAATTCCCTATAAGCCCGTTTTAAGAACATTTTGCTGCTGCTGCGTCACTTCAGTCGTGTCCGACTCTGTGCGACCCCATAGACAGCAGCCCACCAGGATCCCCCGTCCCTGGGATTCTCCAGGCAAGAACACTGGAGTGGGTTGCCATTTCCTTCTCCAGTGCATGAAAGTGTAAAGTGAAAGTGAAGTTGCTCAGTTGTGTCCGACTCTTAGCGACCCCATGGACTGTAGCCTACCAGGCTCCTCTGTCCATGGGATTCTCCAGGCAAGAGTACTGGAGTGGGGTGCCATTGCCTTCTCCGTAAGAACATTTTACTTATCCTCATAAGCTATACTCATTAATTCATTTCTGTGTTTGATAATAACTGACATGTATGACTGCCATTGAGGGCTTTGGTTGGTACAAGATAAACTGGTGTCATGTTGATTTGTTTTAACTCTTGGGTTGATTTAATCCCAGTTAAAAATAAAGGAACATTTCAGCCTATGCAATGTTATCAAAGCTAAATGCTTAATTTCTCTTAAGATTTTAGGAATGTGGAGCATTAGTTTGGAATCCCTGGTTATTACAAAGCTACTTAAAGAAGAGGTAGGACTAAAATCGGTGTCTATATTGATGGGTCAGGGATCCGTCTAGGCTCATATTACAGAGATTAAAAAGAACCAGGGTCTGTCTGTACGAAAAAACTATTTGTTAAGGAAGAGCTCTTCACAAGACATCGGGGTGGTCCAGCTTGTTTGTGCAGGAGTGAAGGAGCAAACATAGCTGTTGTGGTTTCAGGATGCTCTTGTGAATGCATGAAGATCCCCCTCAAGTGCCATCTCTGCCTGAAGCTTTGGATTTTCATTTAGGTTCCTTTTGCTTGGCGTTTAAAGATTCAATTGTGTGTTGGTGTGTGTGTGCACCTGTGTATGTGTGTGTATCTGTCTCTCCGAGTGTGTACAGGTTTAAGAGAGATCACTAATACCAGAACTATTAAAAATGAGTTCACTGTAGCTTTTAATCCAAAAAGTACCTAATATAAATGCCTGTTACAATACCTTAAATGGTGGGAATAAAACCAACAGCTTCTGAAGAAGCAAGACTATCTAATTCAGCAGAGAGAGCTTTAAGTCCTTTTAGATGAAGCTCAAGAAGACTCAGATGGACAATAAACAGATGTTTATGTGAGTCATGGTTAAGAAGCACACCAGGATGGATACCCTAACCAGCAGGGTTCTCTTAAGTCAGTCAGTGTCATCACTGTTCTTTACTTACACCAGGGGGCGCCAACGCCCCCTTATAGCAGGATCTGCAAGAACACAAGCGCTATAAATAGCCATTTTTCTAAGCAAGCGGCCTCTGTGAACACTGGATCCTGTGGGAAGGAAGTGAGAATTCTGTGCTCCAGCAAGTCGGTTTCCCAATAGCTGTGTCTTGCCTTCGCTGGGACCATTATCCATCCAGTCCAACTCCTACATACCTTTGAGATACAGCTCAATGGTCCCCTCTTACAACTCTTGTCTGACCCTCCTCCCATCTCCCAGGAGTTTCCATAAAACCCAATGCTCAGCACTATTGTTACACTGCAGCATTTTATTCTAGCCAAATGTAACATCTGTCTCCCTCAACTAAACCGTGAGCTGTACAAGAGCAAGCACCCTGTCATCAATTATTGAAAAATCACACCTAAGACGCTACGTTCACTCTTCTGTCGGTGCATACCAAGAGTCTGAAGCAATCTCTTCTGCCCTTTTTCCTGAGACAGATAAAGCCTCTTACGGCCACTAGGTTTAGGCTGGCTCAGTGGTAAAGAACCTGCCTGCCGATGCAGGAGACACAGGTTCAATCCCTGGGTCAGGAAATTCCCCTGGAGAAGGAAATGGCAACCCACTCCAGTATTCTTGCCTAGCAAATCCCAGGGACAGAGGAGCCTAGTGGGCTACAGTCCGGGGCGGGTCACAAAAGGGTCAGATGCAACCTAGCAATTAAACAAGAACACTGCTACTGGTAGAACGGAGATATAATAAGGGAGCACAAAGAAATAAGAAGAAAAAAATGCATGGTTTAGAGGCAAGGAGGGACCTGCCATCAATAATTGTCATGAACATGCATCCATCATCTATCCACGCATTCATTCTTTGATGCCTGCCTACCATGTGCCAGGGATTCTTTTAGGTAAGAAAACAAAACAAAAATAAACCCTGTCCCTCAAAAAGCTATAGATTAGAGGGAGGTGGAGACTGACATAAGTGACTTGGAAATACAATTGTAATAAATATCCTGCAGTAAAAGTATGGATACTTAAGGATGTAAGGGCAAGTAAGAGGGGGATGCGATCTGGTCAGTGAGATCAGGGATGGGTGGGCTCCTTGAGGAAGTATTACATGAACCCACAGCTGTAAAAATAACTCACATTTGCTGAACATTATTTCTAAAGTGTCAACTTTCAATGCCTTATGAGTATTATTCATATTCCCATAACAGCCTTAATGTTATTACAAGAATTCTAGTAGGCACCACTGTCTTTTTTTCCTTCCGTCTTTCTTTTTTTGGCTGCACCATGAGACTGGCAGGATCTTAGTTCCCCCACCAGGGATCGAACCCGTGACCTCGGCAGTGAAAGCACTGAGTCCCAATCACTGGACGTCAGGGAAGTCCGGTACCACTATTATATCATCTCCCCATTTTACAGAGGAGGATGCTGAGGCACAGGGAGGTTAAGTAACCGGCCTGAGGTTACACGGCCAGTAGGTGGCAGAACTGATATTCAAACTAGGCACTTAAGCTTGTAAGGGCTATGCCATTCATGAGATAGTGTGAAATGAACAGGCCAGGGGCTACTGGGGAGAGAAAGCATTCCAGGAAGCAGGATGCACGAGGGTGTCTGTGATTGGAGACAGGATGGCCGAGAGATTGGGAGGGGGCCCGCGTGGCTGGATCCGAGGCCATAGAGAGGGTGTCCCAGGCAAGCCGTCACCATATCCCTGGCACACTGGAAAGTCTCCCCCACCCTCTGCAGGGCAGGATCTGTCATCTCCACGTGGTGGTCTTCCACATGTGGACTGATTCACCTCCAGTGTCTCTCTGAGACTTCGCATGTAGCCAAGTGCCTCTGAGTGGGGCCGTCTGAAAATCTGTAGGAGTGTTTCTGGCTGAGTGGACAGTGACCAGAGATGCTACCTGTCTTGTAATGTTCAAAACAGCCCCACGCCGTGAACGGTCCTGCTTCTGGCATAACTTTCCAACACTCCGCTGCAGAGTCATGTTGCTGAGAAACCTGCTCAAGGTCATCTGAGCCCAGAACCTCACTCTTCTTGCTGGTAAACACAAAGTATCTTTTTTTAAAATAATTTATTTTTAATTGGAGGATAACCGCTTTACAGTATTGTGTTGGTTTCTGCCATATATTTTGCGTACTGTTGACGGACACTGAATTTGCCAGGAAAGTGATGACCACGCAAACCAAGAAGGGCCTGTACTTGTTTTGGTCGGAAATTTACAAAGAGTTTTGCAGTGTTTTAGAAAAAAACTGCATCAGTGATGGCAACACAGCCTGTGGTTTTTATGTCACCAGTGGGGTGGGCCTGACTCTGCTTTTGTGGCTGTCAATTCACAGTCAGTGTGAATGTCAATTCCCATGTCAATTCTTATTCTAAGATTCTGTTGCATATTCAGGGGTGGCTGTACCCAAGGGTTTACCTATTGAACTACATCCATAAACTACTTTTGTTTTTCCTAGTATTTCAGCTTGGCATTATATTAATTTTTTAAAATTTATGTACGTGTGCATAGGTTACAGGAGCTATGCATTTCACTTCAAGAGAGTATGAAAATCTTTTTTTGACAGCTAGTGTTAGGTCTGCAGGGTTGAAGAGTACTTGTTTAGCCTTACTGTTTTCCTTTCCCCAGATGCTATGAGCAATGCATTGAGTCAGTGTGTGTTCAAAGTGGCCTGAAACTGTCGGGCGGCATCCTAAGGGACTTACTGCTCCCAGGACACAGCAGAGGAGAAGACTAGGTGGGATCTGACATGTCACATCACACAGCCACTCTGTATCTGAGTGCCATCAGCTTCCTGCCTCTGTTCTCAGTCCTACAGGCTCAGAAGTCACACTAATCCCCTCCCACTCGCTGGTCTCCTGATCATTTCGTGGTTTCAGGAAGGGAGCCTAGGTTGCACCGTGCAGGGTCCTGTTTAGAAGGGATGGCACGGGTTTACCAACACCACCCTGGCTCTCCTCCACCCTCTGGAGCATCTTTTCTAGCCCCTCATGTGGTTTGCAAATATTTGCCTTGACAAGTTTGGAGGGAGACTAGGGGAGAACTTGTTTTAGTGCAGAAGGCTAGGCCCCTGCCTCAGAGCTTCTGCCTCAGCAGACTGGGGGTCCAGGGATCAGAATTCTAAACACATGCCCTGGGCCATTCTGAGGCTGGAACCGTGCTTTGAGAGATGTGACCGGAAGAGACAGAGTTTCTCCAAGCTTCCTCTTTGGGCTTATTCTCCTTCTTGCTTCCACTCTTTTGCTTCCACTCTCTTTTGCTTCCACTCTCATGACCTTAACTCCCCTCTTTGTGAAAGATGGTTTCCAAATCTCTGTTTCTAGCCTTAACTTTTCCCTGTTGTTCTGTGCCTATCCCACCTCCTGAATGTTTCCACCTGAAACTGCACTTCACATGTGAACAGGCTAAAAACACTGATGTCAGACATTTCTTCAGTTTCACGGGGGAAGGGACACACATGCACAAATGACCATCACGGTGGACCTGCTGTATCTAATGAAGGGCACAGTCGTGTAAGCACATGCCAACCACAACCCACCAACACACCTACTTCCTGCAATGACAGGCGAGAGGGGAGGAAGGGGAGGAGAGAGGCAACACAGGGGCAGGGGGCCGAGAGGTCCAAACGATTATGTAGAAAATATGCTACAAGGATGTGTTGTACAGCACGGGGCATATAGCTAATATTCTGTAATAACCGTACATGGAGTGCAACCTCTAAAACCCGTGAATCGCTACACTGTACACCGTACCTTATATAATACTGTACATCAACTATACTTCAATAAAGAGAAGCAGGAAGGTGTGGGGAGGGCTCAGTCCTGAACCTTACAGGCTGAGAAGCAAATTCTGGGCAAGGGGGATGCAAGTATAGAAGTAGGAAGAAATAAGCAAAAAAAATCTGCAGAACAGACAAGAGCCTGGGGGCAGGGACCTGGAGATGAGATGCATCGAGGAAGAAAAAGAATCCTCGGAGCTGTATTCTGCCCTGGTCCCTGAGCCACAGGGAGACAAGTCCCCGGTGGTGGGGGTGGGGACGAGCTGTGCCCACAGCAGGAAAAGGGAAGGAAGAAGACTGAGCCGTGGGGCTGCTAAGAGGGAGAGGATGGTGCAGTCAGTGGGGTCCAGGGCTTTCTCCAGGCCGCTGGACTCACTGACCCCAGGTAGGGTCTCAGAGCCTAACTCGCGCCTCTGTCCACAAAGCAGAAAACCACCCCCACTCGCCCTGGGACCCGTGGCCACTCACCCTGCGTCTCGTTCCTGACCCACGCGTTGATGGACGCACAGGCGGAGGCCGGGTCCTCGAAGTTCGCGTTCCGGACTTCACACTGGAACACGTCTTTGTTCCTCGTGACGAAGGGCACTTCCATCTTAGAGTCGTTCTTCACAAACACAGCGTTGGCCACCATCACAATGTCTTTATTCTTCTTGGAGACGATGGCCTTGTTGATCTTCTTTAACATCTTACCGACTCCTGAAGCAGAAAGGAGAAAATGCAGAGATATTTCTATAAGAATTCAAGGCTTTCTTTTAAAAAAAAAAAAAATATCATCTGTAGTATGGAAAATAAGAACAGTATAATAAAAAAGATAAGTATGAGGAGCAAGAGACTAAATCATCTGATTTTTCAGTGGCCTCCTGTTAAGAAAAGAGGGGAGGGTGGAAAATGATACATAACCATTCACAACCCCTCAAGATCAACTGTGGGCTTCCCAGATGGCTCAGTGGTAAAGAATCCGCCTGCCAATGCAGGAGATGCAAGTTCGATCCCTGAGTTGGGAAGATCTCCTGGACAAGGAAATGGCAAGCCACTCCAGTTTTCTTGCCTGGGAAATCCCATGGACAGAGGAGTCTGGCGGGCTACAGTCAGTCCATGGATCGCAAAGTATCAAACATGACTGAGCACACAGACAAACGAGATCAACTGTACGTCTTGCCTGAAAACAGGCCTCTCCCTGGGCTTCTCCACACCTTCCCCGTGTAGGCCTCGCTCTCCTGAAGAGGTTCCTGGCACCAGGCCAACAGGGAGACTGGAACCCTCGTCAGTTATGTACCCATGGGGGAATCAGCCCAAGGACTCTCCCTAATCTGTCTCTCTTTCTTCTGAAGCGCTATTTCCTTTCCTGACAAAGATTTAATAGTTCAATTTCTTGTCTCTATTTTGAAAAAAAAAAAAAAGTATCAAGAAACGTCAGAAAGACTACGAAAAACTGCCACGTGCCACCATCCAAGAACAATGTGATTTTTACTTGATACCAAGCTCACAAAGGGGATTCATTCTATGGCAACATAAGCTTTATTTTTGACTTCCCTGGTGGCTCAGACAGTAAAGCGTCTGCCTACAATCCAGGAGACCCGGATTCAATCCCTGGGCCCGGAAGATCTCCTGGAGAAATAAATGGCAACCCACTCCAGTACTCTTGCCTGGAAAATCCCATGGACGGAGCAGCCTAGTAGGCTACAGTCCATGGGGGTCACAAAGAGTAGGACACAACTGAGCAACTTCACTTTTCACTTTTCACTAAGCTTTATTTTACACGTGACTTGTATGCGCTCCATCTGGTTTCAGGGCATGGAAAAGAGGGAAAGAAGTCACAGAGGATGAAATGCGTGCCTACAAGAGAGCTCAACTTACAGATCCGTCTAACTCACTTGGGGTCCTTTCAAAATGACACTGTTCTAAAACAACCAGCAGGGTCACCTTGACGGTCACTCTGGAAAAGGGCAGGTGAGAGCCCCACGGTCCGGCCCTTTGTGAGGCCTCTGGGGACCCCACCCCTCGTGGGTTCTGAGAGGCGGGCCCAGCAGGAGCGGGCAGGCCCCCTGTATGATGAAGGGACCAGCCGCCGCCAGGGCCCAATCCTGGCACTCGTTCCTTTCAGCTGCACGGCCTCCTCCACCGGCCCCGGCCCCCTCCTCAGAAAAGGTCAGGGTAAGTCCTCCTCCCCTGCCCTGGATTGCCTCACCTCCCTCCACAACCCACGTACCGCCATTCTGAGTTCCCAGAGGCTGAGCCCAAACCAGGGCCTGACAGCCCACCCGGGCTCCCCTGGATGAGTCTGTCATGTGAACTGACTTCGGTCAGGGGAGGCTGCCCAGCGACCGATATTGTCAACATTTTAGAAATACTACCTGACATGGATGTGGCTTGGCGGGAAAACAAACAAGAATCTAGTTGCTCTTTTAAAATGGTGTTGGCCGGCAGGGCCTGGCCGGCCCTGGGAGAGGCCAAGAACCCTATGGGTGGTTTGCTCTGATGTTATAAATCACCAAGAGTTCTGTGGGCTTCCAACGAGGGCAGCACAGTGTGTTCCAAGCATTTAGTCCTCCTGTGCTTCCAACAGGTGAACGAACTGCAAACTCAAGAGGAGGTTTCATGCTGTGTAAACAAGAGTGAGGGCCAGCGTGGGAGGGCAGGGGTGGGTAGGCCTCTGGGGCTGGTGGCCCCAGAGGAGGCTGCTTAGAGAAGAATCAAGCTGGGGTGCAGAGGGAGGCACTCAAGCTCCCAAACCCCCATCTCTCTCCTCTGCTCCGAGTGTCAACAGGGTCAAGACTCCTAGAACCTGATGGCAAGTGGGAGTGGAAGAATGTGGGTGGGAAAGCACCTTCACTTCCCAATAAAGCAACCAAGAACCAGACGTGAGAAAGGAATTGTTCAAGGTCACGGTGCCTGCTGGTGCCAAAGACCAGTGCTGCCCCACATACCCCATGCCCTGGAGGAGGTGGTGGATGGGGACTCAGGTAAGAAAACCTCAGCTAAGGCTGAGTGACAACGCTTAGAGATGCAAGCTCCTAAGTTTAGGCAGGTAATTCAAACAGGGTTTTCCTTCAAGAAAACGAAACCATTCCTATCGGGCCTTACTTGAAAAAGAAATCAAGCTTTTTATTTTGCAATAGTGATAGAGTCACAGGACGTTGCAACACCATATATTTTTCCCTGTATATTTCTACCTTTCACCCGAATTTCCCAATGATAGTATCTTGCATGATGGTAGGATACAGACCCACAACCAGAAAACTGCCACTGGCCCAGGCTCCCACGCACTTGTTTTACACGCATGTGTGTGTGTGTGTGCGTGTGTGTGTGTGCGTGTGTGTGTGCAGCTCTTTGTAATTTCATCCCCTGCGGAGACTCATGTGTCCACCACCAGTGAAGACGCAGATGGATTCCCTAGCACAAGGCTCCCTGCTGCAGCCCTCCATGGTCACAGCCACCTACCTCCCCAAGCTTATGGATTTAAAAGCATATTCACAGCCATAATGCATTCTGAGCCCTGTATACCATTGGGGTGGGGCAGATGGGAAGTTTTGTTTGAGATGAGAAAACAGGAGCATCCAGAGATCAAGTGCCTGCCTGTAGCCCCACAGTTGCAGAGCAAAGCCCAGAGCCCAGCTCTCCCGAGCCCCAGCGCTGCCACTGGCCCTTAGAGGAGGCTGGTCCTCAGGCCCAGGGCGCACTAGCGAGACCCCTCCTGGCTGAGCAAGGGGCCCTCCTGCCCGGGACGCCTGTACAGCCAGGCCCGGACACACGCACCGTTCACGCCGTATCTCATCACCGTGGTGAGCTGCTTCTTGGTCCTGCCATCCGCTCCCAGCTGTAGCATCCCCAGGACGGACGCAATCCCATGCGGAGAAATGATGATGTTGTCATGAGGCTGGGACTTGACGATCTGATTGAAAACTTGGATGCCCGTGTCGGAGCCGAGTTCCTCCAGAGACAGAGGGTTGAACTGGGAGCACACAGAGGGCAACGTCACGGAGGCCACCAGGAAGAAGGGGAAATGCCAATTCATGGTTCCTTCCGGCAAGGACAACCTGAAAGAGGAGACAGAGAAAATATTTACGTTCTATACTGAACAAACATTTATGGAGGAATTACTTTGTACTCAGGCTTCCCTGGTGGCTCCGTGGTAAAGAATCCGCCTGCCAATGCAGGAGACACAAGTTTGATCCCTGGATAGGCAAGATCCCTTGGAGAAGGAAATGGCAACCCTTTCCAATATTCTTGCCTGGAAAACCCCATGAACAAAGGAGCTGGCAGGCTACAGTCTAGGGGTCACAAAAAGAGTCAGACACGACTCAGCGACTTAACAACAACAAAACAACTCTGTACCCAGGTGGCTATGATTTATTAAATCCAGTGTAACTGCAGATCTTTAATATAGTCAAGATAGAACAGCATAGATGAAACTGTTTTCCTTTATATTTTGTGAGGGGGATGGGGAGCTACAGGAAGGAAACTTCCACTTGCTGGTCCCAAGACTGCAGCAAACACAACTCTAATCATTATTTCTTTTTCGTAACCACCCTTCATCCCATCATACCAATATTTACTGAGCACCCGCAGTGTGCCAGGCCCTTGTCTAAGTGCTGAGCACAGACTGTAAAGAAAATGGCCATGATCCCTGCCCTCCGGGAGCTTATATTCCAGAGGAGACACAGAAAACCAGGAGGCAATAGAGTCATTACAGAGAGGGAGCAGGGTCATGACAGTATGAATGGTGATGTAAGTGAAGGAAGCAGTAGGGGTGGGGCAGCATGGGCCTGGATGGGCAGGGAAGTCACTTCTGCAGAGGGACACACGTGCCAAGGCCAGAGTAACCAGAAGAAGTGCGGATCTGGGGAAAGGATGTGCCAGGCGGAGGGGCAGAGGATGGGTTATCAGAGGTTGATGCGGCTGCAATATAAGGGACATGGGGAGGGGGGGTCGGGGAGGGGGTGAAGAAGCAAAAGGGGCCAGATTCTGAAGGGCTTGTCAAGCCCCGTCCGGCTCTTGCATTTCATTCTACAGGTCGTGAGAAACCACTGGAGGGTTTGAAACAAGGAGTGAATCTCTCAGGTTGCTGCGATTATCTTATTAACTACACGTACATGATTTTTACGATAAGCATATGATTTTCTTAACTAAAGAATGCTTAATGAAACTAAATTTAAGTGAAAATAAATGTAAACCTGCAAGAGGGCAGAGCAATCGGCAAATTCAGCAACTGTGAAGACGGCATTGTTTACAGATATTGCCAGTTGTGGTGATTCCTTTGAAATACGCTTTCTTCCTTGATTACTGCTGAGCTTTCTTTGGCTGTGACAAGTAAGAGGTATGAAATTTACATGTGTTTATGGAAAAGCAAATACTCTCGTTAAACAAGAACTTGGAAGTGACAACTGGTAAAACCAGCACAGAACTCAAGGTGTGGCTAACTTGGCTCCTCCCTAGATCTGAGCTCCTGATGGGCACAAGTTTATCCAGGAAACAACTGGTCCTCCTGTTACATGCTTCCCTGGTGGCTCAGATGGTAAAGAATCTGCCTGCAATGCAGGAGACCAGGGTTTGATCCCTGGGTTGGGAAGGAAGATCCCCTGGAGAAGGAAATGGCACCCACTCCAGTATTCTTGCCTGGAGAATACCATGGACACTATGCGTATTTGCATGGGGAAGGTAGAGGGTGTGTCTTCAGAGAATAAGACTGAGGGGAACCTTTTAGCAGAGGTAACCTGGAGGGGAAAATAGTGTCCATGTGCTCCAGGGAAGGAAACGGAACCAGGACAGCATCAGGCAACACGGGAATGTGTGTTCCCTTAGTTCTTGTTTAGTCACTAAGTCGTGTCTGACTCTCTGCAACCACCAGGCTCCTCTGTCTATGGGATTTTTCAGGCAAGAATACTGGAGTGGGTTGCCATTTCCTTCTCCAGGGGACCTTCCCAACCCAGGGATTGAATCCACATCTCCTGCATTGGCGGATGGAGTCTTTACCACTGAGCCACCTGGGGAGCTCCGTGTTCTCTTGCCTTCCTCTTTATTTACTTTTCCTGCTCCCCACTCCAGTAGGTGTTCAATAAATGCATGTGGGATTAAACTTAATGCCTTATATACGTTCTATTTTTGTTATTTTTCATTGCATCAAAATAATGTTATTGAGCATGACTAGAAAATGATTCCTTTTAAAAAATGTATCTTATTTATATTTCTCTGGCTGCACACAGGCTTTCTCTGGTTGTGGAGCACGGGTTCTAGGCTCGCAGGCTTGAGCAGCTGTTATGCACACGGTTTAGTTGCCCCACAGCATGGAATCTTCCTGGACCAGGGATTGAACCCCTGTCCACTGCATTGGCAGGTGGATTCTTAACCACTGGACCACCAGGGAAGTCCTAAGAAAATGATTCTGTTTAGTCCTGAGCCTCACTCACTTTTAGCTTCAAACATTTTCCAACAGAGTAAAATGCACTGGAGTGGGAAGAGGCACCCACTACTTCCCCACCTGCTCCCCACCGAACACGCAGGGCCCCAAGGTGAACCACTAAGGCCATCAGTGAAAGGTGATGGTGGAATATTCTTTATATTGGGAAACAAGCACATTACAAAAAATTCAGAACATTCAGAGCTTAACTGTAGAATGAGTGTAAATACAGCCTGTCTAAATTCAAAACATGTAAGTGACCTACATACACTCCCACTCAGGGCTTTCCTATGGCCAGGGTGGCCTAGTCTGACTTTGGCACCTTGGACCGGCTCTAATACCACAACAATCCTCTGAGTTTCTTTTGGCCTGGTTGACAATGCAGAGCTTCCCAAACCTGACTATGGAAGCTTTACTCAATGCATCTAAAAATTAGACATTAGACACTGTATCCATCCCCTCTCCCTCCCTTCTTTTTTTTTTTTTTCTGGAAATAAATGTCTGCTTTAACCTTTGAGATACTACAAAGCCAGCATAAATATAAAATAGTCAGTACCATCTTTGTTACAAATGGGCCAAATCCGGTGACTGGTACCAACTTAATCAATGTGAACTGTTGACTCTCGCATTTTGGTGGACTCTGGCAGCTGCCTTCAGTGTGCCATAATCCATACTCCCCAAACCTCCCAACAAAATTCTCCCGGATTAGCAAATATTTGAATCTGCATACTCAGAAAGGACACCAAATTGGTTTAGCCTCTGCTAGCTTAAAGCTGATTTACCCAAACACTATAGATTTATGTAGAAGATTGTAAAACGGGTAGAAAGGATCAGTAACCAGGAAAAGCTACATTCCAAGGTCTTGGAATCAGCAAAGACTGTCTCCCAAATAAACAGCCACCTTATTTAGCAGAATTTTGCTTGGTCGTGAATTTTAGCTAAAAGAACAGTTTCATTATAAAGTGGGGGAAGTCTGCCAGGGGTGTTTTTCTTGGTTCCTTGGGTTGGGAAGTTTTTGAGAGATGTCTGTGTGTAGTTTCATAACAGTACACTGCGACAGGGTCCGGGGCTGTGCAGAACTTGGAATCAGAGCTGTTTGTGATTGATGTTCTGGGCAGAACTTCTTCTTGGCCTCAGTTTCATAGGCTAAATGCTCAGCTGTCTAAACTTACCTGGCTTGTGCGCGTGTCTAAGATTAAGCTTTTACTTCTTCCCAAAGTTCTGTAGCCAGGACAGTGAGTATTAATCCAAACATTACTATCGGCTGATAACATTCCTGATATGAATACATATTCATCTTCAAACAGTCTTTTACATGAAATAACTGTTAGAGTTATCAGGCTTTGAAATGCTTACTCTCTAGAAGGAAGAGATTCTCATTATGGGAGGAACATAGTAACATCCTATTTTATTTTTTTGAAAGAAATCACACTTTAAATGTTCAGGTAAAAGAAGGAATAAAGATGTCGCCCAAATGTATTACACAGCATCAATATGGACGATCCTGCTGCTGCTGCTGCTGCTAAGTCACATCAGTTGTGTCCGACTCTGTGCGACCCCATAGACGGCAACCCACCAGGCTCCCATTTCTTGAATAATCTTTTCATAGTAGTGAAAAGTCTCTACTTTAAGCCATTCTTGTAGGGAGATCACAAACCTATAAATAAAGCCATTATTTCAGGTGAAAATGAAAGTCACTCAGTCATGTCCGACTCTTTGCAACAGTCCATGGAATTCTCCAGGCCAGAATACTGGAGTGGGTAGCCTTTCCCTTCTCCAAGGGATCTTTCCAACCCAGGGATTGAACCCAGGTCTCCCACATCGCAGGCATATTTTTTACCAGCTGAGCCACAAGGAAGCCCATTATTATAGGTATATCCTTCCAAATGTGGGCTTCTGTTTCCCCATGAACTTCTTGTTTCTGACTTCAAATCTTTCCTTTCCAGAGTGAGGAATGTTTTTGAGCTTTAAGTGAGATTTAGTGTTGTAAATCTGGCTTCCCAAATGGCACTAGTGGTAAAAAACCTGCCTGCCGATGCAGGAAACACGAGAGACGTGGGTTTGATCCCTTGGTCGTGAAGATCCCCTGGAGGAGGAAATGGCAACACACTACAGTATTCTTGCCTGGAGAATCCCATGGACAGAGGAGCCTGGTGGGCTAGTCTGTAGGGTTGCAGAGAGTCAGACACGACTAAAGCGGCTCAGCACGCATGCACACACAGTGTTGTAAATAATGGGTTGGCAGTTTTGCAAACAGGGCTTCCCTGGTGGCTCAGTCAGGGAAGAATCTGCCTGCAATCCAGGAGAAGCAGGTTTGATCCCTAGGTCGGGAAGATCCCCTGGAGAAGGAGATGGTAACCCACTCCAGTATTCTTGCCAGGAGAATCCCATGGACAGAGGAGCCCAGCAGGCCACAGTCTATGGGGTCGCAAGAGTTGAACACAACTTAGCAACTAAACCACCATCAGTCTTGCAAGTGCCAGACCCAGAGAGCACTCTGACCACCTATATAAATGTACCACCTATCAAGGGCAGCCATTAAAGAAACACACTCTTTACAGGGCCTGTGACTCAACCATCACTTCTAGGAAGACGATGGCTCCAATGTGCAGCTCACATGCTCAGCCAAATTTCAGTGCCATGCTTCCCACTGTTTGCTGACTATTCATCTGATTGTGCAGAACACTATCTCGGCCTGAAAACCCTTCCCTGGTGGGTCGTGGAGGGCCACTGGCCGAAATCTCTTACATTTATTTGGCCGCCCTGGGTCTTAGTTGTGGCACATGTGATCTTTGGTCTTCGTTGTGGGATCCTTTTTAGTTGCAGTGTGCAAACTCTTAGTTGTGGCACATAGGATCTAGTTGCCTGACCTGGCATCAAACACGGGCCCCCTGCATTGGGAGCGTGGCACCTTAGCCACTGGACCACCAGGAAATTCCCCAACTCTTCTCTTAAAGGGTTGGTTTCCCGTGGCTGGGTCTTGCTCTTGCCCCTGTCTGCGGCATTCCTTCTCTCCCTGGCCCTCCACCTAGCACACCAGAGCTTCCCCCAACTCCTTCCACGGCCTGTGGGAAGTACTCCCTTATTGTCTCCGATGGGACTAGCCACCCCCTTCTCTGAATTCCCACAGCATTTTCTATCTGCACCTCTCATTTTGTTTTTCAAGTATTTTTTTCCCTCCCAACTAGACTGGAAGTTCACAGAAAGCAGGGCCAGAGCACTTTAGAACCCCCATGCCCTCAGGCTCTCGTTTAGGGCCCTGCCACTGGGGAGGAAAGCTAAATCTGAGGTCTAATCCAGCCATTTGAGGGTCTGGTCTGGAATACAAGGTGCTCTAGAAATATTTCAGGCCAGCAGTCCCCAACCTTTCTGGCACCAGGGACCAGTTTCATGGAAGACAGTTTTTCCATGGACCGAAGATGGGAGTGGGGGGATGGTTTTAGGGTGACCTGCATAAGGAACACACAACCTAGCTGTCTTGCATGCACAGTTCACAGTAGGGTTAGTACTCCCGTGAGAACCTATTGCACGGCTGCTCTGACAAGAGGCGGAGCTTGGGATGTAATGCGAGTGATGGGGGGCGGCTGTAAATACAGACATTTTGCTCACCTCCTGCTGTGTGGCCTGGTTCCTAACAGGCCAGTAAAGTTAGAAGATGTCACATACAATCTAGATGTAGAGTTCTTATCAGGAAAAAGGAAAATTGATGGGCATCTGGTAACACAGGGCCCTCATTCCCATGGCAGACATCCCACACAGCAACCACCCCTGGAGCTGACGCCTGCTTTTCTGCATCCCTGGCTCCCACTGCATCCCACCGCCTCATCCCCGCCAGTTGCCGTCACTCACATTACCTCCCTTGTGGAAAGGCCTTGTGGCCAGATTCCTGCAATCGCTCATCAGTTAAACAACGGGGGACCAGTGGAGCTGGTCACAAAAGATGAAGCTTATTTTCAGTCTTATAAATTCTCTCTCTCCTTTTTTTTTTTTTAACAAAACATCTTTTACATATAACATGTGAGCAAATGATAAGTAATATACTTGTGAGCTCAAATGATAAATAATGTGATATCTGCTGAGTCTATTTAAAATAACAAATAAGATGTCTATAAACAGTTTTGGGGGAAAAACACTGGAAAGACTTTTGGTGCCAACTTTTAGGCAGATGATTCCCATCTGTTTTAAGAGGACACAGGAGTGTCTAATAAAAAATGCTCCATCCCTTCTTATTCTCCAAAATATGTTTAAAGTGATGTATTTGGTAAAATGTATATATTTTAAATATCTTTCTGTCATAAAAGATTTCAAGTATATGCAAAAATAAATCCTCAATACCTAACATCCAGATAAAATAACTGTTAACTTGTGGCTTATTTTCTTTTAAAATCAAAGATTATTTTGGAAGCAAATGCTAGACAGTATATAATTCAAAGTATTTTCAATACATACTCTAAACCCAAGGAATACATACACATATTATCCCCCTCAAAAATTAATAACTATTTATTATGTTAAATATCTAATCAGTGTTCAAATTTCCCCGATTGTCTTCCATTTTTGCAGTTTATTTAAATCAGGATCTAAATAATTAAATCAGGATCTCAATAAGCTCCATACCTGGCAACTGGTTGACATGTCTCTTGTCTTTTTAAAAATCTTTCCCTAGTTACTTTATTTTTAACTTTTTCCTGGGGAAGTCTTTCTTTGAAGAGACCAATTTGTCTGTTCCATCATTTCCCAGTTGAGATTTTGCTAACTGCATTCATGTGATGCTGTTTAACAAGCTCCTCTGTCTTCCTTCCTTTCTGTAAACCCATACTTAGACCTAGAACGTTGGTCTGCAAACTCCTGGGTCAGATCTGGCCACGCTTTGTTGCTTTGTCTCTGGTCACATTTAAGCTCCTACAGCAAGTTGAACAGACAGCTGCCCCGTTGGACCGCAAAGCCAAGAAACATTTACTACCTGGCCCTTCACAGGAAGTTTGCCAACTTCTGCTCCAGAGGCTGATCAGATTTAAATCTCTTTTTTTGAAAGAGTATTTCACAGAGGTTTTGTACAAGGGGCTGGAATCAGGAGACAGAGGCTGTCTGTGTCTTTTTTGTGATGTTAGCACTTACTCATGATCATTGCCTAAGTGCATTGTTTTATTACGGCTTGCCAAATGGTGCTGTTGTAATTCTTTCTTTCTTTATTAGTTGGAATATTTCTGTAAAAAGAAATTTCCCATAACCAACTATTTGGTTGTCTTGAGGTTCAGTTTGTATAGCAAAGGCAATAATCCATTCCTTATATCATTCTCCAAATAATGACTTGGTTACCCAGAATTCTTAATGTTAACCAGAGGGGGTTTCCTTGTTTGTTTGCTTAGTATAATTATGAATGCATGTTTTCCAACATATTTTAAGGCTTTTGATTGACTGAGATACTATTACTTTTATTGGTGCTCAGAACAAGCCTCTTCAGGCTGGCCCCTGAACCTTTTATATGACCCTGCAGTCTCAATAGCTCCCTTGTTTCTGGTTTGGCAAGATGTTCTAGGCTTGTTTGACATACTTCCTGTCCCAGTTGGAACCAGATACTTCTCTAGGGAACTCTGGTTCCTTTTAGTGGGAGACAGTATTTAGAGACCACAATCTTAGTATCCTGATCAAATAAACCCTAAATTAACCGTGGGGATACTGGGCAACAACAATATGGAAAAATACAAAATCCATTTACATCTCTCTCTGGACTACAGCCAAATATTAAAATTCAAATTATGGAAGACAGATTGCTTACATGTGAACTGGTTTGCTTCCCAGGGCTATACAGCCCTTATAGTCCTGGATGCTGAGAAGATGAGGGTATGAGCTGGGCATTAGAAGTTGAGCTAGGATAATTAAAACGGATCACTCTCATGTGGAGGTGGTAAGTCTCCTGGATCAACCCCATCCTGAGTGAGACCCTAACAATGCAAGCTCCTAGAATGAACAACTGGCCCACAGCATGACAAGGAGAGTCCCCCAGTTTATGAGGGGGAGAGGGGAGGCATGACAATCAGCTCCCTCCCCTTGATAAACGCTGACATATTCTCAAGTATTAGGAAACTGGAAATGGTTAATATCCTTCTGATTTCAGTGCTTCTAGGATCCTGGTTCTTAGAAACTAAGACCCTTCATTAATTTGCCTCTGGATTAACCAATTCTTCTAGCAGGGGGCTACAGGAGGTAGAGAAAAAGAACAGCACATCAGATTTTATTAGAATCATGACATCTCCCAACAGATTTCTTGATAGAGCTTCCCAAAGAAGTAAATGTGAAGGAAAGGTGTTGGGCTGCCGGACTGAGACCTCTAAGAGGCCTGAAGTAGGACTGTGCTGCCTAGCCATCAGGCCAATGTTTCTCACCAATGCTTTGCCAACAGGCAATGGCCCAACTGGTAAGGGTACTTGGCAAGAGGCAGCCTGGAGAACTTCAGGAGTTGCTCTACGGAGGTGAAGTCCGTGTCTGCAAAGTGACTGTAGCTGTCAAAGCACAAGTAACTGTGGTTAAGTCTGGTCCTATGATGGAGAGAGGGGGACTCCAGTCCCTCAAACCTCTACAAACATTACTGATATATGGCCACCAGAATCTGTCCTCGTTTCCAAATATCTACCACATTCTCTTAAGATAGAAAATTAGATAAACAAGCAAAACGAAAGGGCATCTTGATATCCTTCTTGGGAAGGTATGGAGTGTTATCTGAATGAGTTAGCATTCTTAAGACTTAAGAGAACAAACAGGAAATGCCAACTGATCAAAGTGACAGCAGCTTGGTGGTTTTAAAATGTCTCCTTTCAGGTTACTGGAGAGAGGCTTAGAGAGACCTCTTTGGATTTTTTCTTAAATTTTTTAAGACTTCAAAGCAGATGCTTGATCTGTGACACTAATTCCCTTTGCCAAAAAGGAACCTAAAAATACCCAGGAAAGAAATGTTCAGCCACGGAAATGTATGGCATCAGCGTCTAAAAGGTTCCTTCAACCAAGAGACACACATTGTAAGTACACTCTAACCGACATCCAAGTGCCTTTCATCCACACACCATTCATTCTGAAATCTCTTTTGGGGTGAAAGGGAAAGGCTAGGAGAAAGAAGGTAATTGGGGTTTTGTTAGTTGTCCATCTCTTTTTTTATGGTTCTTTTCTTAAAAATTGAGAATTGTCCAATTTTTAAAATACAAGATAATGAGACATTTATTTTCTTTTCCTCTAAGTGTCAGGGTAAATTTATCTAAGGCTCAAATCCCAGTTTTACCATCCACTAACAAAGAGATCCAAGGTAAGTCACAATCTTTATCAACTTCAGCTTTCTCATTTACTGTATTAGAAATCAAATTTCAAGGGTGGTCATGGGAATGCCATCTGCACAACAGAAAGGCAGACAGGACCGAGCACAGTGCCTGGCTCAGAGGAGGGGGCTCAGTAAATGTTGTTTCGTCTCCCTTGATGCTCAAACAGTCTCTGATTTTCATTTCAATAGCTATTAAGAAAGTCTCAAGGATCGAGCTAAGAAAACAGGTCAAACAATACTTCCACCTTAATAGAGCCCTGTCTGTATCTTTACAACTTCTTTAGACTATTTACGAAAAAGGAGACAGCAACCCACTCCAGTATTCTTGCCTGGAGAATCCCATGGACAGAGGAGCCTGGCGGGCTACAGTTCATGGGGTCGCAGGAGTCAGACACGACTGAGTGACTAAACCACCACCAGACTATTTACACAGAGCAATACAGTGCTGGTGTGTTCCCAAATCTTTATAAGAGAAAGAAGGGGTTTTATATGGTGGGAGTGGAGATAGGTAGGGCTTCCCAAGTGGTGCAGTGGTAAAGAATCCACCTGCTGATGCAGGAGACGTGGGTTTTATCCCTGTGTCAGAAAGATCTCCTGCAAGAGGAAATGGCAACCCACTCCAGTATTCTTGCCTGGAGAATCCCATGGACAGAGGAGCCTGGCGGGCTACAGTTCATGGGGTCGCAGGAGTCAGACACGACTGAGTGACTAAACCACCACCAGACTATTTACACAGAGCAATACAGTGCTGGTGTGTTCCCAAATCTTTATAAGAGAAAGAAGGGGTTTTATATGGTGGGAGTGGAGATAGGTAGGGCTTCCCAAGTGGTGCAGTGGTAAAGAATCCACCTGCTGATGCAGGAGACGTGGGTTTTATCCCTGTGTCAGAAAGATCTCCTGCAAGAGGAAATGGCAACCCACTCCAGTATTCTTGCCTGGGAAATCCCACGGACAGGGGAACCTGGCAGGCTACATCCATGGGTACACAAAGACTTTCACAAGACTGAGCAACTGAGCATGGGAGGCAGGTAAGTATGTTCCAAAAAACCTTTAATGGTTGTGTGAGATGTTTTTTTAGGCTGCTGATTTGGGCCATTAAATGTTTTACATGTGATGTCAAGTCCTATAGACTTCCTTATTGACAAATCTTTAAGACACAACAGTTTATATGGATGACTTTCTAATCAATAGCCTAAAATATTAGAGTGATACGGACTGGTGGTTCTCAATCTTTAGAACAAGGCAGCACATTTTTGAGACCTAAGAAAAGTATTATGGATGCTTCATGACTAATTATATTTTTAGTATTGGTGAAAAGACACAATAAAATACTACCATGAATCCATAAACACCATTAAAATGCAAATTATTTCTATTTATATATAGTAGCATCTTGATACATTTTAAGACAATCATGTTTTGAGATATTATTTATTCAGTCTATACTGAAAGTTAGACCAGGAACATGACTTTTCTGACCCTTGAGAATAACTCTGTTGTCGTCTACAGGTCTTCAATTCATAGGTCAGAAATCAATGCTCTCTAGACTTGTTGCTTAAAAAAAAAAAAAAAGAGTGAACAGTAAGTGCTGAAAGTGTAAATTGATAAAATTCTTTCTGAAAAACAATTCTTGGTATGAAAATTCTTAAAAGTGTGTATACCTACTGGAACAGTAAGAGCTCTTCAATCTTAAAGTAACAATAATAATTATAAAAGATTTGAGCCTAAAAAGGTTCACTGTGGAGTTGTTTCTCGTAGCAAAATCACACAATATTCTTTGCAATAGATAATTGCAACAGCAATGGTCACTGCAACCTAAATTTCCAAGGGAGGGACACTGTTGGTGACCTCTTAGCAGCTCTGTGCCCTTTTCCTCCAGCTTCTGTGTGCTTTGATGTTAACTCTATGTACCCGTTATTTTCAGAGGCTTGCCACTGCGAGTTGGAGCCCACAATCTTAGTGGGCTGTAAGTGCCTGGGAGGTTACATACACCATTCTGCCCAGAAAAATTAAATAAACCTCCCAGCTCATACAGATCATACAAGGTGAAGAGATGTCTGAAAACTGACACATTTAGCCAGTCTATCATGCTGACTCTTGGGATGCAGTTTAAAGGGTCAGCTGAGGGAAGAGTAAAGAAACACTGCCTTCTTTCTACCTCTCTGTCCTGTGCTTAAATCATCAAATACTCAGAGTAAACAAGTGACCACAGCTCTACAGAGCACAGGAACTGAAGAGAATGCTTGTTCCTCTAGGGCCATGGTTCCAACTGGGAGGGGGAGTGACACTGCCCCCCTCCCCTGCCCCAAGGGACATTTGGCAAGGTCCGGAGATGTTTGGGTTTGCCGTACGTGGGAGGGGGTGCTGCTGGCTTTTCATGGGTTGAGGCCAGGGACGCTGCCTGAGCCGGCTCCCCGCTGCAAAGAGTCATCCGGCCCCAAATGTTAGTTGTGCCAAGGATAAGAAGGCTGTTCCAGCACAAAAAAGCACACATGTGCACTCTTCCCTCGTGTGTCATGACTGACTTTCCTTAACTTAGAATCGACGCTTCAGTCCGATCACAAGACTTGTTTCTTATCAAAGCGACAAATGTCACATTGACTCTCCCTGGAACTTTGGACCCCAGGCTTCTCTACCTAGGGGAGGAAGGCAGCCTGCCCATCCCTTTTGGGAATCCCAGACGGGAAGCTTTGTGTTACCATTAGATAAAGCTGTGGCCTGTCAGCCGCCTTATCAAATCAGGCTCTTCTACAAGCCTGTGAAGTTCTGCGGCTGGAGCAGGGGGTGGTGCCCATGTCACCCCGAGCCCCCTGCAAGGAGCAGCACGGAAGGCGTTAACAGCAGGCCCAGTTGCTCCTGCACCTCGGGAGGACCAGCCCGAGCCTCCCTCTGCTGCGGCTCACCCTTGATGTTCCTCCCATAAAGCAAGAGTAACCAGTTATTACCCCCATCAGCCTGCCCCCTCCCCACTGCCTACTCCTCCACACCCAGCAGTCCTTTCTTTCTCCGCCCCACCGCCCACCTCAGTGGTTCAATGGTAAAGAATCCATCTGCCAATGCAGGAGATGCAAGAGACGCGGGTTTGATCCCTGGAGAAGGAAATGGCAACCCACTCCAGTATTCTTGCTTGGAAAATTTCATAGATGGAGGAGCCTGGCAGGCTACATACAGTCCATGGGATCACAAAGGGTTGGATGTGACTGAGCACACATGCAAAGCAAAGCCCACTCTATCATTCAGGCTCACGGCACCAAAACTGCCAGGTACAGAGAAAAGCCTAAACTGCTCACACATACCCTACATTTATACTTACGGCTGACTGCGCTTACTCCTTGGCATGTTTCTGAACTAATTATATTCAGTTACATGCTTAGCTAAGCAAAACTGAGCCCAAACCTCTATTTTCCTCCCTTTTCTCATGAAAAGGGAGCAGAGGCCAGCAAGAGAGGGGAGGTGACTCAGCTGATGAATGCTGAATTGCGTCTCCAGGCAAGCCCTGCGCCAAATTACCCGCAAAATGCCACCTGCAGGAGGTTCCTGTTCTGCCCGTAGAGATGCTCCTCAGAAGGAGCATTCAGAGGTAGCAGGAGGCCTCCTAGCTCTGGGAATGATGGAGATGCTTTTTCTAGGCTCTGAGGGCCCCTGCCCTGGCTGTGTTAACAGAGGATGTGGGCTTTAATCAGGCAGGAAGTCAAAGACTCCTGCATCCTTACTCCAGGCAGCAGGGGAAGGGGGTAAGGAAACCATACTCAGCTAAGAAGAGGAACTCTAGATTTCGAAGGCTCAAATTCACAACGAAACCCATTTGGTTCTTTTGAAATCAGGTGGTCTTTCTGAGGATGCCACATAAAGAACTGTTTAATGAGGAGGTACCGTTCTTCCATTTATCAATTTCACAAATATTAACGAGGCACTGGTGTGCCAGGAGGACTAGGGGGAGAACCTGGACAGAACGGGCTCGGCGCCTACCCTCTGGAACAGTCTAGTGATGCGGTTCTCCACTGGGGTGGTCTGTCCCCCAGGGAACATCTGGAAACAGCTGGAGGTCTTCGGTCATGACAACTGGGTGTAGAGGGTAGGGTGCTATGGGCATCTAGAGGGCAGAGGCCAGGGTGGTGCTCAACACCCTCCAAGGCTTAGGACAGCCCTGCACAAGGACCTGTCCATTCCAAAACGTCAAGAGGGTCGAGGTTGAGAAACCTTGGACTAGAGGGAAACAGACTTCAATGAGACCATCATGAATCCTGGGTGGATGTTTACATTCACACTGACATATCTGCTTTGCAAGTGCTCTGACAGCAAGTACAAATGACAACAGAGGAACCGAGACACACCTGGGGAGAAGGAGGGACAGGCAGGGGTTGGGGAGGTGCTCTGAGGAAGGGCCAGCCTTGCAGGATGAGCTCAAAAGGACAAAGGGGGAGGAAGCTGGGGGCAGGGGAGAGTGCTCCAACAGAGGATCTCATGTGCAAAAAAGTTTTGTGTCAGGAGGTACTGTGGATGGTTCTGAAAACAGAGATTTTGATTTTTTTTTTTTTTTAACACCATCATCATCCTATAGTCCTTGTAGGACCAGGTCTAACCTGGGGCCATAACCTTAAGAACAACTCATCATGACACACACCTCCTGAGTCTAAACTAGACAGAGGCTGGAAGAACAACGCTTCACAATCCAACATCCATCCTGTCCCCTCACCCCCGCCTTCGGAACCCACAATCAGACACTGCAAGTTAAAGGAGGCAGGAACCTATTTTGTCTTAGCTTTGAAATTAAAAGTATGACCCCCAAAATGAAAAACTGATGAACTGTACCTGGTGGCTCACTGGTAAAGAATTTGCCTGCCCATTTGCCAGGTTTGATCTCTGGGTCAGGAAGATCCCCTGGAGAAGGGAATGGCTACCCACCCCAGTATTCTTGCCTGGAGAATTCCAGGGACAGAGGAGCCTAGCAGAGAGTAGAACACTACTGAGCGACGAACACTTTCATTTTTTATTTTCATAAAAAATAAAAACATTTGCTCTAAACAAACTTATGGTTGCCAGGGGGAAGGATGGGGGAAGGGATAGTTGGGGAGCTGGGAATGGACATATACACACTGCTATATTTAAAATGGATAACCAACAAGGACCTACTGTACAGCACAGAGAACTCTGCTCAATTGTATGTGACAGCCTGGATGGGAGGGGAGTTTGGAGGAGAATGGATACATGGATATGTATGGCTGAGTCCCTTTGGTATTCACCTGAAACTGTCACAGCATTGTTAATTGGCTATGCCCCAATACAAAATAAAAAGCTAAAAAAATATTTGCTCTACCAAGGACTCTGCAAGGATGATGAAAAGACAAGCTACAGATTAGCAGAAAATATTTGCAAACATCCTATCTAACAAAAGTCTAATATGGTATTTAGAACACACAAACAACTCTCATAACAAAGAAGTAAAAAAAACACCAAACAATTCAATCTGAAAATGGGCCAAAGAAACAGACTGACATTTCCTTGAAGAGAACATACAAAAGGCAAATAGGCCCATGAAAAGATATTCAACATCATGAGCCATTCAGTTCAGTTCAGTCGCTCAGTCGTGTCCGACTCTTTGCAGCCCCATGAATCGCAGCACGCCAGGCCTCCCTGTCCATCACCAACTCCAGGAGTTCACTCAGACTCATGTCCATTGAGTCGGTGATGCCATCCAGCCATCTCATCCTCTGTCGTCCCCTTCTCCTCCTGCCCCCAATCCCTCCCAGCATCAGAGTCTTTTCCAATGAGTCAACTCTTCGCACGAGGTAGCCAAAGTATTGGAGTTTCAGCTTCAGCATCAGTCCTTCCAATGAACACCCAGGACCGATCTCCTTTAGGATGGACTGGTTGGATCTCCTTGCAGTCCAAGGGACTCTCAAGACTGTTCTCCAGCACCACAGTTCAAAAGCATCAATTCTTCAGTGCTCAGCTTTCTTCACAGTCCAACTCTCACATCCATACCTGCACTGGAAAAACTATAGCAAAGTTTTAGCCTTTGTTGGCAAAGTAATGTCTCTGCTTCTGAATATGCTATCTAGGTTGGTCATAACTTTTCTTCCAAGAAGTAAGCGTCTTTTAATTTCATGGCTGCAGTCACCATCTGCAGTGATTCTAGAGCCCAAAAATCTACTTCCCATGAAGTGATGGGACCAGATGCCATGATCTTAGTTTTCTGAATGTTGAGCTTTAAGCCAACCTTTTCACTCTCTGCTTTCACTTTCATCAAGAGGCTCTTTAGCTCCTCTTCACCTTCTGCCATAAGGGTGCTGTCATCTGCATATCTGAGATTATTGATATTTCTCCCAGCAATCTTGATTCCAGCTTGTGCTTCTTCCAGCCCAGCGTTTCTCATGATGTACTCTGCATAGAAGTTAAATAAGCAGGGTGACAATATACAGCCTTGATGGACTCTTTTTCCTATTTGGAACCAGTCTGTTGTTCCATGTCCAGTTCTAACTGTTGCTTCCTGACCTGCATACAGGTTTCTCAAGAGGCAGGTCAGGTGGTCTGGTATTTCCATCTCATTCAGAGTTTTCCAGTTTATTGTGATCCACACAGTCAAAGGCTTTGGCATAGTCAATAAAGCAGAAATAGATGTTTTTCTGGAACTCTCTTAGGGAAACACAAATTAAAACACCACCACAGGCTGGTACTACACTCCTATCAGAACGGCTAAAATAAAAACTAGTGATAATACCAAATGCTGGAGAAGATGCAGAGAATCTGGATTGCTTACACATTGCTAGTGGGAATGTAAAGGGGTACAGCCAATCGAGACAACAGTTTGGCAGTTTCTTGTATGTGTTGAACCATACGATCCAGCTATCTTAGACTTTACTTAAGAGAAATGGAAACTCATCATCACACAAAAACCTGCACCAGTGTTGTAGCAGCTTTATCTGTAATAGCTTCAAACTGGAAACAACCAAGATGTCCTTCAACAAGTGACTGGTTAAATAAACTGTGGCACATCCTACATGGAACACAGCACAAAGAAGGGACAAGCCATGGATACACACTGCAACCGGGATGGGTCTCAAGGGAATTACTCTGAGTGAAAAAGTCCATTCCCAAGGGTTACCCACTGGGGAATTCTCTGGCAGCCCGGTGGTTAGGACTCAAGGGTTTCACTGCTGGGGCCCAGGTTCAATGCCTGGTTGGGAAACTAAGATCCCCTACAAATCACACGGCACAGCCAAAACAACAACAACAAACCCAAGCCCCAAAATCATGTATGCTGTATGATTTCCTTGATAAAATAGTTCTCAAATAACAAAATTATAGAGATGGAGAACATACTAGTAGTAACCAGGAATCAGCGGTCTGAGAGGGAGGTGGGTGGATGTGACTATAAGAGGCTGACATGAGGGGTCCTGATGATGAAACTGTTCTGTGTCTTGACTATGGTAGTAACACGAATCTACAATATGATAAAGCTGCATAGGAGTCAATACACACACACACAAGTACATGTAAAACTGCATGAAATCTGAACAAGGTGGAGGATTATACAATTCAATGTTAATATCTTAGTTGCAGTACTGTAGTTATAGTACAGTGTATATAGTACAATATAATATATATTGGTGGGTACTACAGTTGTGCAAGGGCTTTCCAGGTGGTACAGTGGTGAAGAACCTGCCTGCTAATGCAGGAGATGCAAGAGACGCAGGTTTGATCCCTGGGTCTGGAAGATCCCCTGGCGTGGGAAATGACAACACACTCCAATATTCTTGCCTGGAAAATTCCATGGACAGAGGAACCTGGCAAGCTACAGTCCATGAGGTCGCAAGAAGTAGGATATAACTGAGTGACTAAACACACACACACACACACACACACACACACACACACACAGCTGTGCAAGATGATACCTTTGTAGGAACTAGGTGAAGGGTTACAGGCAATTTCCCTCTACTGTTTTTTTTATGGCATATCCATCTGCAACTATCTTAAAATGAAAAATTAAAAATAAAAAGCATTATTTTAAAATTTTAGTCAGCAAATGCACCTTAAGACAGACCTTTTCATTATTTACTTTCTTTTCCCAATATTGCAAGCACACTAAAAATGTCAATATTCTAAAAAAAAAAAAAAAAGATGTCAAAACTATGTGTCTGAATAATTCTGCCTTTTCATAATTCTTTGAGAGAGCACCAATTCTTAGCTGTCTTGGCCGCTGTAAGCTCCGGAGACAAACCACTCAAATTCAAACTGGGTCCCCCACCAATTCACTGCCTGATTTCTGACAAGCACTATACTTCACCTGCTTGCTGCACAGGGCATGTAACAGTAGTCCCTGCTGATGTGCTGATATGAGGAATGAAAAAGGGCGACACAGCTCAGGTTCTTTGGACAGTTCCTGAACACCAAGGAGTCCTTGGGTCTCTGTCCTCAGTCTCTGAACATAGACTCTTGAGCCCATCCTAACAGTTCTTCCTCAACTGCAAAATTTCCCCAAATTCCAATCTCTGAAAATCAAAGGGAATTTTTAAAGCTGCCTTTTCTGTTTTATTCATGGTCTCTTTGCAACTGTGGGCCATTTCCTTCATTTCTTTGGGCTTCAAGGATCTACCGTCTGACTTTATCAGAGTTTCACGTGTGGGCACAGGTCCTCAGGGAAGGGACCTGAGAGCAGCCTTGCCCTCCCAGGGCAGCAGCTGGGCCCCGTGAAGCCTCCTGGAACAGCCCTGGTGATGGTGTCAGGGCTGCTCTAGAATTTTTTTTTTTTTTTTTAGAAAAATGTATCTGATGTCACTGGGTGACCTAGGATATGGGTATCAGGCTCCAGTGACTTTCTGGTGCTTCTTCTGAGACTGCCAGGCTCAGGCATAAGGAGACATGTTTCCTACCAGCTGAAAATGAAATAGGGCAGGACCAGACTGATAAAATTCAGAAAACAGTTTCAGCGTGGCAAAGCCAGACGAGCCCTGTTTCAGAAGCGTGAATGGTGAGCGGAGTCTCATTACTGTTTTATTTACCTAGGTAGAGGGGAAGTCTAATACAGAAAATGCTTGATGATTGCCCAAGGAAGCCATTTAGAAATCACTCTGAGCTGCACTGGAAAGCCTATTATGATGGTAACTGGAGAGAAGAAGCAACCCAGGAGAAATATGTTAGATTTTAGCTCACAGAGCAGACTCTAAAACCCAATGTTTCTTTTCAAAAGAGACACGAGGTAGAAAGATACAGAGAAGTCCCCTTACCGGTTTTCACAGAAATTCTAGGATGGGAAGAAAAAAGAGCCCTCCTCTAAACTTGCTGTTCCTCCTTGTACTACCTACATCCCAATAAGGGTAGCTCCCCATCCATCCAAGAGTCTAAGAAGAAAGTCTGGGAGTCACCCTGCATCTTCTCCCTGACCCCATTTAACCATCAGCAAGCTCTATCCTTCTACCTCTAAGATGCTTCCTGAATGGTCTATGTTCTCCACCTTTGTACTCAGCAAGCCACCGACATTCATGGAAGAGGACATCAGTCTCCCACATCCAGCCCAGAGTCTGCCCTGTCCAGTGACCTTGCTGATAGGGAAGGCTGACCTTGACCCTCGACACCAAGACCGGCATCAAACAGGTCTTCCCTGAGCTCTTACCCTCCCACAGCCTCCAACCCGGCCAGTCTGGTCTGATCTGGCTTCCTCTGCAGCTACACTCTCCCCCTGGCAGTATGCAAAACCTGCCAGGCTCTCTCTAGCTTCAGGCATCTATAATCCTGCTCTGACTACCACACTTGTTGCCTCCTCTTCTCTTTGTGTCGGGGGTGGGGTGGGGGTGAGGGGAAGTGCACTTCTTCTGTCCTGTTCACACTTCCCCGGCATCCAGTGCTGCGCATGGGACACCACAGCGCCCTCTTGGTAACCAAGCCATTAGTGAAGAAGCCAGGCCTTTGGTGATCACCTGAATTCACCTCATGTAATAATACTGATTTGGGGCTTCCCTGGTGGCTAAAGAATCCACCCTGTGATGCAGGAGACATGGGTTAGATCCCTGGATGGGGAAGATCCCTTGGAGGAGTTAGATACAATTTAGCAACTAAACCACAGCTAACATCCATTACAGAAGCCACCATCTTGCAAGCACCGAAAGGTTCGTTCAGATTTTTCCATTAAATGTTATGGAAAAATCCAAAGGAATCTTTTGACCAACCCACTATTTGGGGAGTCATTTCTTTTTTTCTAACACAAAACAAAAAACTTTCTAGACCAGGGCTTCACAACTTTGGCACTACTGACTTTCCATGTTGGATAGCTCTGTGTTGCAAGGCATGCCCTGTGTATTATAGGGTGTTTAGTTGTCTCCTTGGGCTCTCCTATCAGATACCTGTAGCATCACTCATGTGGCTGTGACAAACAAATGTCTACAGACACTGACAAACGTTGCTGGGAGAAAGGGAGCTCACCCCTGGCTAAGAACTGTTGATCCTGAGAAAAGTTAAATACTAGTGGTTAAGACTTCAATTCTGCTCACAGAATGCCTAATTAACCCATGCTTTGATTGAATTGCAGGAGCAAGAATGCATTTTTTCTAATATCTAAATTTTATTTTTAAAAAAACTTTTAATTTTGTATTGGGGTATATCCCTGATAGCTCAGTTGGTAAAGAATCCACCTGCAATGCAGGAGACCCCAGTTTGGTTCTTGGGTCAGGAAGATCTGCTGGAGAAGGGATAGGCTACCCACTCCAGTATTCTTAGACTTCCTCTGTGGCTCAGCTGGTAAAGACCTGCAATGTGGGAGACCTGGGTTTGATCCCTGGGTTGGGAAGATCCCTTGGAGAAGGGTACTGGCCAGGAGAATTCCATAGACTGTATAGTCCACGGGGTCACAAAGAGTCGGACACGACTGAGCTACTTTAACTTTACACTTTCATAAATTAACAGTATTGTGATAGTTTCAGGTGAACAGTGAAGGGCTTCAGCTATACATAAACATGTATCCAAGGGATGCATTTTTGAGGGGGCTTGCCATGTGGCATAGGGGATCTTAGTTCCCTGACCAGGGATCAAACACACACATCCCTGCAGCAGAAGCTCAGAGTCCCAACAACTGGTCTCTCAGTGAAGTTCAAGAATGCATTTTAATACAATGTTACCTAACCAGCATTTACATCTTTTCAATTCGGTGGGAATACGCATTTCAAGCCTCTCCTAACATTTATGAACAACCACGGAGGGGCTAGTGGGTCCATTCTGAGAGACTCAAGCTAGCTTTCTGCACCAGTGCACTAGGTGAGGAGCTGAAGTGAAACAGGAAGAAAAGTATGGTGGGGGTGGGGGGATGGAGCAGGTAGTCCAAGAAGAACTGGGGGAAGGATGAGGCTTCTTATGTTTGATCTAACCTTCTATCTGTGCCTGGTGCGTGAAAACAGGAGAGAGCGCCAAGAGGACACCTTAATGCTTCGTTCGAGTCCTTGCTGAGTGCCCTCCCGCAGGCAGCCGCAAGTTCTCTTTCTTTCCATGCTGTGGCAGAGTCCAGGAATGAAGTGGGAAGGGTGGAATCTCAACACTACTCTGACCCTGTCGACCACCTGCCCCTTAAGACTAACATAAGGCTATTGAGCTTGGAAGAATTCAAAATGACTTCCTACTTTTACCTGCCACACTGCAATAATATTTTCAATTATTGGTTAAACTGCAAATACTCCCACGAGTCATTTAAATAAGTCTCACATGTATGAAATAACCAATTGTGTTCTCAGAGCAATTCCCAGCTGTAAAAATAGACCCACACTGAATGTACTTTTTTCTGCAGCTAATTGAAAATACTGCACGTAGAATGCATGAGCGAAAGCCCCCAGGAGGAATTTCAATTTGCGTTCCCTGTTTTAAAACGTACAATCAAATGCTGTCTTAAAGTGTTCTGTGCACATTTGAGTCAATACTGCTTGCCTGAAGCCCCAACACTTAAATTTTCACACCAGGAATTGATGACCTGAGGTTTTTAATGCTCCAGGTGACTTTTTAAACAATGGCTTTAAGAGGGCTGTGTTTCCCAAGAATACAAACATTCCTGGACTTGATAGATTCAGACCTCTGTGGCCCAGAGAGGGCTTCCCAGGTAGTACTAGTGGTAAAGTACCCACCTGCCAATGCAGGAGACACACGAGATGCTGGTTTGATCCCTGGGTCAGGAAGATCCCCTGCAAGAGGGCATGGCAACCCACTCCAGTATTTCTGCCTGCAGAATCCCATGGACAGAGCCTGCCAGGCTACAGCCCATAGGGTCACAAACAGTGAATGAAGTGACTTAGTACACACGAGGCCCAGACAAAATCCCCCAGGAGACAGCAACGAGTATTTAAACAAAATCCAAAGGAATATTTAAGAAGATGACCACTCTATATTTATCCCATCTTCCCTGGTGGCTCAATTGGCAAAGAAACCGCCTACAATGCAGGAGATCTAAGTTCAATCCCTGGTTCGGGGAGACCCCCTGGAGAAGGGGATGGCACCCCACTCCAGTATTCTTGCCTAGAGAATCCCATGGACAGAGGATCCTGGTGGGCTTCAGTCCACGGGGTCACAAAGAGTCAGATGCAACTGAGCAACTAACACACCACTCTATATGTATATGTTGTCTGTTGCCACACCCTGGCAAGAACCATCCAACCAGCAAAGTTACACAAAACTTAGAAACCATCTGAAGTGATGGGAAGTATAATTTCAAATTTGGCTTCAGTCACCCAATACCGAGGTTCTTCCTTTAGTCTGACTCAGTTTTCCTCACTGAGGTCCCTGCTGGTGCTTTCTGAAGGAATCTGGCGAGGGGAGGGGGAGTAGGGGAGGGGAGGTGTTCTAACCTGTGTCTACTTGGACATGGTGATGGAATAAGACTATTGAGCCCTAGGCCTGCCTGTGTGGGATAAATTCCATCCCTGCTCTGTGACTCCGCTCTCCCATCAAATCAGTGATACCTGCCCCCTCCCCCAAACAGCAAAATCCACACACGAGACACCATCCTGAGAGGTGACCTGACAACTCTTTGGTCCCACAGAACTCTTCCTCATGGGACAGGCCTTTACACAAAGCTGAGGGAGAACAGGGATTTCTGGAATTAAAAATCAAGGACTTACAACACTATGTTGGTTTTCAGTTTTAGGTGTACAGCACTGTAAATCAATTATACTCCAATAAAATAAAAAAAAAGAGAATCAGTACCAGATATACCAAAAAAAAAAAAAAAAAAAATCAGTGACTTAATGGAAGTTCTCCTCACCCATCTCTAACCTCTGCTATAAGATACTGCAGTGAGAGATCATTAGGGATGGAGGAGGCTGGGCTTCTTTTTGTCAGGAAGTCACAGTTTTTGGGGGGGCTCCAAACTCACTGTGGATGGTGACTGCAGCCATGATATTAAAAGATGCTTGCTCCTTGGAAGAAAAGCTATGGCAAAACTAGACAGTATATTAAAAAATAGAGACATAACTTTGCCATATAGGTCCATATAGTCAAAGCTACAGTTTTTCCAGCAGCCATGTATAGATGTGATAGTTGGACCATAAAGAGGGCTGAGTGCCAAAGAATTCATGTTTTCAAACTGTGGTGCTGGAGAAGACTCCTGAGAGTCCCTTGGACAGCAAGGCGATCAAACAAATCAATCCTAAAGGAAATCAACCCTGAATATTAATTGGAAGGACTGATGCTGAAGCTGAAGCTCCATTACTTTGACCACCCGATGTGAAGAACTACTCTTTAGAAAAGACCCTGATGTTGGGAAAGATTGAAGGCGGGAGGAGAAGGGGACGACAGAGGACGAGATGGTTGGATGGCATCACTGACTCAATGGACATGAGTTTGAGCAAACTCAGGGAGATGGTGAAGGACAGGGAAGCCTGGCGTGCTGCAGTCCATGGGGTCTCAGAGTAAGATGTGACTGAGCGACTGAAAAACAACAACAATACAGTTTGTAGGGGAGAATGTCTCTCCAGTTTCTGAGGACCAGTTATGTTCACCATAACTGGGGAGCTAGTGAGTTACTGCACACAGGAGAGGGGAGGGCTAGTTTATGAAGCTCTTCCTGTGTGCACAGCCCTGTGAATGCATGGTCTTACTGAATCTCACATGAGCCCTTTGGGTTAGAGCTGAATTAACAGGGATGCAGAGAGGCTGAGTCATCTGTCTCACATCACACAGCAAGAAAGAGGCCTTAGACGACATGGACATGCCCACCACCACGTGACAGACATTGCCAGAGGCTTCTCCCAGGTAGAGTGCAGAGGTGGTCCCGTCACTTGCCTCCCCTCATCCACTCCCTCTGGATCCTCTTTCACCCCCCAAGTCAGAGCTCAGGGTTGGTGCTGATCCCTTCCCCCAGCTTCGCCTTACCTTCTGCTCCTGGATGCTGAACAGTGTGTTCTGAGCACATCTGCCAAGCGTCCGCCACGCTGCTGCAAAAGGCGCCCCTTCTTCCAGCATGAAAGTCTGTTTTTTTATGTTCTAAGTATCATCTGTGCTTGAATACATAGTGTCTCCCAAAAAGGACAGTTCCCTTGTCCAGCGAGAGAATCCCAACACCTCCATCCCAGCACGCCCAACCCACAAGTTCTGGTCAACATGACTAAACAAACTTTATGACTTAGTATGTGAAATCACATATATTATGATCTAGAAATAGAACCTTTCCATTTCCACCTTCCATGAAGCAATTTAATTCAGAGTTCTCCCCACAAGTCTTCTCCATGCCTGTCATCGCTTTTTGAGTCTAACCATTTCCTTCAGCACATTATCTACTTTCCTTCCGAGCTCCCTGTGATACTGTACTTTTCAAATCTGTGTGTGACACTTCATGAAAAAAGTCTATCCTAAGCCATAAGAAGCCCCTCCACAGATCATCAGAACAGTGGCCCTCACAGACAAAACTATATCCGCGATCCCCACAGCATATTACTGGCTGTGTTACATTTTAAAGTGACCCTTTGTGGCTTAAATTTGACCTGACAGAGTAGCTAACCTTCTCAGCAAACCTGTTTCCTCTTCTGAAGACGGGGCAATAGCTTGTGCTGTAGGTGGGAGTGACTACAAAACTGAAATGCAGTGAACAAAATGGGAGTAGAAATGCTGTCCGCAGGCCTGGCCCATCCAGACCTGCCCTATGCAACCTGCCATGACCTTTCTGGTTCCACCAGCTTGATGCCGACCAGCATCATGCCCTCAGAATCCACCTGTTAAATGAAGTGGAACCACGTGATGGAAAGAGGCTGCATCACTGAATCACCAGGTTGGAAAAGAACGCACCAATCTGGGGCTTTATGCAAGCGGAGAATAACGTTCCATCACATCTGCACCATGGCACATGTTTGGGTTTACTTTTTACAGCAACTAGCATGACCATAACTAACACAACACATTCAACATTTGGTAACTGTGAAACCATGACCTCAGGAATAACGACTAAGCCTGTATTCAATTTCTCTGCCTTTTTAAAAAAATGCCTTTTCATCATGCAATCTCTCTAAGCACTCATACTAAGTATTGATAAAGGTGATTTCAGGCTTATGTGCTTTCTGTCTGTGTTCTCATGAGTCTCACCCATCCGGTGTTTTTGGTAAGCTGTGACCGATAAACATATCAAGATCTTTGCAAAATGGAAGATTTTGTAAGGACCCCAATATAGAGCAAATCTCTCTTTGGCTGAGGGACAATTTCAGAAAAATTTTCACTTCATATTCACACAGGTTTTGAACTAGGATACTCTCTTTTTCACAGACAAAATTCCCCCATTTTAGTGCCTCTGGGGGCTTCCCAGATGATGCTGGTGGTAAAGAACCCAGCTGTCAATGTAGGAGATGTAAGAGATGTGGGTTTGATCCCTGGATTGGGAAGATCTCCTGAAAGATGACGGCAAGGCAACCCACTACCGTATTCTTGCCTGGAGAATCCCATGGACAGAGGAGCCTGAAGGGCCACAGTCCATAGGGTTGCAAAGAGTCGGATACAATGGAAGTGACTGACTTAGCATGCCTGCAATGCTTTTTAGTGACTCATTAAGGCATCTCCAAAATACCCGTTTGGCATACCTGACCCAGAAAACAGCAGGCCTTGCTGCAATTTGGGACACTTCAGGGTCTTGAAGTCTAGAGTATTTACTGAAAGTGAAAGTAACATGCAAGTAACATTTTACGCTTTCCAAAGTCATATATTAAAACTTCCATATTTTTTATGAGATCTGATCTCTCTGCCAGGAGCCCATGAGAGACTAAATGGCCAACTTTTATTATGGATACAAATCAGTAAATAGCAATTCTACACAATTTAGGGCAAAATGGATTTTGTGGAGAGTAACCTGAAAGAAAAAGAAAGGGCCACATTACCCAAGAGGGCCATCTGCACGTTTGTGCTTGTTAGCCACAAGCCAACACTTCACACTGTGCACACTTTACCTCAACACATACAGACACACGCATATGAACACACGTGAGTTGTAGCGACTGACATTTAGGAAACTCCTCTGAGTAAAGGGCTTTAGCATCAGCATGGCTGAGCCTTCCAGGCTCCTGGAAAGTGGGTATCACAATGCTCAATTCAAGGGGGAGGAAACTGAGACCTGGACACAGTCCATTTCTTGCCCAGCTTCCTGACCCTCAGGAAGCCTCTGAGTTCCTCATTCACAGAACATCCTGCTGCTAAGTCACTTCAGTCATGTCCGACTCTGTGCGACCCCAGAGACGGCAGCCCACCAGGCTCCCCCATCCCTGGGATTCTCCAGGCAAGAACATTGGAGTGGGTTGCCATTTCCTTCTCCAATGCATGAAAGTGAAAAGTGAAAGTGAAGTCGCTCAGTCGTGTCCGACCCTCGGCGACCCCATGGACTGCAGCCTTCCAGGCTCCTCTGTCCATGGGATTTTCCAGGCAAGAGTACTGGAGTGAGGTGCCATTGCCTTCTCCAACAGAACATCCTAGGGCTGGTCAAGTGACCTAATTCGTAATACTTCCTATTTCCGTGTCTGTAAAACAGGAACAGTTCAATCTCTCTCTGCAATGAAGCTGCATCCTTTATCATCTCCATTCTTTAGCTTTGGAAATGGTGCTCAGGACTGATGGTGGGGGCGGGGGTGGAGGACGCAGAGAGTATTTTACAGATATAAAACTACTAAGCGTAGAACAAGACATTTAAGTCCAGGTTCATTTGACTTCCCAAGTCACCCTCCATCCAGCCATGGTCTGTGGGTTCAACCACCATTGTTTAGCCTTAGTTGTTCCCTGAAAACACTGTTTCAGAATCAAAATCTCTACTGAGACACCCAGACCTGGAGTGAACATCCCATGGGCAGGAATCTCAGAAGGGTGCTTCACACACTTGAATCTCAGTGTTCTCACCTGTGAAGTATGACTGATTTCCACCTTACTTAATTTCCTTCTGTTTAGATTCAACAAGATCATGTATAAAAGGTGTCTCACAGCAATTGACACCCTAATGACCCAGTGATCTTTCACTTCATTCCCCATTTCAAGCATCTTCTGGGCTCCTCTGTGTCAAGTACTGTAGAAGGAGACCAGATGAATAAAAGAGACTACAAAAGCCTGAAGATTTCCTAGTGGGGCAGAGAAGACACACTCAAATAACTAGAACACATGATAGAGGGTATGAGAAAAGCACATTTTTACCAATGTATATATAAAAAATATATTTATCCTTCTTAAAGAAACTTTAGACTAATAAGTGATACACGTGCATGAAACAACCCTGTGTTCAGTAACTGCTGAATCAATTCACATTAGTATGACTAGCACTGGTCATGATTAATGACCTAGCTGCACAAGAAGAGGTTCACTATGAACAGTTCAGCATCTCTGGCCAATCTTCTGAGTTGCTATTTTAATTAACGTGTCTTTAAGAAACGAACACAGGTTTGGCAAGACATGATATGAGTCTATCACTAAAGTAACCTCAAAGAGAAAATTCACACTTTTAGAAAGAAAACTCTTTCTAAATTAAGTCATCATCCAGAATCTCCTTGGCATTTCCCAACTCTTTGTCCGAGCAACAATTTAGGTTCGGGCATACACTGGGTGCTATAAAAAGTCCCACGTGGATATTTGCCAGTAAAATTCTTAAATCATACTAATGGCAGTAGAAAATACATTTCCTATCTAGGAATGTTGGCAATGGTTAATCCAACATTCACAGAACTCTTTTGTATACTGAAGGAATCAAATCATAATTAGATGACCATGGGTTTTAAGTATGTTCACCATGTGCTTAAAATGGCTATTTCTGGATATATGGACATCACTGAATACAACAGAATGACTTTTTCACAGTCGGACAAACAAGAACAAAAGGAGAAGACTTTGGATGCTGCATCTGCAGAAACCTAAATATTAAAGCTTACTTTTACCTAAGATTACTTTTCCTATTGTGTAATTTATTCATTCTTCATAACTACAATAAGAAAAAAAAAAGCACCCAGTCTGACAAGGCGAGCCTGCAATGCACCCCTATAAAGACCTAATGGTAACACTGATGCTTACATTTCCTCAAAGGTGGACTAAAACGGAGTTGATTTCATGCACCAGCTATCCTTTGCTCTGTGGCCAATACTAGAGGAGCTGGAAGCCTGTGGAAAAGACAGATGACCAGCTGATCACTGGGAACACTGCTCAGGAGAGTTTTACAGAAAAAGGGTCTGGAAACTAAGCATGCAAACACAGACAGCAAGTCACTCATTCATGAGGTCAAAGGCACAATGAAAACGCAGGTCCCAGAGGAGTGAAACATTCACATGGACTACTGTGACAAATAGAACCCCACCTCCATCTCATGTCCTGGAAGTCAACTCCATTCGAGACTCTGTGCTCAGCACCTAAAGCATACTCTCCATTGCATCCTCACAACACTTAAGATATGATTACCTTCACGCCCAGTTCACAGATGAAGAAACTGAGGCTTGGAGAAGTCTAGTAAATTGGCTACAGCCTCCTGACCTCCAGCTAGTATCCAATATAATCTAGATAGAGATGAAAGCCCATTCATCTCTACATCCTCCATACTCTTAATTACTACACTATACAAAGGAGGAGGAGGAGGATGGGGAGAATATATACCACAAGATATGACAAACTCTGAAATAAAGTTAAATACAAAGAAAACCATAAAACAAGTTAAATCTCAATGTTTTCACCTAAGTCTCTAAACAGTTGTGGAGTAGACCTCCTTTAAAAATGTCACATTTGTTCTTTAGTTTTATCCAGCTTAAAGATATGTTATTCCCTTGGACTCTGGGTATATGCACTCTACCTTTTCAATCCAAAGGTCAGTATTAATTTTTAGAGTGTGAGTCCCAGGAAATAAAACAAGTATCTAAGAAACAACTGGGCCCAGGGGCCCAAAGGCGTGAAAACATAACTTCAAAAGTAACACAAAAGTATTAGCCTCTTTCCGTCTCTGTTTTGTTTGTCTTATTGAAGGACATCATAGAGCAAGGAAAGAAGATAGTCTCTTGAAAGGAGGCCCACGGTTTGACACGGGTTTCTTCTTGAGAGGTTATAAATATTGATGAGTCATAAATCTTTGGCGGTTCATAGTATGAGCTCAGAGCTCACGCGTTTACAGACCTGGGTTCAGCCTCTGGCACTGACACATACAGGCTGTATGAGTAACCACGGATACCTGGGCTGCTCTACACTCTTCTGCACAACTGTCTGAATGGGAATGATGTTCGTATCTGTCCTACAAGGAGCCATGAAGCTGGAGGAGACGACGCTGAGCCTCTGTCAACTGCATACAAATACTAACCAGCACACCTCTCTCAATACTCCTTCCTCCTCTGACAGCAGGCTTTGAACATGTGACTCAGAACCTGGCCAATCACAGTCACTTATTCCTTTGACCACAGCCATTGGTCCAGGGAAAGGCACATGACTCAACCTGAGCCAATCAGAGTGCCTCCCTGGGATTTTTTTTCTGACCTGAACAGCCCGGAAGCTCATCTTTCCTCTTTGATCTTGAGGCTGTAGGGAGGTCAGCCTGAAGGTGCCTGCAGTCATGTTCAGAGACAAGACAAGACAGGGTGGGAGAGAAAAGAGGCTCAAGGATGTGAGTCTCTAGTTCCGGTCACCTCCAGGGCCAAAGCACCCTTGCCCTGGCTCGGGGTCAGCAACGTAAGCCAGTAGCTCCTCCCAGGCTCTCCGTGTTTTTGAGTCAGTTATTTTGATTACACTTGATTATACTTCTGCACTTGTAACCAAAAGATCAGACGTAATTAAAGCGCATATAATCTAATCAGTAACCAAATCCTCAATAAAAATAATTTTCTCCTAAGTGGATTCATTGGTTATAAAAGACAAACACTGCCATTATTTATACTCATTTTCTCAAAAGAAAGAAACATCTATTTTCATTTTCAGTCACCTTGTTCATTTTCCAGTGGGGTTCGTATTCGGCGTTAAACTTTCTCACTTGCCCATATTCACTTTCAAGATTTGGCCCATAAAAACTGGGGCCAAAAACAGTTATTTTTTTCTATAGCTGTATTCAGTTCAGTTCAGTTCAGTTCACTCAGTCGTGTCCGACTCTTTGCGACCCCAAGAATCGCAGCACGCCAGGCCTCCCTGTCCATCACCAACTCCCGGAGTTCACTCAGACTAACGTCCATTGAGTCAGTGATGCCATCCAGCCATCTCATCCTCTGTCGTTCCCTTCTCCTCCTGACCCCAATCGCTCCCAGCATCAGAGTCTTTTCCAATGAGTCATCTCTTCGCATGAGGTGGCCAAAGTATTGGAGTTTCAGCTTTAGCATTAGTCCTTCCAAAGAAATCCCAGGGCTGATCTCCTTCAGAATGGACTGGTTGGAGCTCCTTGCAGTCCAAGGGACTCTCAAGAGTCTTCTCCAACACCACAGTTCAAAAGCATCGATTCTTTGGCACTCAGCTTTCTTCACAGTCTAACTCTCACATCCATACATGACCACTGGAAAAACCATAGCCCTGACTAGATGGACCTTTGTTGGCAAAGTAATGTCTCTGCTTTTCAATATGCTATCTAGGTTGGTCATAACTTTTCTTCCAAGGAGTAAGCGTCTTTTAATTTCATGGCTGCAGTCACCATCTGCAGTGATTTTGGAGCCCCCCAAAATAAAGTCTGCCACTGTTTCCACTGTTTCCCCATCTATTTCCCAGTTGACACTAAATACAGAGGGTATGTAGGGGGTGGGGCACTGGCCGGGAACAAAGGACTGATGCTATTTTTATCTTGCTCATAGAAATTCCCCAGGTTACTGGACTTCTTACTGCTGTAAGGTGGGGGAGGGCATTACAAAAACAAAACAAAGTATATTCACCAAGGTTTACAATCACTGTAAGAAATCCTTTCTGCCTTTTCATAGGATTTAATTCTGTTTTATATTAAAATGTCCGCATATTATCATTCTCCCAAAAATGAACTGATAAAAATAAAAAGGCACAGTGGGCTCCAATTTTCCAATTATCTTCTGAGGCAAAAGGGCAAAGTCTGAGGTCAGACTGAGGCAGGAGCATGGGGTGTTCCTGGTCTCATCTTGAATTAGGGCATCCACCCCAACCTTTGAAGGAATTCAGGGAGGAAATGGGGATGAAATGTTTGTCAAAATGCATGAATGGAATTACAATAGAAGACTGCTGAGGCTCAGTGGCCATCCCCATGCACAAAAAAGAGGCCCAGAAGGAACGCCAACTTCTCTGGACTGGGCTGACATCCAGACCTGGAAATCTAACAGCAGAATAAAGGGAGAATCATTTACTGTGTAAATTGACTTGGCCTGTTGGGTGAAAGGTAGCATTTCTCAAAAGAGAAATAAAATTGTCCTAGTCTTTCAGTGTTCTTAGACAAATTGTGAACTTAGAGATAAGAAATAACCTAAAGATGTAGTTTATTGCATTTGACTCCATTCCATACCTAAGGGTATTTTTTTAAACACAATATTGATTTTTAGATTAGACATGCAATCTACTCACGAGGAAAGATAGTTCTGCAAAGAGAAGGCAGACACATTTATGAATGGAGACAGAGGTTTACAAAGAAGATCCCAATATACGGGACTCAATGTATCACACATTTTTATAAATGCCTCCAAGTAGGAATACAAACCAAATACATCTTCCTGTTGGGCCTCAATGCTATTCCTGAGCCCTAAAGAGCCAAACTGAATGATTTATTTTGTTCAAAAGAAAAAATTAAAGAGAAGAATTAATTTCATGCAGATAAACATAAAACTGCATTTAAGAAAAAATTTCATCTAGGCCTGATATTTATGAGAAAGCTGGATCAGAAAGGAAAATAAGCCAAGAAGTTAAACTGTTTTGTTTTTTAAATAAGACATGTTTGAGATCACTATTTCAACATACCTATTGTATAGGTAAGGAAATTAAGATCCAAATGATCAACTATATAAATCCTTTATGGCACAGGGCAGACCCTCTCCCAACCCAGGCCTTCTTCCACTAAGCTTAGCTGAAGACATTAGCCCAAAAACTGCCCTGGCAAAAACTGAAAGAAAAAAAAAATCATAACAACAAAAAAATGGGTCACAAAGAAGGTATGCCATTATTGAAAAGGTTAGTGGAAATAAGCTAGACGGTATTCTACCTTGTGGGCTTCCCTGGTGGCTCAGTGGTAAAAAATCCACCTGCTAATGCAGAAGACATGGGTTCAATCCCTGGTCTGGGAAGACCCCTGGAGAAGCAAATGGCAACTCACTCTAATATTCTTGCCTGGAGAAACCCATGGACAGAGGAGTCTGGTGGGCTATGGTCCATGGGATCGCAAAGAGTGGGACACGACTCACAAACTGAACAAGAATTCTACTTTGTACAAATTGTGAAATATGAAGAATAGCCAGTGGACTTCAAGGAAGACAGAACGAAGCCAAAAAGGGTTCAAATGGGGATAACTGAAGTGAACACAGCCACGGAAGCCCTTCTGTGTTAGACTTCCACTTTTTTCTCAGTAATGTTCTGTCTTAGAAGACATGGTTGATCAAATATTCTTTTTATGTTAGGATATAGATTGATTAAGTGCAGAAGTCCCAGCACCAGGGGTAGAGGTCTAGAGACAAAGCTCCCTTTAAGCCCAGAAGACAAGCACTGTTTCATAAAATGTGCAGCCAACTTATGAAAGATATGAAAATGGTTTAGTTCAACATCCACTAAATGCCTTTGGGTCATGCACCATTGCTGGTATAAATGTAACCAGAACTCAGGCACAACTTCACACCACTTGGGAATCTGGTGGATAGAGCATGTTGCTATGACACAGTAACCACCATCAGAAAGGCATTCACTGCATAGTGTACATGCGTGTGTAAACACACCACATGTACATCAGGGAGGACAGGCAGACACTACCAGTCTTCAGGAAAGATTTTTTGGAACAGGTGACACTAGCCGTGAGTCCTGAAAAAGTGGAAGTTGGCCAGACAATGAATGCAGAAGATGGAGAATGAGAATTCCAGACAGAGGTCCAGTAGGAGCCAAAGTAAGGAGGCAAGGGCAGCATCATGGTGTGAGAAGTCTGCAGGGAGTTCAGTTTTGCAAGAAAATAAAGTTGTGGTGTTAGAGAAGACTCTTGAGAGTCCCTTGGAGAGCAAGGAGATCAAACCAGTCAATCCTGAAGGACATCAACTCTGAATATTCATTGCAAGGACTGACACTGAAGCTGAAGCTCTAGTACTTTGGCCACCTGATGCCAAGAGCCGACTCTCTAGAAAAGACCTGGATGCTGGGAAGGATTGAAGGCAGGAGGAGAAGGGGGTGACAAAGGATGAGATGGTGGGATGGCATCACCAACTCAATGGACACAAGTTTGAGCAAGCTCTGGGAGATAGTGAAGGTTAGGGAAGCCTGGTGTGCTGTAGTCCACAGGGTCACAAAGAGTTGGACACAACTTAGTAACTGAACAACAACAAAGCAGGGAGGTGGGAAGCTTGGCCTTTGTAAGGTCATTACTAATGGCCAGCAGCCTGGGGAGGTACTGGAGAGAAGGGCACTGTGGAAAGTTCCCTGGCTGAGTGCTGAGGACTTCTGGGATAGGACTGCCCAAAGGGAGCTAAGCGATCTTGGGAACACAGCGCATGACTCTGGGCACCACGTGAAATGAGCTCCGCCGTGTTCCAAGGGCTGAGGTCTAATGGCCTTGGGACGTGGAATTCAGCCTGCCCTGTCTCCTCCAGGGGTAATGGGGCAGGAGGAGTGTGGTGAGGTCTATGGACATGGTTTATAAACAGCAGAGACTGCATCTCAACACAGGTGAGACAACACCAGAATTATGTATCAGCAACCCTCCTTGAAGAGGCTCAAAAGTATTTTGAGAAACTCTGGTACAGCACCTTTAAATGTGAACAGAAAGATCACCTCTTCAGTCTGAGATATCTACCTTGTGACACAACACAGCTACTCTTTCAGAATAGGGCTTTGTCCCCAAGAGGGAGGCACTGAGTTTTCTCGGGAGGGACACAAATGGATTCTGATTTAAGGGGCCCACGGCAAGTAGGCCCAGCAGCAACGTGGACGATGGTTTGAAAGGGGTACAAAACTAGCGTGAAAGACCAGGCAGGAGATGGTGCCGTCAGTCACTCAGGACTGCCCGTGGTCATTCCCCAGCCTGTGGTTGCCAGCTCAGAAGACCATGGGCACTGGGAAGCTGCTGTAAGCGGGGACCAGGGGGTCCAGGGGGAGTGGAAAGCAAGCAGTCTCCAGCCTACCCGGGCCCTGGGAGCTCCATGCCAGCCACGTGCTGCTACATGGCAATGCAGGCCTCCTGTTCCAGGGCCCCTGGTTTTTAAGAGTAGCTGTAAATCCAAGTGATAACTTAACCTTTCTAAAGATTAAGTCAATTTCTGTAGACTTGTGTTCAGGCCAACGGCATGTCTGCCAGCTAGAAGTGGCACACTGGCCATCACTGTGCCACTTCTGGACTGCAAAGCAGAACAGGGCCACGGTGACTGGAGCAGAAGCTTAATGGATTTCACAGCACCAGCACTAGGACAGGACTTGGTGACTGTCTGGATGTTGGGGGGCTGGTGGTTGCTGGAGGAGTCTGGTGACCCTAGGAGGTCCCTGCTTTAGCACCCTGGTCAATGGTGGCGCCATCACATAAAACGGGACAGGTTTTCACTAAGGATGAAACAGGTGTGGGGTGCATGATTAAAAACTAAAATTGCTTTTGGACTTATTGTGGGTTTTCTACCTCAAGAGCATGGATCAGCCCACTAGACTGTGGGGAACTAGGTGGAGATACAATCTGGGACTTTGAACTGGTGAAAGTGGAAGCCATGGGAAAATGGTAACTCTAACACTCCTCGTAGAGCTCAATATGGATGAGAACTGAGCCCCAGGAAACCCCAGGAGGTAGTGGAGTTGCCAGGGAGGCAGAAGGCAAACCAGGAGGAGATGGCAACTAGGGAAGAAGAAAAGTACCCATGAGAAAAAGAGGAAAGATCCATACCCAGTCCTGCAGAAAGGTCTACAGGACTTCCTCAGATCCTTCAGGAATTGTGGTGTCTAGATAGGGAAAGAATGGAAACCGGTGACAGACTTTATTTGCTTGGACTCCAAAAATCACTGCAGATGGTGACTGCAGCCATGAAATTAAAAGACGTTTGCTCCTTGGAAGAAAAGATATGACAAACCTAGACAGCATATTGAAAAGCAGAGACATCACTTTGCCGACAAGGGTCCATATAGTCTAAGCTATGATTTTTCCAGTAGTCATGTATGGTTGGACCATAAAGTAGGCTGAGTGCCAAAGAATTGATGAGTTTGAGCTGTGGTGTTGGAGAAGACTCTTAAGAGTCCCTTGCACATCAAGTAGATCAAACCAATCAATCCTAAAGGAAATCAACCCTGAATATTCACTGAAAGGACTGATGCTGAAGTTTAACTTCCAATACTTTGGCCACCTGATGCGGAAGAGCTGACTCAGTGGAAAAGACCCTGATGCTGGGAAAGATTAAGGGCAGGAGGAGAGCGGGGTGACAAAGGATGAGATGGTTGGATGGCATCCTCAACTCAATGGACATGAGTTTGAGCAAACTCTGGGAGATGGTGAAGGACAGGGAAGCCTGGTGTGCTGCAGTCCATGGGGTCGCGAAGAGCCGGACACAACTGAGCGACTGAACAACAACTCCTACTGTGGTGAGATTGGCCAGGTTGCAGAGAGTTGAGAAGAAAGGGAAGCCTAAGGAAGGGTTAACTCACTTAAGAAGACTTGGATACACAGGTGGTCACTGTAGCTGAGTTGGGGATGCAGGGACAAGGAGGTTATGGTGTTTTAAAAATACTGATAACATGTACACCCATGGCTGATTCATGTCAATGTATGGCAAAAACCACTACATTGTAAAGTAATTACCCTCCAATTAAAATAAATAAATAAATTTTTAAAAAAGTTCATGGGGAGACATGGAGCACTGTCATATGTGTGTCTGTCTCTCTGATCTTCTCTTAAGTCCCTGACCATCCCCCGATTTTTCTTCTATTATTCTACCTTATTGCAACTCTATCAGAGCATAGTTACGTTTGCTTTGTGTCTGCCTGCTTCCACAAGAAAGACTGTTCTAGGAGAGCAGGGACCTGCTGTTTACCATACATCAGGGCCTAACAAAGTGCTTGGACACAACAGCTGCTTAAGATTTCCTGGATGTGGGTAACTGTGGAAAAGTCTGCGGGAAGGAAATGGGGTAGGACATGGAGAGACATCAATCCAGTGATTCCTGTTTTCCTGGCAGAAGGGGTCATTCAGTTCAGTTCAGTCGCTCAGTCGTGTCCAACTCTTTGCAACCCCATGAATCGCAGCACGCCAGGCCTCCCTGTCTATCACAAACTCCCAGAGTTCACTCAGACTCACGTCCATCGAGTCAATGATACCATCCAGCCATCTCATCCTCTGTCCTCCCCTTCTCCTCCTGCCCCCAATCCCTCCCAGCATCAGAGTCTTTTCCAATGAGTCAACTCTTTGCATGAGGTGGCCAAAGTATTGGAGTTTCAGCTTCAGCATCAGTCCTTCCAATGAACAACCAGGACCAATCTTCTTTAGGATGGACTGGTTGGATCTCCTTGCAGTCCAAAGGACTCTCAAGAGTTTTCTCCAACACCACAGTTCAAAAGCATCAATTCTTCAGTGCTCAGCTTTCTTCACAGTCCAACTCTCACATCCATACATGACCACTGGAAAAACCATAGACTTGACTAGATGGACCTTTGTTGGAAAAGTAATATCTCTGCTTCTTAATATGCTATCTAGGTTGGGCATAACTTTCCTTCCAAGGAGTAAGCGTCTTTTAATTTCATGGCTGCAATCACCATCTGCAGTGATTTTGGAGCCCCAAAAAATAAAGTCTGCCACTGTTTCCACTGTTTCCCCATCTATTTCCCATGAAGTGATGGGACCAGATGCCATGATCTTCGTTTTCTGAATGTTGAGCTTTAAGTCAACTTTTTCACTCTCCTCTTTCACTTTCATCAAGAGCCTTTTTAGTTCCTCTTCTTTCTGCCATAAGGGTGGTGTCATCTGCATATCTGAGGTTATTGATATTTCTCCCGGCAATCTTGATTCCAGCTTGTGCTTCTTCCAGCCCAGTGTTTCTCATGATGTAATCTGCATAGAAGTTAAATAAGCAGGGTGACAATATACAGCCTTGACGTACTCCTTTTCCTATTTGGAACCAGCCTGTTGTTCCATGTCCAGTTCTAACTGTTGCTTCCTGATCTGCATATAGGTTTCTCAAGAGGCATGTCAGGTAGTCCAGTATTCCCATCTCTTGAAGAATTTTCCACATAGTCAAAGGCTTTGGCATAGTCAATAAAGCAGAAATGATGTTTTTCTGGAACTCTCTTGATTTTTCCATGATCCAGCGGATGTTGGCAATTTGATCTCTGGTTCCTCTGCCTTTTCTAAAACCAGCTTGAACATCAGGAAGTTCATGGTTCACGTACTGCTGATGCCTAGCTTGGAGAATTTTGAGCATTACTTTACTAGTGTGCGAGATGAGTACAATTGTGCGGTAGTTCGAGCATTCTTTGGCATTGCCTTTCTTTAGTACTGGAATGAAAACTGACCTTTTCCAGTCCTGTGGCCACTGCTGAGTTTTCCAAATTTGCTGGCATATTGAGTGCAGCACTTTCACAGCATTGTCTTTCAGGATTTGAATGGGTCATGAGTCACCTGCCAAAGTGGAAGGTGGGTAGGGAAGAGATCTCCTGTGTTCAAGAAGAGTTGTGATGGGAGGACCAGTCTGCAACCCGGAAGGAAGGAGCTTGCAGTGCAGAGACACTGAGATGCTGATTTCAGAAGCTGAGCAACTCTGGGAGAGGGCAAGACCCGGATGTACAGGACCCAGTAGTGAGAGTGGGTGGAGGTCCCTGGAATTGAGATGGTCAAAGAAGCAGGCATGGGAGCATCTTCCACATGAACTGTGGGACGAGGGGAGGAGAGAAAGCCCACGGGTCAACTGTCCATGCTGTGGGACAGGTTGGCAGAGGACAGCCACAGAGACGGGTAGCTGGGACCTGACTAGGTCCCCACATCATTTCCAACTCTGCCACCTCAAACAATCTCTGACTAGTATCTAGTTACTGACGTGTGGAACTGAAAATTACTGTCCTTTAGAGACTGACTCATTTCTGTCCTTTTAAAATTACACTAATAAGTAAAGTTCACGGGGGATGAAATTTTCTGCATAGATTCATTTTTTAAAGAATTAAAAAAAAGAAAGATGACACCTTGCTGACCTTCAGTAATTGCCCTACACTGTACAATATTTTTGAACCTCATTTCAAGAAAGAATCAAAACTCAGAGTTGAAAGAAACCTTACATGATTTCAGCTAAAACCTTTATTTGCATGCCTGAAGAAAAATTTCACTAAAATACTGCAAACAGCACATAATTACTGATTTAGATATGCAGACAGCATGGAAGGTATCTTCAATTTCTGAAGTGTGCTTTATATATACAAATTAGCAACGCTTACATTTTTCCCAGTTATCAGTGTTCAACTTTCGATATAAAATCTCCAAAGTATAAAATTATCACGTAGATTGCTCCTTAACAGTTCAGAGGAGTAAACTGCTTCCTGTCTTGAAAGAGGAAGTCAAATCTTCAAACACCTTTTTATGTTGATGCTAAATATAAGAATATAAATATAAAAACGCTCCCTGAGAAGTAGTCAAAGCAAGCCACAGCAGCATTAGAGATTTCTCAAGAGAGACATAGGCGAAGATTATTTTTCGTTCATTAAAACAGTAAAACCTTTGAGAGCATCTTCCATGACACCTGAAGGTGGAGTGCTGTCTTATGTAATAGAAGCCTTCCCTCCGCACTCAGTTTGTAGGCAAATTAAACACCCAGTTCCCCCAGAATTTCTGAGTACTTTCACCTTACCTGTAGGCACTAATCAGTATTGCAAGTCCCATTGCGACAGGCGATTAAAAAAGAAAGAAAGAAAGAAAGATCTGCTCCACAGGGTTAAATCGGAGGCAGGAAACCAATTTAAAGGTTCTCCCTCAAACCACCGGTTACCCCTACCCTGCTCAGGCAGCGGTAACAAGTAGGAGTCCGTAGGAGTCCTCCCTAACAGAAGGTGCACCAGTAAAGTACGGGGTAGGGGACGCCCGCGAGTACCTGGGTACCCCAAGTTCAGGGTCAGGAGCGCCCGCTAGGACGGACCGGCAGCAGCCACGGCGGCTCCAGAACTCCCGGTCGCGGGCACACCTGGACGCCACCGCACGCGCGGCCCCTCGGCTACCAGCCCTGGTCCCACCCCGACTCCCCGCGGGGCCGGGCCCGCACGCCGCGGTGGCCGAGGCAGCCCGGTCGGGCGAGACTGAGAAAGTTCCTCCGCCCGACGCCGGCGCCCTCGGGCCCCGCTCGCCCCGCAGCCTCCCGGCCGGGCGCAAGGTCGCGGCGCGGAGCCTGCGGCGCGCTGAGCCCCGGGACCGTCCCCGGCGTGGCGGGCAGCCGCGGCCGCTTCCCTCCCGCCCCTCGGGCGCCCGGGATCGGCCGCGGGCGCGCAGCCCCGTACTCACCGCCCCTCGATCGTGATCCCCAGGTGGCTGCCGCGGGGCGCGGCGCGGCCCGAGCCGGAGCCGGGTATTGGCGGGGCGGGGGAAGTCTGAGGAGGAAGAGCGGCGAGGAGAGAGGCGGCGGCGCCTGCACAAGCCGCGCAGCCCGGCAGCCCTACAGCGCGAACCGCCGGCCACGGCGGCGGGGGCTTTATCGGCTGCCCGCGCGGCCCCCGCCCCTTCCTGCCGCCCCCGCCCCCGGCCCGCCCCGCCCCGCCTTCCCGCCGCCTTCTTTGTGTGCCGGCGGCTGCCGCGTCCCCGCGCCCGCACTCCGGGGCGCCCCCGCTCCCGCCGCCGCCCCGCTGAGGCCACCCCCTCCCCGCGGGTCCCCGTCCCGGGGCTGCGCCCGGAAAGCGCCGGGAGACACGCCGACCCCGAGGTGCGGCGCCAGCCCGGGCCGTGCTGCACGTGGGTCGCCGGGCTCGGCGGGGGGTGTGGGAGGTGGGGAGGGACCCGAGGACTCGCGGTGCGTCCCTGGGACGCCAGCCGAGTCGTCTGGGCTTGTTCCCCAACCCCGCATCCCCCAGCCCACCCCAGGAGAGACGGGTTGGGACGCCCGGGAGACTGCCTACCGTTCCGGGTGATGGGGTGAACGGTGCCAGGTCGCGGCTGGGGACGGACAGATCGCCGGGTGCCCCAGAGCCGACTTCTCCCGGCCTCGGGGACAGAGGAGCGGCCGCTGGTCGCCCTAGGCAATAGGCAGACGAGGGAATCCAGAAAACTGAATTCCTGCTTGTGGTGACAGCGTAAGGTAGCCGCAGAGCCCAGGGCATCTGGCCCTTCCCAACCGGTTACTGCCGCCGATGGGACCTTGTGCGCTGCAGAGAGGCACAGACCCCAGAGGCTGGCGACAAATCACTGTCCCGCTTCCATCTGTGTTACCCAGATCTCCCGTATTCAGCCCTCCTTTGCGTCAACTTAGGTTCGTGGGTACCCAACTTTAATGACATATAATTTATGTCGCCCTTATACAGTGCGGAATCCTCATCACCAGGCCTACGGCCCCAACTGTGAAAAAAAAAAAAAATGTAAATCTGAAACACATCCTTGAACTAAGCTTGCACGTACTGATGAGAGCATCTTGGACTCTTAGAAGGGTTTTCACAGCCTCTCATATAGGGAAACTATGGGAGGTTTGGTCCTAAAACAAAAAGGAAACAGTCCACAAAGAGAAAATGCCTTTCACTGCTTTACTCTCATGTCTAGTATTTATATTCAGTTATATGCATGATACAGATCCTTTTTTCTTGTTGTTCCCTCTGCCAGAAATGCTTTTTTTTTCTCCCTACGGTCTTCCTCATGACTACTTCCTTTTACCTCGGGTCACAACTCAAATGTCACCATCTCTAGAAAACCTTTCCTGGTCACTTGAGCTAAAGCCACTTCTTCCTTTCTCCAACCCATTACATTCTTCGTAACTCTCATCATGATTTTTCTCTTCCACCTGTTTCTTGGCTAGTTTTTTCCCCATCCTTCTTCATTAGAATATATACTCCCAGAAAGCAGGGAAGAGAAACCAGTTGAATATGATTTCTAACTCACCTAGTTCTTAGTGCCTGAAGCCAGTACTCCATCAAAGTAGTTGCTCAATAAATATTTGTTGACTAATGGGTGGACAAGTGCCAAGTGACTATTAGCAAGGTTAGGTATTGCTCCAGGGACAGGGTTATCGCTTGGTCTCATCTGGCAGGATGAGCTGGAGCTGGGAACAATGAGATGGAGGTGGAAGAGGCTAGAGGAGAAAGCCCAGAGATGGAGAAACTGGGATTCATGTGTTTGAGAAACTGGGATTAATGTCTTCCAGATAGGAGTCATCCAGGGGACTAGAGGAGAAACAAATGAGAACCAAGATGTAGGTGAAGCCAGCTTATGAAAGCCTGCATGATCCCCCCCATCCATTTCTATCTCTATCACTTTTGAAAACATTTTATTCATTTTTGGCTGCACTGGGTCTTTGTTGCTGTGTGTGGGCTTTCTCCACTTGTGGCGAGTGGGGGCCACTCTCTAGGTCAATGCACTGGCTTCTCATTGCGGTGGCTTCTCTTGTTGTAGAGCACAGGCTTGAGGGCTCGCGAGCTTCAGTAGTTGCAGCACGTGGGCTCAGTATCTGTGGCACACTGGCTTAGTTGCTCCTGTGGCATGTGGAATCTTCCTGGACCAGGGATCAAACCCATGTCCCCTGCATTGGCAGGTGGATTCTTATCTGCTTACTCCATCATGTTTTTTAAACTGAACACTTTTATTGAGATAATTGGGTAGCATTTTGTGAAACTACTGTATAATATCATAATCAGGATATTAACATGGCTAGATTGATTCATGTCTCAAACACTTTGGTAATTACTTTCAATTTCAAATTTTTTGGTAAAATTACTCTGATTTTTGAAAGAAATGAATATTATTTTAGAGGGTGTCAGTCTCTTGTTTTAATGGAATCAACTTTTTTTTTAAGGTGAAAAATGTTTTATTTTCCCAATTAGAACATAGTGAGGGTTCAGATTCTTCATCTCTAAAAGACAGTCCGAAATCTTTGGAACTTGTCTCTGACCATTCACTTCTCCGCTCTACCCAGGACTGTCGAAGGAATGTTTTGAGCAATACTGTACATGACTTGTCAATTCTGAAATCAGACAGGATGCAGTGTTAACTAATATGCTGAACTATGCCTAGCCACTAATGGGCCTTTCTCTCTCCTTGGACATTGGATGAGACTGCCAATGAGTGCCTCCCAGAGGGAAGTGATTCAAGACAAAGACCCATTCTGCCAGTGCGATATGCTGGGAATATCAACTATGCTTGCTACAGAATGTGCATGGAGGCTGCTGGCCAGTCTCCCCATTGCCAGCAAGAGGACATAGGTGCAATCTCCCAAGCTTTCCATGTCACTCAAGTGACCAGGCACGTTGATACCCATCATTAGGGGCTGCCCAAAAGTAGCTCTGTTGTTCCTACCTCACTTGGTGCCCATGAGCAGCAGTTCCTCTGGTGTTTAACCCTCACTGAAATGGATTTTTCACTGGTGTGCATTTTCAATCAGCATTTCCCTCCTGTCTCTACCTCTGTTTTGTTTGAAAAATCCAAATCGTTTAATGCTCCTATCCACTTCTTTTTTTACGACTTCACATTCATAGCAGGATTTCATTTTGTCCTTCAATTGTGTGGCTTGCCTTAATCCTCTGATAGAGCTTCAAATTGTTTATTCCTTAAAAAAAAATTTTTTTTTCAAGTGACCTGGAGTTTAGCCAGCTCCAGCCAGTCTCTGAGTTTGGCTTTGTGTCCATAAGCTGCAGTTGGGAGAAATGCAAGAAAATGCCCAAACAGAATAAAACAAATGATCTATTTAGTCTCGTTTCCTCTCTTGGAAGAGGTCCAGCTTTGAGTGCTTTGGAAGAAGATGAAAATCCACGCCCCCCCCGCCCCACCCCCACCATTCCCTCAAACACCCAAACAGTATGACCTTGTATTTAAATAAAAACTACCCTTAGCTCCCAATGGGTGATGGTGTTTTGTCTGGAAGAACTACTGATGTTTCTATAATAAGGTAATAATGGTTGCTCCTCTCCTATCTAACCTCTATTTAAAATACATTTCATCACAACTGGACTTGTTACACAACTTCACAGATGCAAATGCTGTTTCATAAGATGGTTTTAACCAGAGGCAAGGAGATTGGTTACAATAGTTCACTTAGACAATTAGTTTCTGGGGCTGTTGCATTGGTCTAATTTCTTTCTCTTTTTTTTTAGCTTATAATAGGCAATTGTCTTTTTATTTCTCTTTCAAGTTGGCTTTCAAATAAATCCAGTTTCCTCTTGCTGTAACTTCTGAAACAATTCACGCTTTCCCATTGTCATCAATACTTTCCCCCAAGAGCTTCAGAGAAAAGATATCGCTAGGTGCTGTGTTGAGGATGACTTGCTACTTGTATTTGACCAAAGAAAATGGAAAGCCCTGGGTGCTGAGGGTCATTGTGATGCTCACCCATTAAAACAAGAGCCTAACTCTTCTTCCTTTTATCACTGAACAGGGATGCCACGTCTCTTCTTTTATACCCTCTCTGCCCTCTCTTCATACCTGCGTCACTGTATCTCCCTCACGCCCCTTCTCTCTCAAAAGTTACCAGTAACTTCCAATGCCAACCCCAGTGGTTTTCCATCATTCATTATCACCCTTGTTCTCTTAGCACCATTGAACTCTGCTGTTTTGTCCATTTTTGAAATTCCTTTGCTTTTTCTCTATCCTCCAGTTCCTCAGCCAGCCTTTATCTTTGGCTCATTAAATCTTCCTCCTGCCACATATGCCACATGTGCCATATACTTGTCTGCCCTTAGCTGTCTCCTCTCCTTCAAATATTCTGTCAGTGGCAGGACCATTGATTGGTTTGTGGCCACCCCCATCTATTCCCTGTCTTTTGATTGCCAAATCTGGTTGCCTTTGGAGAATTACCTCTCCTGCTTTATGCATCACCTTGTTAGCAGTGGATGACATGGTGTCTTTAACTTCTTCTAGCCAAGGGATGGACATATGACCAAACTCACTGGATCCCTTCCCAGGACCCTGAATACTGAAAGGAGTGGGGAAAGTAGTTGGAACTGACTCATCCTAGCTTGCTAAGATTGTTTATGAGTTCTTCCCATCTGGATCTCCAGAACCACCTTGGTCCCTGACTCTTCTGATTAGAAGTCCTCACTGGACTCTTCTTTAGTTAGATTTGGTTTCTGTTGCTTGTAACCAAGGACTCTTAACAGAGACATTCTAGATGCGTGTAATTTTTCTTAGTTCTGGATGATTTTCAAGCCTGTATCTACAGATGGCCTTGACCCCTGTCCAAGTTCCTACTCCTATTATCTCCAAATACCTGGCAGATACTTCTAATTCATATCCCACCATCGCCTCCCACCTAACATGTCTAAAGCCAATTTATTATCTCCCTGCCAAAGCATCTCTTCCTCCTGAACTCCATAAGGCAGCAGTCTGCAACCTTTTGGGCAACAGGGAACAGTTTCATGGAATACTATTATTTTTCCATGGGTAGGGGATAAGAGGGCTGGTTTCAGAATGATTCGAACACATTACATTTATTGTGAACTTTATTTCTATTATTATTATGTCAATTCCACCTCAGATCATCAGGCATTGGATCTAAGAGGTTGGGGACCGCTGCCACAAGGGTTTTAAAGGGATGACTACCATCTCAGTCACAGAAACGAGAAGATGGAAATGAATTCTGACAACACCTCTTTCCTTTGTTTATCCTATATCCAGCCATTTCCTGGATGGGATTAATAGCGTCTTCCTGATGTCTCTCATCACTCCAGCACTCTTGCCTGAAAAATCCCATGGATGGAGGAGCCTGGTAGGCTGCAGTCCATGGAGTCGCTAAGAGTAGGACACGACTGAGCGACTTCACTTTCAGTTTTCACTTTCATGCATTGGAGAAGGAAATGGCAACCCACTCCAGTGTTCTTGCCTGGAGAATCCCAGGGATGGGGGAGCCTGGTGGGCTGCCATCTATGGGGTCACACAGAGTCGGACGCGACTGAAGGGACTTAGCAGCAGCAGCAGCAGCAGATGTCTCTCATATTTATCCCTTGCTCTTTTTTTTTTTTTTTTTTTCAAATTAGTTCAGACTCTTTTCACTTCATACCTGGACCACTCCAATGTATCCTAAACTTTCTGCTTCCAGATTCTATCCACCTCTGCCTGCTTAATTTTCTAAAGCACTGCTTCAATTATGCCACTTCATTGCTTAAAATGGTTTCATGCTTATCACTAAGGTCCAAATTCTTTGGCTTAGGCCATCTTTTGTAGAGGTTGGTGTCATAGGTTCTGGAGTTAGAGTGCCTGAGTTCAAATACCAGTCTCATCAAAACATTTTTTTTTTCAAGTAACTTAACCTCTGAGCCTCAAGTAATAGTATAACCTACACGAGAGTTATGTGAGAACCAGCTGGTCCATGAAAAGGGTTTAGCTGAATGTAGATAGTAAGTGCTCAGTAAGAAATTATTACATTGAAACCTCACCACACTCTAACTCTAACCTACCTTGCTAACCTTATCCTCTTATTTTTTCTAATATGTTCATAAAGGCTTTACCAATGAGAATTGCTCATCTAAATTTATATTATAGTTTTCTACTATTGTACCCTTGTTTGAACCATTCTATCTACCCCAAATACCTTTTCTTTCCACCTGTATCAATTTCTAGCCTTGTATTATGTACTATCCTAATCTTAATGGCTTAAAGTAGCTACTTCGTTAGTTCACAGTTTTATGGGTTAGCTGGGCACACTTCAGCTAGGATGGTTCATCTCTGACTCACCTAGTGTTGTCGGACATGCGCAGCTGTAAGATTTAAGATGGTGCCACTCACATATATGGACCCTAAACAGGCTTGGCTGGAACTCCATCTTCTCTCTCCTCCACTTCATTCATCTTTATGGGCCTTTCCCCTCCTTTCATATTTCAAACTAAGAGGCTTCTTTCTACATTGATTTTCCAGCAATATGCAGACTTCTTTACATGATAGCACAAGACTCTGAGAGGGTGAAACCAGAACTTGCAAGACCTCTTAAGGACTAGCCTTGGATTTAGTACAGTGTCACTTCCGGTTGCAAGGCTTCCCTGGTATCTCAGCTGCAATGCAGGAGACCCCAGTTCGATTCCTGAGTTGGGAAGATCCTCTGGAGAAGTGATAGGCTACCCACTCAAGTATTCTGACCTGGAGAATTCCATGGACTGTATAGTCCGTGGGGTCACAAACAGTCGGACATAACTGAGCGACTTTCACATACATACACCTCTGTTGCATTCAGTCACTTCTGTGACATTCAAAGTAGGACTATCTCAAAGAAGGAGGAGTAGTAGACTCTGCTTCTTGATGAGAGAGACAATAGTCTCCTAGAGCTGCCAGAATAATATATCACAGACTTAAACAACAGACATTTTTTCTCACACAGAGATCTTAGAAATGGAAGATCAAGGTACTCTTAGGGTTGGTTTCTGGTGAGACCTATCTTCCTGTCTTGCACATGGCAGCCTTCTCACTGTGTCCTCCTGTAGTCTTTTTGTGTGCCTGAAGAGAGAGAGAGAGATCTTTGTTGTTGTTTCCTTTTATAAGGACACCAGTCATATTAGAGAAGAGCCTCACACTTGTTTCCTCACAGATATGCAGAAAATAGCACTCTAATGGCAGAAAGCAAAGAGGCACTAAAGAGCCTCTTGATGAAGGTGAAAGAGGAGAGTGAAAAGTCTGCCTTAAAACTCACCGGTCCCATCACTTCATGGCAAATAGATGGGAAAAAAATGAAAATAGTGGCAGATTTTCTTTTTATTGGGCTCCAAAATCACTGCAGTACTGACTGCAGCCATGAAATTAAAAGATGCTTGCTCCCTGGAAGAAAAGCTATGATAAATCTAGATAGCGTATTAAAAAGCAGAGACATCGCTTTGTTGACAAAGGTCTGCATAGTCAAAGCTATGGTTTTTCCAGTAGTGATGTACAGATGTCAGAGGTGGACCGTAAAGAATGCTGAGCAGTGAAGAATTTATTCTTTCCAGCTGTGGTGCTGGAGAAGACTCTGAGAGTCCCTGGGACAGCAAGGAGATCAAACCAGTTAATCCTAAAGGAAATCAACCCTGAATATTCATTGGAAGGACTGATGCTGAAGTTCCAATACTTTGGCCATCTGATGCAAAGAGCCAATTCATTGGAAAAAACCGTGATGCTGGGAAAGATTGAGGGCAGGAAGAGAAAGGGATGACATAGAATGAAATAGTTGGATGGTATCACTGACTCAATGGACATGAATTTGAGCAAACTCCAGGAGACCGTGAAGGACAGGGAGGCCTGGTATGCTGCAGGCAGTAGGGTTGCAAAGAGTCAGATGTGACTTAGCAACTGAAAAACAATCCTAATTACTTCCCTGAAAAGCTTATCTTCAAATTAGCCCCACAGTGGTTGGGGCTTCAACATATGAATTTTGGAGAGATACATTTTAGCATAAAACAAGAGAAGTGGCAAAATCACTTTGCAAAGGACCCGTAGGATGGGAGGTATCAATTTTGGACTTAGTTCACTATCTTTCTCTGCCACTGAATTAATAATTTTCATGCTTCACAATTTCCCCTTCTCAGCCTAGCTGGTGTTGAGATCTCCTCACTCAGCACTCTTGCAGCTCTAAGTATGGGTTGTTTATGTCTCATGACCACATCCTGTCTTGGTTATAAGCTTTTGGTTTAGGCTGTAACTTGAAGGCAATCACAATTTTTTTCATATCTTTAAGTTTTCATTTCTGTGTTCTCTTCTAGCTCCCTATACCATTGCATGGGGGTAGAACTAGAAGACCAGACACTGGGAACCAGAAGGCCTAGGTTATTGTCCCATTCTGCCTCCTCTTGATTGTGTTTGTGAGCAAGTAATTTGATTTCTCTGAGCCTCAGTTTGAAAGAAGAATAGCAATGCCTTTTCAGGTTTGTCATGAGAGAGAATATGATATTTAGCAGTAAGCATTTTTTGAAATCCAAAGAACTTCACAGATATTATTACTTATATTACTCTGGTTGGGCTGCCATAACAAAATACGTAGACTGAGTGGCTTAAGGAACAGAAATTTATTTTCTCTCAGTTCTGGAGGCTGGAATTCCAAGATAGGGTGCCAGCATGGTCAGTTTCTGATGAGACACTCCCCCTTTGGTTCTGGGTGCCTTCTTTCCAATGTGTGCTCACATGATCTCTTCTTTGTGCCTATGAATGGGAGAGAGAAAAAGAGAACTCTGAAGTCCCTCTTACAAGGAAACTAAGCCTATTGGATCAGGGCCCCACCCTCATGACCTCATTTAATTTTAGTTTCTTCCATAAAGACCCTGTTTCTAAATTCTGTCACACTGCAGAATAGGGCTACAACAGATAAATTTTGGGGGGACAAGCATTCATTCATAACATTACTGTTGTTTGGGGCATCTCAGGTGGCACTTAGAAGTAAAGAACCCACCTGCCAATGCAGGAGACATAACAGATGTGAGTTCGATCTCTGGGTCAGAAGATCCCCTGGAGGAGGAAATGGCAACCCACTCCAGTATCCTTGCCTGGGAAATCCCATGGACAGAGGCGCCTGGTGGGCTATAGTCCAAAGGGTTGCAAAGAGTCAGCCATGACTGAAGCCACTTAGCATGCACGCACTGTTGTTCTTTCTGGGAGAACACAAACATTCAGCCCTCAACATTATTATTGTTAATTCTGAAACACACAATTGATTGTTTTTGTTTTTTTTAATGTTTATTTATTTGGGTGCTCCAGGTTTTAATTGCAGCATGTGAAATCTAGTTCCCTGATCAGGGATCAAACCTGGACACCTTGCTCTAGGAGAACAAAGGCTACTGGGCCACTGAGGAAGTCACGCATTTGATCTTCACTGGTCTGTCTTGGTTCTTTGTTGATTCTGCTCTATACCAACTCTTCTGGTGTGCCTTCCATAGTGCCTGGCACATCATAAAAATCAATAGATAATAGCATTTATTATTGTTTTTCCAGTCCCTATGGACAGATGTTTGGGAAGGGGAAAGTGAAGCCAAGTGTTCTGAGATTTCCAGTTCTAAACAGAAGGAATGTCTTTTTCTAGGTTCCCAACTTCACCAGGTTAGAAAGCTGTCTTCAAGTGTTCAGGAAGACCCCTGAATTATCAAAGGTGACTCAGATTGCAGAGAGAATAACTAGGGTTTAAAATCTCAAGAATGGCTTCTGAGTGAAAAAGAAATTGAAAAAAAAAAAAAAATCACAGTGTGTTTAATAATCTCTGTAGCCAGTCACAGGGCAGGAGCTGAAATGCACTGCCTCTTGCCTCCCTGTAGGGCAGTTCTTGCTGTCCCAAGCTTCCAGCATCTTTGTTGTGGAGAAGGTCCTTGTGTTCTACCCTCTTCAGCTTCCCCCTTATCAGCTCTCCTTATACACCATTTTAGATTTAATGCGGATAATCATGTCCCATCCTTATGAGACCCTGAGATAATAATAATAAGACTGGTTCTTATTAAAGAAAAAGTCAATTATTAAATCATACCAGACATAGAAATCCATTGTCATTTTTAAAGTAGTAATTCCATAGGGGACCACTAAAGAAGCCTCTGTAGTCTTTCCAAACTATGCTTTGTGCATTTCTACCAAAATCACTGCAGGTGGTGATTGCAGCCATGGAATTAAAAGACGCTTACTCCTTGGAAGGAAAGTTATGACCAACCTAGATAGCATATTCAAAAGCAGAGATATTACTTTGCCGACAAAGGTGCGTCTAGTTAAGGCTATAGTTTTTCCAGTGGTCATGTATGGATGTGAGAGTTGGACTGTGAAGAAAGCTGAGTGCCGAAGAATTGATGCTTTGGAACTGTGGTGTTGGAGAAGACTCTTGAGAGTCCCTTGAACTGCAAGGAGATCCAACCAGTCCATCCTAAAGGAGACCAGTCCTGGGCATTCTTTGGAAGGACTGATGCTAAAGCTGAAACTCCAGTACTTTGGCCACCTCATGCTAAGAGTTGACTCATTGGAAAAGACTCTGATGCTGGGAGGGATTGGGGGCAGGAGGAGAAGGGGACGACAGAGGATGAGATGGCTGGATGGCATCACTGACTTGATGGACGTGAGTCTGAGTGAACTCCGGGAGTTGGTGTTGGACAGGGAGGCCTGGCGTGCTGCAATCCATGGGGTCGCAAAGAGTTGGACACGACTGAGTGACTGAACTGAACTGAACTGACCCTGAAGGATCTAGGAACCAATGACTGAACCTGTAAGTGTGATCTTTGACTAACTGTATCTATTAACACATGCTGTTGACGTGTTAATGCTGTATCATCTTAGCATTGAACATTTCTTCAAAGACTTCTGGAGTGAAGAAGGAACCTTACTGATCAACAGGCCAGCATTTCTTAAAAGTATAATCCAAAGATGGCTGCAAGATCATCTTTGAAATTCTTATTAAAGTTGCACCTGGGAATCCATCTCAAGATCTATTCATTCAGCAGCCATCTCAATATGAATTTTTTTAACAGGCCTATCATATACATCATTTATACACATACATCTAAACACTGATGTAGTCCAAGCCTTTACTTCTTTAAAAAAATTTTAATTGAAGTATAGTTGATTTATCAAGTTATGTTAGTTTCAGATGTACAGTACAATGATTCAGTTATACATGTTTATATCTATTCTTTTTCAGATTCTTTTCCCTTATAGGTTATTACAAAATATTAAGTAGAGTTCCCTGTGCTATACAGTAGATTCTTGTTGTTTACGTGTGTGTGTGTGTGTGTGTGTGTGTGTGTGTGAGTTCCAAACTTCTAACTCCCCTCACCCCTTTATCCTTTGGTAACCATAAGTTTGTTTTCTGTGTCTGTGGGCCTGTTTTACCAAAAGTTTTACTTGAGTTTTAGGTTTGAAGGATTTGTTAACAAAATAAACCACTCTTTATTCACAAATAAGCAATTTCAGTTTTTTATAGATTATTTGACTTAATCTCAATATACAGTCATTAAAAGGAAAGAAATAGAAACAACAGAGAGAAGTAACAGCATCAGTCAGTTCAGTCAGTTCAGTCGCTCAGTTGTGTCTGACTCTTTGCGACCCCATGAATTGCAGCACACCAGGCTTCCCTGTCCATCACCAACTCCCGGAGATCACTCAAACTCATGTCCATTGAGTTGGTGATGCCATCCAACCATCTCATCCTCTGTCGTCCCCTTCTCCTCCTGCCCCTAATCCCTCCCAGCATCAGAGTCTTTTCCAATGAGTCAACTCTTCACATGAGGTGGCCAAAGTACTGGAGTTTCAGCTTTAGCATCAGTCCTTCCAAAGAACACCCAGGACTGATCTCCTTTAGAATGGACTGGTTGGATCTCCTTGCAGTCCAAGGGACTCTCAAGAGTCTTCTCCAACACCACAGTTCCAAAGCATCAATTCTTCGGCACTCAGCTGTCTTCACAGTCCAACTCTCACATCCATACATGACCACTGGAAAAACCATAGCGTTGACTAGATGGACCTTTCTTGGCAAAGTAATGTCTCTGCTTTTTAATATGCTACCTAGGTTGGTCATAACTTCCCTTCCAAGAAGTAAGTGTCTTTTAATTTCATGGCTGCAATGACCATCTGCAGTGATTTTGCAGCCCCAAAAAATAAAGTCTGACACTGTTTCCACTGTTCCCCATCTATTTCCCATGAAGTGATGGGACCAGATGCCATGATTTTCATTTTCTGAATGTTGAGCTTTAAGCCAACTTTTTCACTCTCCTCTTTCACTTTCATCAAGAGGCTTTTGAGTTCCTCTTCACTTTCTGCCATAAGGGTGGTATCATCTGCATATCTGAGATTATTGATATTTCTCCTGTCAATTTGATTCCAGCTTGTGCTTCTTCCAGCCCAGCGTTTCTCATGATGTACCCTGCATAGAAGTTGAATAAGCAGGGTGACAATATACAGCCTTGACGTACTCCTTTTCCTATTTGGAACCAGTCTGTTGTTCCATGTCCAGTTCTAACTGTTGCTTCCTGACCTGCATATAGGACAGCATATACATCACCAAATTGGGCCGACCACCAGAATTGAACAGTGCTGGGAAGTCCCCCGTTAACAGCAATCTGGAATCCCAAGTGAGAAAGTGTCCTGGGAGGTGCATCCACTCCACGGGTGAGAATTTGAATTGCAGTTTGGGGGGCTCCCCCTTATAATCTCAGGCCAGAAACTGATATCATTAGTTTGCATGCAAAAATGCAGCTCTGGTTTTACATTTGCAGTGCTGCTTGTTTCACCTTGTAAGTCACAACATTTCTTAGGCCCTGGGCTAAGGCCCTAAGGGGAGAGGGGTCCTGGCCAGACCCTCAGGGGTTTAAGAAATTATAGGGCCCGCTCTCTTTCTTATCTAAAGTGCTGCCTGATCTGCTGTGCTTACAGGCAGTCACAGAATCCCGGCAGTGCCCAGGCAGGTCAGAAGCAGGTCAGAGGCCAGCTCTCCTGCTTATGAATTCTGAATAAGATTTCCTCAATTTTAATTTAACAGGGTCTATTTCTGTTTTGTAAATAAGTTCATTTGCTTCACTGTTTTTTAGATTCCACACATAAGCGATATCATACGTTATTTTTCTTTCTCTGTTTGGTCAAACCCTTACTTCTGAAGACATAGTCCTTAGACTGGTGGTATCAGTATCACTGAGTAGCTTGTTAGAGATCCAGAATCTCAGGCCTTATCCCAGACCTAGTGAATCAGAACAAGATCCCCACTTGAGCCATATGAACATTCAAATTTAAGAAGATTGCTCAAACTCACTTATATACAAGGCAGCTGGGATCCAAGAACCCAGTTGACTTGCCCAAGGTTACATGGGTAAACCATGGGATGATATGGGTAACTGGATAGGAACCTATGCTTGCGGTCAGGTAGACCCCTGTTCAAATCCAGGCACCCCTATCTTCTAGCCTAAAATCTTAGGTAAGCCCCTGAACATAGCACTAAACTTCCCGTTATTCATTGTTAATGAGGTTTCATAGGCCTGTTGAAAAGGTAAGATGAAAAGCATGTAAAGAGCACCTGAAAAATTCTCAGTAAACAGCTCTGATGATCATTACTCTAACTTGGATTTCCTGATTCTGTGCTGCCTCCTGGGCATCCCATGTTGCTTGCAAGAAATGGAAAAAGTAGTGCTTTGGATAAATTTGGTCTTTTTGAGACTATTCTATCTAATTTACATTCTGAGGTTTGAAAGAATGAGGACAAGGGTGGGGGCCCTCAAAAGGAAAGTAAACGCAACATCATGCAGCTTCTTCTCAGACCCTGCTTCCCAGCTCCTCCTAGCTTGGCCCTTCCTTCGTGTCCAGCAGAGACAACCACCCCCTGGAGAAATGATCAGGTGAGTGAGGTGTTTGTTTGCACATTTCCACTGCCTTCAGGGGCTTCTCACTTTCTTCACCCTCCTCTGACCCCCAGCATTCCCACACAGACTCCCTACAGCCTTCCTAAAGGGGGCTCCTCCTCTTCCCATCTCCTGGAAAGCTCAATAAACTTAGGATCTTACCCTGACACATCAAAAGTCACCTTCTCTGTGCCTCATTCCAGAGGATGGGCCAGGCAAGGTGATAAGCAAATGTAACACTTGCTTCATGCTAATGTTAAGTTGCTTCAGTTGTGTCCGACTCTTTGCAACCCTATGGAATGTAATCTGCCAGGCTTCTTTTTGTTGATGGGATTCTCCAGGCAAGAATACTGGAGTGGGTTGCCATGCCCTCCTCCAGGGGATCTTCTGGACCCAGGGATCTAACCCGAATCTCTTATGTCTCCTGCATTGGCAAGGCAGGTTCTTTACCACTAGCGCCACCTGGGAAGATTCACTTCCTTTCAAATAATATTTGCATTTTAATAAGCTCTTTTCTTGTCTTAAACACTAAACAGTGAGCAATATATTATCAAGTTGTTAGGGCATTTATATGATGGTATAGGCTCATCTTATATTCTCTACAGAGTCCTAGAATCAGTCATTTCTTCAAGAGCCCTGAGTCCTTTTATTGGGGAGCAGCATTTAGAAATGAATATCTGGGCACCATGTGTGTTTGTTGCTGCTGAGGCATGGGGCATCGCCAGCGTCGCTATGCTAAAGTTTTAATGCATAAGTTATATCCGTATATATGATACCCAATGGCTCTGAGAGTGTCCCATCTCTTGCTCACTGTACATCTCCTGCTTGACCAGCTTCACCTACACTTTGTTTCCCTAACTGACCTTTTCTCTTAGTCGTAGAGCCCAATCACTGAATGCTAACATACTTGCCCTCAGCCCCAGCTGGTGATTGTTCTAAACTTTAGATCAGAACCATCTCTTACTAGGATAGTTTATCAAAGGGCCATCTCCTTCTGTTGGTTTCCCTAACGTCAATTCTCTGTATAGATGGTGACCTCCCTCTCCCCCTTCCCAGCCCCTCTCCTCTCCCCGCCGGTGAAGACTGCTGCCTAGTCCTGCCTATTGTCTGCCACACACGGTGGACTGTCACTTCAAGACCTTGCTTCCAAAGTCTAAGCTCCTCCCTATCCATTAAACCACTGAAGTCTCTGTAACTGATTCTGGACTCTTTTTTCAGTCTTGAGGCTGAGCAAATAAGGGCTTGCAGGCCTGTGGAGAACATCCTAAGACGTAGATGTGAAATAACCCACTCAGTGCCTCTTTAAACCTATATCCTGGACGTTTACTCTGATTTACTCATGAGAAAAGGTCTTCATGTGTTCTAGAATACATATCTTTGTAACACTGAATGCTTCTGACTCTTATTCATGGGAAAATACACTCTGTACTACCCTACAGCAAGACAACTAGCTCAATAGCAATTTTATCTGACACCTATTAATATATCAAAATATATATTCACATAATACATTCTGTACTCAGATCAAAATCTGGCAATAAGTCTGTAAAGTTGCCAACCACTGTGTAGCAACAGTGGTTTGTCTGTGAATGCCATCCCCCTTTCTTGCTAGCAGAATCAGAATTTCATTCAGGCATCTATCCATCTATGTCTCTAATACCTATCTTAGAAGTAAATCCTCTTTAATCTTGGTCAGCAATAATTTTATTCTCTTTGCCAGTGCTTGGTTTAGAGGTAGAAATTATCTGTAGGGAAGTCAATTGGCAGGAAGCTTCTGAAAAAGGTTGTCTTGATGATAAAAAGTGGTTTGTACTGAAAGAGGGGATCACTTCTATTTGTTGCCCAGAACTACAGCAATCACCTTGTGACTATGGGAGGAACTAAGTTACACGCTGGGGATGGAAGAGACAAAAGAAAGACTCTGAGTCTTTGATGATGTCACTGAGCTGCTGAATTAACCAACTCAGGAGATGCCCTACCTAGGAACACCAAGTTATATGAGGTAATAAATAGCCCATATTGTCTTGGGAATTTTGAATCATTATTTCTTTTACTTGCAGCCAAAAGCATCATCATGAATACATCCTACTTTAGAATATTTTAAAGCAATTAACTTTGGGGAGAATCCAAAGCCTTTTTTAGAATTCACCCATTTGCTCACTCATTCATTTTAAATAAATATTTACTGAGAAGTGGCAGCAAAAAAGAGATTGATCAATAATCACATACACATAAAATGAAAAACTGTGATAATCAGTAAGAAAGGAAAGCATAAGAAACTATGTGAGGGAAAACTGGAAGGGTATAATTTAGACTGAAAAGGAGTGATGTTAAGACTTCACTTAGCAAGTGACGTGTGTGAACAGAGGTCTGAAAGCAGGTATAGAAGGAGGAAGGTATAGGGATGGGGCACAGTGTATGAAAAGCACTAGCATGATGCCCTGGAGGAAACTGAAGATCTATAGGATGAGGCTGAGAGGTTGGGGGAGGGCGTGGTACATCGCAGACTGAAGAGGTCTGCAGGCTCCAGATGACACAGGATGGGTCCTGGAGACCATAACAATTTCTCTCTTTCTTCTAAAAGAAAGAAAGAAATAAAGTTATGTGCTCTAAGCTGTGCTTCCCTAGTAGCTCAGATGGTAAAGAATATGCCGAGCCTGCAATGCAGGAAACCAAGGTTCAATCCCTGGGTCAGGAAGATCCCTCAGAGAAAGAAATGGCAAACCACTCTATTGTTCTTGCCTGGAAAATTCCATGGACAGAAGAGCCTGGCAAGCTACAGTCCATGGGGTCGCAAAAAGTTGAATATAACTGAGCAACTAAACACACACACACACACACACACACAGTTGTGCAAGATGATACCTTGGTAGGACTAGGTGAAGGGTTACAGGCCATTTCCCTCTAGTGCTTTTGTTATGGCATATCAATCTGCAACATACAACCTGCCCAAGCCTGCAGGGCCATGGCTTTCCCATGACCTCTCCTTTTAAAAAAATTTTGGCTGCACCACACAGCTTGTGGGTGGGATCTTAGTTCCCTGATAAGGGATCAAACCCGCATTCCCTGATTGGAAGTGTGGAGTCTTAACCACTGGACTGCCAGAGAAGTCCCCAACCTCACCTTTTTCCTCCCACCTCTCTATGTACCATCTCTCCAAATATTCATCTTGAATCAGGATCACAAGAATCATGAGAAGTGCGCTGACAAAAGCAGAACACCCATGGAGAGCAGAGCAAAAGGGAAGAAATGAAAGAAGCAAAAGCAAAATATTTCAGTGGATGAATGGGAGTGGAAGGGTGGAACCCTCTAAGTCAACAGGCTGCCCCCATCAGCACTGCATTTTAAAAGATCATTCTGGCCCTGGTTTGAGTCTGCTGGTAAAGGGTGGCACGAGCATAGGTCAGGAGGCCCCTGGGAAGAAATTGCAGAAGCTCTGATGGCTCAGACCATGGTGATGGAGGAAGAACACAGGTGCAGATATAGTCCAGGAAGAGTAGTGATAGGATGGAGAAAGGGTGGGCGGAGGGTAGTGTCTCGTCAAAGCCGTGGATCCCATTTTCAGGAAAATGAACCTTCACAACCTTTTATATAAATACAGTGACTCCTATTGTGGACTCCTGAAACTCACTCTCATTCCTGAGCTTAAAAGTCCTGCCTCAAGGGGCAGAATTGCAGACTTTTGGGGAAAAAAGTACTTCCTTCATCCCCACTTCTGATAGCAACTGAGCAACAGCGGGGCTGATGTTATTCTTTGTGAGGGCTGCCCCGAGTGGTTCAGTTTGCCTGACCTGAGTAAAGCCATTGGCTTTAATAGCCCAATACCTGTAAGACCAGGGTGCCACCTGCGAGGAGCCCGGTCAAGAGGACAGCACAGGAAGGGCTTTCATAACTTTTTTTTTCCTCCCCAAAATGCAATGAGTAAAGAAGAAATGCAGTTTCAAAATGGGAAAAGCCAGTGGATATCTAGGGGAATTCTGGGCAGAGGTGAGAGGAGGCAGGCCCCCGAAAACAGAATATCCAGGACAGATTCCGAGAAGTGGGAGGGCGTACAAGAGGGAGCAAGGTCACATCAGGTCCCGTGACTCCCAGCCCTGCTTGTGTGGAGCCAGGCAGCTCGCAGTGGTCCTTGTCCTGGTGGCCTATGCTAAGGAGCGCAGTGCCTGCCCCTCATCATGTAGGGCTGGTCCATCAAACCTGCCTTCTGTTTGCAGCCTGTGTTATGATGACGTATTCCAAGTTGGTCCCCAAGGATGTACGGACTCCTCCACAGGCCTGTGGGGCAGGTAAGCAGACTCAGACTGGGCTAGAGCTGCAGGGACTGGAACAATTGGGAGTGACCATTTAGGAGATCCTGCCCAAGGAAGGTAGCTAGCCATCTTAACTATGAGGTAAGATTGGGTTTAATCAGGCCTGGCATAAGCAGAAAGCTGGTCCAGTTTGAAGACCAAGGGTACAGTAATAAGATCTCTGAGTAGCCATAGTAACCAACATCAATGGTTGGTATTTTGAATCCAGGGGGGATATATCCAGGATGAAGCAGCGTTACTGACAAATGGCTGTTGGGTTGAGGAACAGGGTTCAGCTCACTGGAGAAACAAGGAGGCAGAAAGGGGCTGAGCAGGTTTTTAGGGTTCTAGTCCAGCAGGGAATGGATCAGGATCTGGCTGGATCCAGTGAGGGGCCACACACAGTGCTGGCTGTGAGCAGGGCTGGAGGGAGTATGCAGGTTCTGGTTCCCGCTCTGATCTTTTAGGTAACTGTTGGCTCCGGGTCAGACACAAGTGTGGCTCTGGTGGTTTGGCAACTGAATATGTTGCCAGGCTTGTCTCTCATTGGCTCATGAGTACAGTTTGAACAACACCTACCGGGTCTCTGGTCTTCATCCTGGGCTTGCCTGAGACAATCAGACTTCGACACTGCCATATGGATTTTTGCTGAGGTGTAACACTAGAACTGCCCATGCCTCCACTCATTAGACTCTCCTCTCCGCAGGATTTCCCTTAGCCTGCCCGGTCCAGAAATTGTTCTCTTGGGGTGCTGGCTATTCACCACCTTCCTCCAGAATCCTCAGGCAGCTTCCCACCAGACTGGGCACTCCATCTCTACCTCCAGCACAGGGGATCACCCTGGTATCACCCAGCCATTTCTAGTCCGGGTCTTGGAGCCAGATTTCCTGTTCTGAGTTCTGGCTCTGACACTTCCTATGAAGTAAAATCTTGAGTAGATTTCTTCACCCCCTGAGACCTAGTTTCTTTTCCCATAGATGAGAAAAATAACCCTAGAGCAAGGGTAGATAAAAGGATTTCATGAGGCCATGCGTGTGAAGCACTTGACCTAAAGCCCAGCACACGTAAATACTGTGTGATATTATTATTACAGTGCATGATTGGTTGGTCTGGTTGGTCTTAGAACTGGTGCTGCCCGCTGCCCTTGCCCTGGCTCCTTATTTTGGCTTCTGCCCTTTCTTCATCAATCTAGAATGCTGCGATACTCTCAGGCTGAGGTGCCTTGAGGTGCCTTAATATGCCTTAGGGAACTTCTGCCATTGCATTCATGTGAGAGGATATTCACATGTATATTAATATATATGCATGTATTTTTACAATGTTATTTATTTATTTTTGGCTGAGCTGGGTCTTCATTTCTGCACAGACTTTTCTCTATTTGTGGGGAGCAAGGTCTACTCTCTAGTTGCCAGGTGAGGGCTTTTCATTGCAGCAGCTTTTCTTATGGGGCAGGGGCTCTAGGCTGCATAAGCTCAGTAGTTATGGAGCATGGGTTCAGTTGCCTCAAGCCATGTGGGATCTTCCCAGACTGGGGATTCAACCCATGTTGCCTGCATGGGCAGGAGGATTCTTTACCACTAGGGCACTAGGGAAGTCCCACATGCATATATTGTAAAGGAAGGATAGGGATCAAATTCCATCAGTTCAGTATGATTCTTCCTTTTTAAAAAATCATTTCCATCCTGAATGGAGAACAGAGGGACCTCTACCCCTTCTGAAAACATAGTGAAGGTTTCACCTTTTCTTTCAGAAAACTTGTTAAGGGCTGAGTACATAGGATTGATGAGAAAAGATCATTTGATCCTTCAGCTTGGTTCACAGCAGGACTGGAATTGGTTTAATAATGGTAAGCACACAAGGAGATATTTGTAGGAAGGGCAATGACATGTTATTCTCCACCATCACTAATAATAACAGTATAAAAGTAAGTTAATTATAAGAGGCAAAAGTCAAGGCATCTGGTCCCATCACTTCATGGCAAATAGATGAGGGGAAAATGGAACCAGTGGCAGATTTTATTTTCTTGGGCTCCAAAATCACTGTGGATGGTGACTGTAACCATGAAATTAAAAGACACTTGCTCCTTGGAAGAAAAGCTATGGCAAACCTCTACAGTGTATTAAAAACCAGAGACATCACTTTACCGACAAAGGTCTGTATAGTCAAAGCTATGGGTTTTCCAGTAGTCATGTATGAATATGAGAATTAGACCATAAAGAAGGCTGAGCACCGAAGAATTGATGCTTTTGAACTGTGGTGCCAGAGAAGACTCAGAGAGTCCCTTGGACAGCAAGGAGATCAAACCAGTCAATCCTAAAGAAAACCAACCCTGAATATTCCTTGGAAGGACTGATGTGGAAGATGAAGCTCCAATACTTTGGCCACCTGATACAAAGAGCTGACTCACTGGGAAAGACCCTGTTGCTGGGAAAGATTGAGGGCAGGAGGAGAAGGGGACAACAGAGGATGAGATGGCTGGATGGCATCATCGACTCAATGGACATGAGTTTGGGTAAGCTCCAGGGGTTGGTGATGGAGAGGGAGGCCTGTGTGCTGCAATTCATGGGGTTGCAAAGAGTTGGACATGACTGAGCAACTGAACTGAACTGAGCTGGGAGTTAGTGAAGAACAAAGAAGCCTGATGTGCTGCAGTCTATGGGATAATAAAGTTCAGACTTTGCAGCTGAACAACAAGAACAACAGAAGTCAGTTTAGGTACAAAGAAGAGAGGACAGAGATAGTTTTAGCAGAATAAGCTTAGAAAATACAAAACTTGGAATTGTCCTTGAAGTCACATTTAAGATATAGAGTGCAGCGATGTTACCATAGGTAAGCACTCAGTGTGGATCTGTTTAGTCTATATGGTCTTACAGGGAAGTAGTAATTATCATGGCATTTTCCCTCATAATGGATCAATTTCCTTCTCCTTCACCTTTTTTTTTTTTTAAGGATATTTGAAATATAACTTTACTTTGATTCTAAACAAGATTCCACCTCTCAATATTATAATATGACTATCAGATCAGATCAGATCAGATCAGTCGCTCAGTCGTGTCCGACTCTTTGCGACCCCATGAATCGCAGCATGCCAGGCCTCCCTGTCCATCACCAACTCCCAGAGTGCACTCAGACTCACGTCCATCGAGTCAATGATGCCACCCAGCCATCTCATCCTCTGTTGTCCCCTTCTCCTCCTGCCCCCAATCCCTCCCAGCATCAGAGTCTTTTCCAATGAGTCAACTCTTTGCATGAGGTGGTCAAAGTACTGGAGTTTCAGCTTTAGCATCATTCCTTCCAAAGAACGCCCAGGACTGATCTCCTTTAGAATGGACTGGTTGGATCTCCTTGCAGTCCAAGGGACTCTCAAGAGTCTTCTCCAACACCACAGTTCAAAAGCATCAATTCTTTGGCGCTCAGCCTTCTTCACAGTCCAACTCTCACATCCATACATGACCACAGGAAAAACCATAGCCTTGACTAGACGAACCTTTGTTGGCAAAGTAATGTCTCTGCTTTTGAATATGCTATCTAGGTTGGGCATAACTTTCCTTCCAAGGAGTAAGCATCTTTTAATTTCATGGCAACTGTGTTCCAAAACACCTAAATATGCAGGTCCAAAAAATGAAGGTATTTTTTTTTTAAACTGCCATATTCACTCCAAAGCCCATCCATCTCCTTCAGCATCCAAAGATTAAGCACATGTTCTGCTTAGATATATAATAAAGTGGCAAACACACCGCACCACTGACATCATAGGATAGTTGCCTATATAACTAGACTTCTGACACTGGGCCCCAGCTTCACTTTCTCACAGGTCACGAGCTTCATCCAGGAGAGCATTTGTCTGAGCAACCTCTAAATCGTCCTTGTACTGTGCAGCCAAGGCCGGGTCCATGAACACCTCTGGCAGGGCAAGAGCAGGCAGGCATGGCGACAGTCCCCAAGTGAGGATCTCCAGTCAGTTTTCTAGCAATCCAGAGGAAGGGCTTTTCAAAGTTGTAGTTCGTTTTGGCAGAAATGTCATAGTCCTGAAGATTCTTCTTTCAGTGGAAGACAATGGACTTTGCCTTAACCTTTCTGTCCTTAATATCCACTTTGTTGCCACACAACACAATCGGGATGTTCTCACACACTCATACCAGATCTCTATGCCAGTTAGGCACGTTCTTGTAAGTAACTCTCGATGTTACATCTCCCGACCAGCTGTATCACATACATTGAACTTAATCGGTCCTCTTGGTATGGAACAAAAGAGGATGGACCTCAACACCCAAGGTAGCTACACACTTCTCAAATTCACCAGTCAGATGACATTTCACGAATGTAGTTTTTCCAGTACCACCATCACCAACCAATACAAGTTTGAACAAAACTTGGGGTTCTCCTTGGGCAGCCATTGCGAAGCATCTCCACACTCGTCTGACTGAGGCTTCCTTCACTTTTTAAAACTGAAAAGTTTCATTATATTTTAATTGATGTATAGTTGCTGTATAATATTATGTAAGTTACAGGTGTGTGATATAGTGATTCACAGTTGTAAAGGTTATACTCCATCTATGGTGGTGGTGGTTTAGTTGCTAGTCATCCAACTCTTTGCAACTCCACAGGCTATAGCCCTCCAGGCTCCTCTGTCCATGGAATTTCCCAGGCAAGAGTACTGGAGTGGGTTGTCATTTCCTTATTCAGGGGATGTTTTCAACCCGCATCTCTTGCATCTCCTGCATCTCCTGCATTGGCAGGTGGATTCTTTACCACTGACCCATCTGGGAAACCCCATACTCCACTTATAATTATCGCAAAATATTGGCTATCTTCCCCATGTTGCACAATATATCTTTGTAGCTTTAAAAAAAATAAATTTAACATTTTATTGGAGGATAATTGCTTTACAATGTTGTGTTAGTTTATGCTGTACAACAGTGTGAATCAGCTATATATATACATGTATTCCCTCCCTCTTGAGGCTCCCTTCCACCTCCCCCATCCCACCCCTCTAGGTCACCACAGAGCACTGAGCTGAGCTCCCTGTGCTTCTGACTAGCTATCTATTCTACACGTGGTAGTGGATACCTGTCAATGCTACTCTCAGTTTGTCCCACCCTCTCCTTCCCCCGTTATGGCCACAAGTCTGTTCTCTATATCTGCATATCTATTCTTGCTCTGCAAAGAGTTTCAGCAATACCATTTCCCCAGATCCCCATATATATGCATTAATATATGATATTTATCTTTCTCTTTCTGACTTTCTTCACTCTGTATGACTGAAAGATAATATTTAATCCATATGATTGATTACATATTTATTTATTTGGCTGCACTGAGTGAGTCTTAGTTGCACAGCACAGGGATCTTCAGTTGTAACATGCAAAATTTTAGCTGGTGGCACGTGGGCTTTAGTTCCCTGACTGAAGATCAAACCCAGGACCTCTGAGTTGGGAACACAGAGTCTTAGCCACTGGACCACCAGGGAAATCCTACTTGTAGCTTGTTTTATACCTTATAGCTTGTATCTCTTTATGCTCTCCCCCTATATTGTCCCTCCCTTGCTTCTCCCACTGGTAACCACCAGTTTGTTCTCTATGTCCGTGAGTTGGCTTCTTTTTTTGTTATCTTCTTCACTTTTCATTGTTTATGTGTCTTTTTACTTCCCCATATTCTCTACTCCCTTTTTCATTTTGCCTTAGTGACTATGTTGTTGTTTTCAGCCATTCAGTTGTGTCCAGCTCTTTGCAATCCCATGGATTGCAGCTTGCCAGGCCTCCCTGTCCTTCACTGTCTCCTTCACTCGTGTCCATTCAGTTAATGTTGCCATCCAACCATCTCATCCTCTGTCACCCGCTTCTCCTCCTGCCTATGATCTTTCCCAGCATCAGGGTCTTTTCCAATGAGTCGGCTCTTTGAATCACGTGACCAAAGTATTGGAGCTTCAGCTTCAACATCAGTCATTTCAATGAATATTCAGGACTGATTTCCTTTAGGATTGACTGGTTGGATCTCCTTGCTGACTAAGGGACTCTGCGAGTCTTCTCCAGTACCACAGTTCAAAAGCATCAATTTTTCGTCACTCAGTCTTCTTTATGGTCCAACTCTCACATCCATACATGACTACTGGAAAAATCATAGCTTTGACTACATGGACCTTTGTTGGCAAAATGATGTCTCTGCTTTCTGATACACTGTCTAAGTTCATCATGGACTTCCCTGGTGACTCAGATGGTAAAGCGTCTGCCTCCAGTGTGGGAGATCTGGGTTCGATCCTTGGGTCAGGAAGATCCTCTGGAGAAGGAATGGCCAGTTCTTATGGCGACCCCCAGACGAGCAAGTATTTTAATTAACGAGTGGGTTTCCCTATGGGACCACTGCATGGTATGAGGACTAGGCCTCCACCATGCCCGTAAATTTCTCAGGCACCTGAGAAAACCAAAACTGGCCAGGAGGAGTCTTGTCCCTTTCCTTCAGAGCAGAGCTCTCAACTATTTTCCTCACTTTTATCCTGACAAATTCTATAATGGCAGTCAAATTGAGGAAAATTGTTAGATCAGACTCTTACTTAACCAGTTAGCCAAGACCATTCAGTCTCCTACAATAGAGTAACCTCGGCATCTTTCAGCCGAGCCCCAGGTATTTCTTGATTTTTTTCCACTCAAGCCCCCCTCCCCAGGACCTTTCCACTGGGTGGGCAATTCCCCTGCCATCTGTCAGCCAGCCTCCTACCCAGTATCTTTTGACTGGGTGAGAATTTCTTGGTATCTTTCAACCAAGCCCCACTCATTGTCCAGACCAAGAGTGGGTGTGCCCCAGATGTTGCACCTGGGCAGCCCCCCTGCCAGTATCTTTTCTACTGGGAGGAGGCAGGTAACCTGCTCCACCACCAAATAAAACTCAGAATCTCAACCAATATGGGAGATTCGAGAACCAGGAGAGTCTTACCCAAATTCATCTGCACTCCCCAAGGAGGTGGATGGGTACAAGTGGCCACTGCTGGTACCAAAGCTCCAGTCCCTCGCAGAGTCCAGAGGAAGGAAGGAAGTCCACTCTGGGTCCCTTCATAGTTGCCATAACTTAACTCGCAGCTCTGAAGTTGTACATCTTTTTTAAGTCGACAGTTATGGCAACCATGAATCAAGAAATACCTGGGGCTTGGCTGAAAGATGCCGAGGTCACTCTGTTGTAGGAGACTGAATGGTCTTGGCTAACTGGTTAAGTAACAGGCTGATCTGACAATTTTCCTCAATTTAACTGCCATTGTAGAATTTGTCAGGGTAAAAGTGAGGAAAATAGTTGAGAGCTCTGCTCTGAAGGAAAGGGACAAGACTCCTCCTGGCCAGTTTTGGTTTTCTCAGGTGCCTGAGAAATTTACGGGCATGGTGGAGGCCTAGTCCTCATACTGTGAGGTGGTCCCATAGGGAAACCCACTCATTAATTAAAATACTTGCTCGTCTGGGGGTTGCCATAAGAACTGCCCATTCAGCAACCTGAGCAGCCATGGTGGGATCGCTGGAGGCAGAATCTGAGACACGTAAGAGGAGCTGAAATGACTTTGGGGAGGCTCCAGGAGGAGTTAAGCTCACAAGCAGCACACGGGCCCACTACACAAGTTCATGAGTGATTTTTATACCTGACAAATTCAGCTTAAAATGGGAAACAGAAGGGGTGTCAGAAAGCCAGCTTCTGACTAACACTCTAGCCAGATTCATGTACAATACGTATGGAGCTCATACTTGCAAGTACCTAGTTAATTGGAGAAATTATACTAAAAGAGATCTCAACCTAAAATGGTCAAATTGGGGTTGTTTTGATATTCTAAATTGATATTTTTGCACACACGATTAGAAAAGGCCGGCCGTGATTTGACTGGTATCTAGAAGCTTCTAAAACAGGAAATGATAGAGTAAATTCTTCACAGAAAATCAACAAGAAATTTCTTGAAACTATATCAAAACTAAAAAAAGGCTGCTAGAACTGACTTTGCCAGGTACAGGTCTAGTCGAACTGGGAAGTCACGTTTGGCATTTATTTGGCTTTTGATTTCTGGGCATCTCTTTGCCTTTTGTTTCATTTGGAGTGTGACTCCTGGCTGGTGAAGTTCTGGTTTGGTTTGCTTTTGTTGGTTTGGTTTGAGTACACAGATATCTGGAACAAACTGCTCGAGCTAATATGGGAATTGCTCACTGTAAGGTTCCACACTCCTTAAGGTTCCACACTGCAAGGTTCCATCTGGGAACCCCTTGGGAAAAAACTAAAAAAAAATGTTGATGGGTCAGTCTATAGCTGTGATCCAATGACAAGAAAAATGGCCTAAAAAATCTTAGATCTTTATTGACATAGGATAGGAAAATGGACTGAAGTTCCCTTATGTCCAGGACTTCCTCCTATAATCAACAGCCGGGGACTGATCAAACTAAGACCCCTACTTCCCCAGAGGGATAATCCCTGCTAAGACAGATCTGCCCTTGTTATCAGCCAAGTTGAGCACTATCTGGTCTAAATTTTGGCTATAAAACTATGGTCACAAAAAGATATGATTTTTGACAATTTGGTCACAATATTCTTTAGACTCCAGAGGAAGCTTGAAGAAAAATATCTCATTAAGAATTCTTGCCCTGAGGAAATAACTTCTCCTATACCTTTAGACCAGAGCTCTCTGGATCACTTATCTAGACCATCTCTAATTCCTGAAACCAAAAGGAAAAAAAGGGGAACAAAGCCTTTTAAAATTGTATTCCAACTGTTTTTTATTCATAACTAAGTTTGGAAAATAAAGCTATAGGATCTCTTGTGTCTATTTGAATACATGTATGTCTCAATGTGTGTCTTTGTTTTTTTTTATAATATTGTTGATTGCTGAGATCAGTTTGTAAATGAGCTCTAACCTAATTGGCCTTATAAGCACTTACAAATCAAATAATTCTAAATACAAGAGAAAGTAACCTAAATGAATTTCAGGTTCATGTGAACTGGAAAATATTCAGTATTAAATACCTGATATTAATGTTTATTTGTTGATCTAAATAATGTAGTCATGTCTAAGAGTAATTAACATTAAGGAGAATATTTTCATTGTACCTAGGTTTAATATGTTAAATATGTTTATTTAAAACCAGATATCTGTGTACTCAAACCAAACCAACAAAAGCAAACCAAACCAGAACTTCACCAGCCAGGAGTCACACTCCAAATGAAACAAAAGGCAAAGAGATGCCCAGGTTTAAAATGTTAAATATCATTATATCTGTTACAAGTTTGTCAGCAAGGAAATTACCTCAAGTGAAGAAACTTCTAAAACAATGTAAATGAGATATGAGCCTTTAGATAGACTCTATTAAAAGTAATTATGCTCTTTAGGAATATGTTTATAAAATAGTCTCTCCGGATTGGGGTAACTTGAACTTCTAAGGGTTGTGCTAAACTATTGGAAGTCAATTGAATAGCTATGTCATTTCCAAATAAAATAAGATTTTGAAACATTTGCTACTAAACACTGATTTCCTCTTACAAAGAAACTAAAGAGATTTAGGATTAAAAATAAATGATGTTTGGTGCTATCCTAAAATGTTCTCTCTAAGAAAATAAGGTTTTAGAAATTATCACTGGTATTTATTCTCACAATCTATAAAATGCTAATATGAAAATCAGTTCTTGGTTGCCTAAGGGAAATAGGAAGTGTGTTTTTGGTAAAGAAGGTATGGGGAATGGAATTGCATTTTATGAAGGGAAAAGGAAGTAAGCCTGATTTACAGGTGGCTTTTTAGGATGGGAGAAGACAGTAATGGGTACAGAAAGTGGTAAGTTTTGTGAAAAGTGAACCATGAAGAAAGAGTTTTGCATATGGTTAGGTCTAAGTTTAAAATAAAGTTAATTAAATTTACCTTTTAAGTAAAATGAGCTCATGCAAAAGCTTGAATTTAGCTTTTCTCTCTGTTAAGAGGACATCTTTTCTTCAGATATTGAACTGCCTGTGATAATAGATTTAAGTTTCTTTATCTCTTAAATGATCTGTTCTGAAATCCTTTATTGTTACTTTGGCGAAATGAATAGCTATTGTTTCACAATGGCCTATAAACCTATCTGACTGAGTGTTTTAAATCATTTTGATATTTGTTGACAAGACTTCCTGAATCATTCTAATGAAGAAGATTTCTAGCTAACTTTGGGATGCTTCAGAGGGCCCCTGAAACATCCCAAAGAGAGATATTACACTAATTAGGTTCATTTTGTATACAGAATTACATGGGGAGTATTGTCAAGTGAGTAATAAGTCTCAGGTTATAGTGCATGGTGAAAGTGAAAGTGAAGTCGCTCAGTCGTGTCTGACTCTTTGCGACCCCATGGACTGTAGCCTACCAGGCTTCTCCATCCATGGGATTTTCCAGGCAAGAATACTGAAGAGGGTTACCATTTCCTTCTCCAGGGGATCTTCCCGACCCAGGGATGGAACCCGTGTCTTCCGCATTGGAGGCAGATGTTAAATGTTACTAATATAGATATCCTAGAAACTGTATGAAATTTCCAAAATTCTGATATGTTTGGGTAAAATGTTATCAGGTATAATTCTAGTTACTGTTTCAAAATATTGTCATAGCACTAACCAAATTTCGCAAAAATGCTTCCTCTTCAAGAAGATTTATAAAAAGGACTTTTGGATAAATACCAGTTCCTGAACTGGGTAAGGATTCTAATGGAAAACCTGATGACTTCACAAAGGTTAACAAAAGGACTGAATGAACTGGTGAATATGCTTATAACTTTTATGGTTTCTATCTGAAAAATTACTGATTTGAATCTGTGTTTTCCAGGTGTAAGAAAAAAAACCTTCCCCTGAAACTAATTATGACAGTAATTTGGTAAAATTATATTTTATAAACAAATTGAAACATTTATCTTTTCTCTCTATCCGAACCTTCCAGAAACTGGAAGCTCTTAGTTTCCAGTAACTTTATCAGGTAAGTTAGGAAGGTTATCCCAATAACAGGTACAGAATCTCAAGGAATTTTGGAGACCTTGAGATGGGAGAAATTTACTTAGATCTGTTAGGCAAAATCTGTGATAAGCCTTTGGCATGACTTTCCTAGCCCTGAAAAGTCTTATTTTAAAAGTTCAGTCTGAGACTCTGTAAAAGTCCCAGCAAAAGCAAGAGTCTATGATCAATTATGGTTATATAAATCATCAGGCCAAGATTATTGAGACCAGACCTATATTACAAACAGGTCTTAGTTATATTTGGTAAAAATGATGGTGATTTTAGGGAGAAAGAGATGTTTCAATGAATGTTAAATCCCAGTTTGTTAATGGAGGTCTGTATCTACTAAGACTCATTTCCTGGATAGTTCTTTGCTGTTAGGGTATATTAATGTAAAATTTAATTGAATTATTAAAGGATATGCTAAGGTTGTTTCTGAAGCTTATCTCAGTAATCTGTCTTTGGATGAAGATCAGACACTTCACACATGACCTGCAACCAAGACTGGAAGCAGACATAATTCAAGAAATTGTCTCCAAAAAATAAATAAATAAATTGTCTCCAACCTGGATGGAAGGACCTTTCTATCAGGTACTCTTAACTAGCTCATGGCCAGTGAAATTGAAGGGAAATTAACTCTTGGGTTAACTCCCACTTTCAAAGGCCCCTAAGCTGGACTGGTCCATAGAGAGGCTTGCTGACCTCAGACTCACCTTAAAACAATGTTCAAACAGAGAAAACTACACTACACTAGGGTGAGGAGAAGATGACATCAGAAGTAGACAGCTTGCCCAAAATGCTGATCTGACTCTTACGGTCATTTATGATGTCCCTGAATCCTTGGACCTATGCCTATCAATCAAATGTTTTCTATCATGGACACGAGTCTATGCTAGTTTAAAACTCAAACCAATTGTTTGGTTGTGGCCAATAACCTGTGTCTAGTACTTCTGGGTTCAGAGAAGGCAATGGCACCCCACTCCAGTACTCTTGCCTGGAGAATCCCATGGACGGAGGAGCCTGGTGGGCTGCAGTCCATGAGGTCGCTAGGAGTCGGACACGACTGAGCGACTTCCCTTTCACTTTTCACTTTCATGCATTGGAGAAGGAAATGGCAACCCACTCTGGTGTTCTTGCCTGGAGAATCCCAGGGATTCTTCCAGGGGGAGCCTGGTGGGCTGTCTTCTATGGGGTCACACAGAGTCGGACATGACTAAAGTGACTTAGCAGCAGCAGTACTTCTGGGTTACCTTGGTGGATTTCTGTGCTCTAGGGCTCTGATTGGATACCCCCTAGGAAATTTATTTTAGATGAATGTTCAGTCCTATTCTATTTTCACGATATTACTAGATGGGATCCTTTCACCTGGCAAATTAATAATACCTGCTCTGATGCTGGCCATAGATTTAAGTTTTCTCTTAGGGTCATTCAAATTCAATCAGAGTGATGAGCTAAGTATCAATAAAAAAAATTAACCTCTCATCTATTAAAAGGAAAATTCCCACAATTATGGGGTGGATCTACACAGTTAACACCAGGCTATGGTCATTTAAGTTTAAAAGCTCCTCTATGTTGGGAAGGGTTAAATCACACTAAAAATGATCAACCTGGTAATTATGAGACAAGACTGGGTGCTTTATAAGCTATGTCTATTTTTACCCTTAGAGAGAGTGATTGGTATAGAACTCAGTGGATTTGTAGCATTAAGTTATAGCCTTCACATCTACAGAGATGGATACGAAGGTGTAACCTGGGATTCCCATAAATTTAAGGTCATACATGTTAACAAAATAGAGGTAACCCCAACCAATCTACCACTGGTATGATCACAGTGGGTCAAGGATCTGTATTCTACTGGTATGACCATTTAGCAGCTGTGTGTGTGTGTGTGTGTGTGTGTGTGTGTGTGTGTGTGTGTGCACGTGTGCCTTCGATGGGGTTAGAGGATAGCCTTAACAACTTTCAAAAGCTTTAAATGATAGTAATTGGGCTATTAGCCTATTGAATTCTGAGATCTCTATGATGAGAAAGGCAATGCTACACACTGCAAGGCCCTTGACACCTTACAGCATCTCAGGGAGATATCTGTGCTATAATTCAAACTGAATGCTGTATTTTCACACCTGATAAATCCTTTAATGTAACACATTTGAACCACATGAAAAATCAGATTTCTGCTTTAAGTGACCCATTCCCTAGTTTTGATGATCTTTAAAAAAAAAACTGGTTTGGTGTGGGAGGCTCATGGTTAAAATATTTGCTTTTAATTCCACTAATATTATTAACATTTGCATTTTGCTTGTTTCACAAGATTATTATTTCTTATATTCCAAGGGTATGACTGAGCCTCCAACGAAAATGATGATAGACTTGAAGCAGCTGATCAAATGTATGGCTCGATATATGATCAGTGATTGTAATAGTATAACTCTAGGTATGAAAAGATGCAATGAGAGAGAATACTTTCCTGGACCATTACTAGAAGACAGGTGTCCAGAGATTTTTGACTATTAAGACCTAGTCCAGTAATAACACATTGAGTGGCTTATCAACCAAAACCTTCTTCAGAACTGGGAACAAGCCTTCCCAGCAACGTGGGACAAGATGGTTATGAAATGCCCCCCAAAGTATTGTCGGATTTATGACTACAACAGGCCATGTCAACTACAAATTGGCACTTACCAAGAGCATTGCCAATGACTGAACAACAAAGGCATTTGCCATCTGCCTTTATGGAGACTGAACCCCATTCTGCTATAGCTGTTGACCTTCAACAACCTCTGTGGGAGTTCAGGGTGGAGAGAGGCACTCTGTGCTACAGGGGATCTGGTGGAACAGGTATTTAAGTAGTTGGATGTTTTTAGGAACGGATTTTATGATCTCAATCCTTGCATCTCCTCATATCTAGAGAAGCACCAAATCCCTTGATGGTGACATCAGATCCTCATGACTAACAAAAGAAAGTGAAAGTGAAGTTGCTCAGTCGTGTCTGACTCTTTGGGGCCCCATGGACTGTAGCCTACCAGGCTCCTCCACCCATGGGATTTTCAAGGTAAGAGTACTGGAGTGGGTTGCCATTTTCTTCTCTGGGGGACCTTCCCGACCCAGGGATCGAACCCTGGTCTTCCGCATTGCAGGCAGACGCTTTTACCATCTGAGCCACCAGGGAACCTTTTGTAAAATGAGTGCTTCATGGCATTGAACTCCCTCTTCACCAAAACCTTGTATATTGACTTTCCCCCACTGCAGCTTTGGGGCAGTCTCTCAGAGCTATCTAAGATGCTGCCTCCTGGGCTGCAGTCCTCATTTTGCCCCCAATAAAACTTAACACACAGCTCTCAAGTTGTACATCTATTTTTAGTTGACACAGGGAAGGTGGTCTGGTATTTCCATTTCTTCAAGAATATTCCACAGTTTGTTGTTATATACACAGTCAAAGTCTTCAGCAAAGTGAGTGAAGCAAAAAGTAGATGTTTCTCTAGAATTCTCTTGTTTTTCCTATGATCCAGTGGATGTTGACAGTTTGATCTCTGGTTCCTCCGCCTTTTCTAAAACCAGCTTGAACATCTGGGAATTCTCAGTACACATACAATTGAAGCCTCACTTGGAGAATTAGAGCATTACTTTGCTAGCGTGTGAGATGAGTGCAATTGTGCAGTAGTTTGAACATTCTTTGGCATTGCCTTTCTTTGGGATTGGAATGAAAACTGACGTTTTCTAGTCCTGTGGCTACTGCTGAGTTTTTCAAATTTGCTGGCATATTGAGTGTAGCACTTTAACAGCACCATCTTTTCAGTTCAGTTCAGTTCAGTCGCTCAGTCATGTCTGACTCTTTGCAACCCCATGAATCGCAGCACGCCAGGCCTCCCTGTCCATGACCAACTCCCAGAGTTCACCCAGACTCATGTCCATTGAGTCAGTGATGCCATCCAGCCATCTCATCCTCCGTCGTCCCCTTCTCCTCCTGCCCCCAATCCCTCCCAGCATCAGAGTCTTTTCCAATGAGTCAACTCTTCGCATGAGGTGGCCAAAGTATTGCAGTTTCAGCTTTAGCATCATTCCTTCCAAAGAAATCTCCTTCAGAATGGACTGGTTGGATCTCCTTGCAGTCCAAGGGACTCTCAAGAGTCTTCTCCAACACCACAGTTCAAAAGCATCAATTCTTTGGCGCTCAGCCTTCTTCACAGTCCAACTCTCACATCCATACATGACCACAGGAAAAACCATAGCCTTGACTAGATGGACCTTTCTTGGCAAAGTAATGTCTCTGCTTTTGAATATGCTATCTAGGTTGGTCATAACTTTCCTTCCAAGGAGTAAGCGTCTTTTAATTTCATGGCTGCAGTCACCATCTGCAGTGATTTTGGAGCCCCCAAAAATAAAGTCTGACACTGTTTCCACTGTTTCCCCATCTATTTCCCATGAAATGATGGGACCGGATGCCATGATCTTTGTTTTCTGAATGTTGTGCTTTAAGCCAACTTTTTCACTCTCCACTTTCACTTTCATCAAGAGGCTTTTTAGTTCCTCTTCACTTTCTGCCATAAGGGTGGTGTCATCTGCATATCTGAGGTTATTTATATTTCTCCTGGCAATCTTGATTCCAGCTTGTGCTTCTTCCAGTCCAGCGTTTCTCATGATGTACTCTGCGTATGAGTTAAATAAGCAGGGTGACAATATACAGCCTTGACGTACTCCTTTTCCTATTTGGAACCAGTCTGTTGTTCCATGTCCAGGATTTGAAATAGCTCAACTGGAATTCCATTAACTCTACTAACTTGTTCATAGTGATGCTTCCTAAGGTCAACTTGACTTCACACTCCAGAATGTCTGATTCTAGGTAAGTGATCACACTGTCATGGTTATCTGGGTTCTTAAGACCTTTTTGGTACAGTTCTTCTTCGTATTCTTGCCACCTCTTCTTAATCTCTTCTGCTTCTGTTAGGTCCATATTGTTTCTGTCCTTTATTGTGCTCATCTTTGCATAAAATGTTCCCCTGATATCTCTAATTTTCTTGAAGAGATCTCTAGTCCTTCCCATTCTATTGTTTTCCTCTATTTCTTTGCATTGTTAACTTAGAAGGCTTTCTTATCTCTCCTTGCTATTCTTTGGAACTCTGCATTCAAATGGGTATATCTTTGCTTTTCTCCTTTGCCTTTCGCTTCTCTTCTCTACTATTCGTAAGACCTCCTCACACAACCATTTTGCCTCTTTGCATTTCTTTTCTTTGGGGATGGTTTTGATAACTGCTTCCTATACAATATTATGAACTTCTGTCCATAGTTTTTCAGGCACTCTGTCTATCAGATCTAATCCCTTGAATCTATTTGTCACTTCCACTGTATAATCATAAGGAATTTGATTTACCAGGGAATGTCCTGGTGGTTTTCCCTACTTTCTTTAATTTAAGTCTGAATTCTGCAATAAGGAGTTCATGATCTGAGTCACAGTCAGCTCCAGGTTTTGTTTTTGCTAACTGTTCTCCATCTGTGGCGGCAAAGAATATAATCAGTCCGATTTCAGTATTGACAATCTGGTGATGTACATTTGAAGAGTTGTCGCTTGTGTTGTTGGAAGAGTGTATTTTTCTCTTGGCAAAACTGTTAGCCTTTGCCCCGCTTCATTTTGTACGCCAAGGCCAAACTTGCCTATCACTCCAAATATCTGTTGACTCTCTACTTTTGCATTATAGTCCGTATGATGAAAAGGACACCTTTTTTGTGTTAGTTCTAGAAGGTCTTGTAGGTCTTCATAGAACTGTTCAGCTTCTTGGGCATTAGTGGTTGGGGCATAGACTTGGATTACTGTGATACTGAATGGTTTACCGTGGAAATGAACCAATATCATTCTGTCGTTTTTGAGATTGCACCCAAGTACTGCAATTCGGCCTCTTTCATTGACTATGAGGGATATTTCATTTCTTCTAAGGGATTCTTGCCCACCTTAGTAGATATAATGGTCATCTGAATTAGTGACTATAGTAAGATCTTTTTTATGCCTAATTAAGCTGAAAGCTAATACCTTCTCTCCTTTCAAATTGCCCTTAACATATTTTATCCCCCATCTTCACTCCAGGCCTAGTCTATGAATTGTTTTTAGTGATATCTTAATCTTGATAGGCTTCCCTGGTAGCTCAGCTGGTAAAGAATATGCCTGCAATGCAGAAGACCTCAGTTCATTTCCTGGGTTGGGGCCCACTGCAGTATTCTTGGGCTTCCCTGGTGGCTCAGATGATAAAGAATCTGCCTGCAATGTAAGAGACCTGGGTTCAATCCCTGGGTTGGAAAGATCCCCTGGAGGAGGTCATGGCAACCCACTCCAATATTCTTGCCTGGAGAATCCCCATGGACAAAGGTGCCTGGTGGGCTACAGTCCATGGGGTTGCAAAGAGTTGGACACAACTGAGTGGTAAGCACAACAGGTAAGTCTTGACATAGAGCTGAAGATGATGGAGCAATGGGAGGGAGATATTTCTTTAGGTTTTATTCAGCTTTCCAAAGTCTTCTGGGCGTAGTTGTCTGTGTAGACTTCTGACCTTTGAGTTCTCAGCACCTGCTTTTTGTTATTCAGATTACGGAGCCCTGATTTGCTTTGGGGACCCACCTCCTTTTCTTCTATACACACCACTGAATGCACTCCTTTCGGATCTGAGGCAACCTAGCCCTCCCTTGGGCAAGAGTAAGTAGGTGTCACAAGTTAGGCCAAGTGTCTTCCTGGAAGTGGAATCATAAAGAAAATCGGCACAAAAAGACTGAAAACAGCTGGAGGCTGTTCATCAAGACAATGACAATCTGAAGGGGTGACATAGTAAAGAGATCCTGGCACCTCATACTTGGAACTACTCTGTTTCTTGTCTTTTCAGTAGTCTGTGGGGGCTTTTTATTTGTTCATTTTAGCTTTTCTTTTGATTATGACAGTCATCCCATATCCTTCTCAACAAGTTCCTTTTTGCTTAATTTAGTTACAATTGACTTCTGTGCTATAAGCACAGAACCCTCAAAGACACTCCAGTACACTGTTCTTTAGTAGATTATTAAATATTACAAAACAATTCCCATATGTTCTTTTAAAAAACATCTTTTCTTGCTTTAAGGCACTAATAAAAATGTTGATTATTGGCATGGAGATAGTTGTAACATTTTGGAGAAGTCACCAGATGGTGACATTACATATTATTTCCTAATCCAATTTATCTTGAAATGTGTTTGTTAAATCTTGAGGAAATGCCTTATCATCATTATTATGTTATAGCTCTGCTTTAAAGAAAACAAGCTACAGAATATCTTCTGGGGATAGAATTTGGATGTGATGTAAGCAGTTCTTTGGCAGTATCTCAGAAGTATGTACTCTAACTTCAAAAAATTTATGTCTGAAAGCAAACAAATATCCTCAGAAGGGGAATATTTCCTAAGTGGATGAGGCCAATATGTAGATTTTATTACAGTTCTGTCAGGAAGCAATGACTTATACATTGCTGTTGCTCACACATAAACCTTTCACAGAATATGATTAATGCTTTTTTGATATGTAGGCACTACTCTCAGCAAAACCCTCAAGCAGTGGACTCTGACCAGAAGCCACGTGTGTGATAGAAAAGACCTTTGCTTTGGATTATATAGAAAATTGCAGATTAAATTGTTATTCAATATGATAAGTAGGGGCTGGAGAAAAGTTTTACATTTGTCATGGGAAGTCCATGGGTACTTTTTTTTTTAACCAGAGTTATTTCGGTAGATCAGATCAAAAGAAGAAGGTGATGGTAACACTGAACTCAGTGCTGCTGACTATGAGAAACTCTCATTGGTAAATATCAGCTTCTACCAGGAGGGAACAAAAACATTTTTTTAATTTATTTTTTTACTGAAGTATAATTGCTTTACAGAATTTTGTTGTTTTATGTCAAACCTCAACATGAATTAGCCATCAGTTCAGTTCAGTTCAGTCGCTCAGTTGTGTCTGACTCTTTGCAACCCCATGAATCACAGCACGCCAGGCCTCCCTGTCCATCACCAACTCCCAGAGTTCACTGAGACTCACGTCCATCGAGTCAGTGATGCCATCCAGCCATCTCATCCTCTGTCGTCCCCTTCTCCTCCTGCCCCCAATCCTCCCAGCACCAGAGTCTTTTCCAATGAGTCAACTCTTTGCATGAGGTGGCCAAAGTATTGCAGTTTCAGCTTTAGCATCAGTCCTTCCAAAGAACACCCAGGACTGATCTCCTTTAGAATGGACTGGTTGGATCTCCTTGCAGTCCAAGGGACTCTCAAGAGTCTTCTCCAACACCACAGTTCAAAAGCATCAATTCTTCGGTGCTCAGCTTTCTTCACAGTTCAACTCTCACATCCATACATGACCACTGGAAAAACCATAGCCTTGACTAGACGGACCTTTGTTGGCAAAATAATGTCTCTGCTTTTGAATATGCTATCTAGATTGGTCATAACTTTCCTTCCAAGGAGTAAGCATCTTTTAATTTCATGGCTGCAATCACCATCTGCAGTGATTTTGGAGCGTATACATATATCCCCTCCCTTTTGAACCTCCCTCCCATCTCTCTCCCCATCCCACCCCTCCAGGTTGATACAGAGCCCCTGTTTGAGTTTCTTAGCCATACAGCAAATTCCTGTTGGCTATCTATTTTACATATGGTAATATAAGTTTCCATGTAACTCTCTCCATATATCTCACCCTCTCCTCCCCTCTCCCCATGTCCATAAGTCTGTTCTCCATGTCTGTTTCTCCATCGCTACTCTGTAAGTAAATTCTTCTTCTAGATTCCATATATATGCAGAATTGCATATGAATAACAGAATGACATATGAATGTCATATGAATTTGAAATTTTTTATGAGGATTTTCTTTTTCTCTTCTGATTCTAGTTTTGATTTCTCTCTTTCACAAATGTTATCAGTTAGCTAGTGCTGTGTAACAACCACTCCAAAAAGCAGTGGCTTAAAACAGCAAACATTACTTAGCTCATCAATTTGTGTGTTGGCACGGTGGTTCTTCTGGTCTCAGCTGGACTTGCTCATGCATAGGTGATGGGTTCATGGGCTGGCTGCTGGCTGGCTTTGCTGATATTGGCTATACTCTTACATGTTTTGGAGAAAGAAATGGCAACCCACTCTAGTATTCTTGCCTGGAGAATCCCATGGACAGAGAAACCTGGCTGGCTCCAGTCCATGGGGTTGCAGAGAGTCAGATACAACTGAGCAGCTAACACTTTCACTATATATTTATCTAAGATGTTCTCAGATGGAACTACCAGGCTCTCCTCTACTCATCTTCCAGCATGCTACCTATACTTGTTCATATAGCCATGTCCAGGCTGAGAGAGAGACAGAGAGAAATGCGGTGGTGGGGGGTGGGGGTGGCAGGGAGGGAGGAAGTTAGAAAGAGAGAACAGGCAAGGTATTTTTTGAACTCTAAACTCAGAATTGGCACATAGAGCCTTCTATGTCCAGAAGAGGAGATACAAAATCACATTGCAAATGGTATGGATATAGAGAAGCATGAAAAATTGTGGCCATTTTTTATTTCTCACACTTAGGAATGTTGCAATGCTGCTAGTCTGGTTGTCTATATGTGTGTGTGTGTCTGTCTGTCTCTGTGTGTGGTGTCAAATGAGAAGAATGGATATGAGAGGGATAGTGGACCAGAAAGGAGGATGGAAGAGAAGAGAGTTCATGTGGGTTGAATGTCAGAAAGAATTTTGGGGATTTGGTAAATGAGAGGCTTTCAACAGCCTCAGTGTAGAAGAGAAATAGGTATAAGAGGAAACAGGATTTGGATACGCATTCCCATGATTTAAGAATTTGATCTCTTGATATTCTATAAGAGATGCAAGTAAAGAATGAAATTTCTATTATGTAATCTTTTTGGCTGTTGAGCCATGCATTTTTAAAATGCAACTGTGTAAGGCGAAGCACTGTGGAGTCCCAGGACTCATTTGGATTAAGCATTTAGTCTTCTAAAGGAAGACCTTTTTTTAAAAAAAAAGCTCTACCAAACTTGAGGAAAATTAAAACATTGACTCTCTGCACCGTCCCCCACCCCCATCCCCCAAGAGGACAATCAATCATATCTTGATGTTTAATATTTTCTGGGTACTCTCAGGTTTAGCAAGTCAAAATTTTGAGTGAACGTGGTGTTTTCTGAAGACTTTGTGATTTGAGATTTTTCAAATATCCGTGGGAATGTAAAGAAATCGTGTATTGACTAATTTCTAGGCTCATGATGCTGCCAGTTTATTTGAACATTTGACAGCTCCTGTGAGCCCACACACTTTTCTTCACCATTTTCTATAATAATGGTGTTCGTGCTTAAGATCTGTAATACCTACAGAATGAATGGGAAATGCCCTGAAAGTTAGACCAACCTGTAATTCAAATCCTGACTAGCTACGTGAGCTTGGGCACATTTCTTACCTGACTAAGCTTTTCTAAACTCTTAACATGAGGATAACAATCCTTTTGCATACATTTGTAATAAGGATTAAAGATAACGTATAATCAATGTTAAGCATATACATGTTTATTTTTGACTCCTTAAAAAGAGTCTATAAACCAGCCTTTATTGGACCAATGTCAAGATAATAGGATTTCCCAAATTTGGTCAAATAAGCCTAAGGCCAGTATTGTGAACCAACAAAGACCCCTTTTCTTCTAGTTACTTATAAGAGAAAACCAAGGGTGTAGCTATGAACTTAGGTGTTGGTGTTAGGTTTTATATGTTATGCCACTGGGGCCATTTACAAATAAATCGATCATCAGGTATAGTTTTTATTTTCTATATAATTATTCAAGATCTCAAGGTACTTACAATTTACTTGGTTAAAAAAAACAATAGAAAACTTTAAAATGCAGTGAGTATTTAATGAAATGCTTAAACTTGGACCTTTCCGGCCTTCGAGCAGAAATCGATAAAGGCTTAAGAGGATCTTGAAAATGAGGTAAGTTTTAGGGTAAAGACATGTCAAAGAGAGCATCTGAAAGAACACCTGGAGGGTAATATAGACCAGAAAGACAGGTAGAAATTAGAGATATGAGTGGGTGCAGGCTGATCTGGTGGGGAAAAGTAGATAATGGAAAGTTTTGAATGCCTTTGAAGACTCTTGTTTGGGCAGAGGCTATATTATCACTACAATTTCTGAATAAGTGGAAGACATCCTGAAGATTAATGCATGGCAGGGACCTCCAGATTCTTGAGGCAGAGCCTGGACTCAAGTGTTGGTTGGCAGGAAGTCAGGCACATAGTGACAGAACCCTGCCCAATGTAGTGGTAGTAGGGGCAGGGAGAAGTCACAGAGACTCTTCACTACTGGAGTTTTGGAGGGCTTTGGAATTTTGGGTTCTCCTGGGCCCCACTTAGTCAACTGAACACCAGTGTGATCCTGGCTCCAATATCTGCTTTGGGTAAAGATTCAGAAGGCAAAATCTGTCCTGTTGGATACTGGCTGGATGAACTCAGCATCACTTTCCTTGTTGTCAACTTTGCAGCTCCTAAGGGACCTGCCTATTACATGTTTCCAAGCAATGCCTAGTCCTTCAAGTGCTAGACAAATAGGAATCACAACAGTGGGCCTCACCTGGCAGTTGATACAACAGCTACAATTTTCTTTCTATCTGAACTCTAGTAAAACAGGCAATTCTCTCCCCATCCCCTTATATGAAGGGACAAATAGAAAAGTAGAACATGGGATGAAATAACATGGGTCATTCCCTTAATGACTAACGTTCATTTTTGCCTTCCCTAGATTGTTAATTAGAGATAAATTGGTCCTCAGGCCACTTCAGGGAAAAGTGAAGGTCAAATGAATCCTCTAATTCAAGAGTCAGCTGGACTTCTAATGCTATACTTTTCTGACAACTAAAGGATGAGAACTTATACGTTTTAAACAAATGATTTCTTCTTTGTCCATTCATCTAACTACAGACACTTAGATTACTTCCATATCTTAGCTATGGCAAATAATACTGCAGTTAACATTGGGGTACATATGCTTGCTTGCTTTCTTGGGTGTGCTGACTCTTTGTTGCTGCACATGGTCTTTCTCTAGTTGTGGCGAGCAGGGACTACTCTCTAACTGTGGTACTTAGGCTTCTCATTAAGGCGGCTTCTCTTGTTGCGGAGCACAGGTTCTAGGGTGTGTGGGCTTCAGTAGTTGCGGCTCCCAGGCTCTAGAGCATGGGCTCAATAGTTATGGTTCATGGGCTTAGTTGCTCCTCAGCATGTGGGATCTTGCCAGACCAGGAATGAACCCATGTCCCCTACGATGGCAGGCAGATTCTTAACTACTGGACCACCAGGGAAGTCCTGCCTATGTTTTCTTCAGGTAAATACCCAGAAGTGAAATTGCTGAGTCATATGGCAGTTCTATTTTTAATTTGTTGAGGAATCTCCATACTTTTTTCCATAGTGGCTACTCCAATTTACATTCCCATCAATAGTGCATATGGTTCCCTTTCCACCATATCCTTGTCACTTGTTATTTACACTTGTTCTTTGTAGACTTTTTGATGATAGCCATTCTGACAGATTTGGGGTGATAACCTCATTGTGGTTTTGACTTGCATTTCCCTGATGATGAGTGACATTGAGCATATTTTCCTGTCTGTTGGCCCTCTGTGTCTTTGGAAAAATGTCTATTCAGGTCCCCTGCCCATTTTTTTTTTTTTTTTTTTTAACAGTGTTGTCTGTTTTTTTGATGTTGAGTTGTATGAGCTCTTTGTCTATTTTGGACATTAATTCCTTAGGGGATATACCTTTTGCTAATATGTTCTTCCATTCAGTAGGTTGCCTTTTCATTTTGGTGATAGCTTCATTTTCTATGCAAAAGCTTTGTGTATATATACATATATAGTACACATGCACAAATATACACATATACAATGAAATAAAATATGAAATCTTGCCATTTGGGACAACATGGGCAGATCTAGAGGGTATTTTGCTAAGTGAAATAAGTCAGACAGAGAAGGACAAGTATGATATGATCTCACTTATATGCAGTATCTAGAAAACAAAGCAAACAAAACAAAATGAAAACTGATTTACAGATATAGAGAACAAGTGGGTGGTCACCATAGGGGAGTGGGGTGGGGTGGGGAAAATATTAAAGAGCATTAAGAGGTACCAACTCAACGGACATGAGTTTGAGTAAACTCTGAGAACTGGTAATGGACAGAGAAATCTGGTGTGCTGCAGTCCATGGAGTTGCAAAGAGTCAGACACGACTGAGTGACTGAACTGAACTGAACTGAACTGAAGAGGTACAAACTTCCAGTTATAAAATAAATAAGCCACAGAGATGGAATAAACCACATTAGGAGTATAGTCAATAATGTTGTAATAACTTTGTATGGGGGCAGATATCTGGCTACCAGACTTATTATGGTGAACATTCTATAATGTATGCAAATATTGAATCATGACATAGTATGCCTGAAACTGGCATAATATTGTATATCAACTACATTTTAAAAAACACTTCCATGTTTCAAAGCTGGATTTCAGCATGGAAGAAAGAAGGTAAAAGATTCGACTGGAGAAAACTATTCCCTTCTTGTTTAAGGTGTTTTCTTATGGATAGGGTCTGTCATGATGTGAGAAGGGGAAGGTGAGAGAGACTATTTTCTTGATAGAATACAAATATTAAAATCTAACACTTAAATATTTACCTGCAAATCATCTCTGGACTTCCCTGGTAGTGCAGCTGGTAAAGAGTCTACCCACAATGCGGGAGACATGGGTTCAATCTCTGGATTGGGAAGATCCCCTGGAGAAGGGCATGGCAACCCACTCCAGTATTCTTGCCTGGAGAATCCCCATGGACAGAGGAGCCTGGTGGGCTGCAGTCCATGGGGTCGCAAAAAGTTGGACACAACTGAGCAACTAAGCACAGCACACAAATCATCTCTATAGAAATCAACAATTTAAAACAAACTGTGGAAAATTCTTAAAGAAATGGGAATACCAGACCACCTTATCTGTCTCCTGAGAAACCTGTATGTGGGTCAAAAAGCAACAGTTAGAACATTGCATTGAACAACTGACTAGTTCAAAATTGTGAAAAAAGTACGATATGGCTGTATATTGTCACCCTGTTTATTTAACTTATATGAAAAGTACATCATGCAAAATGCCAGGCTGGAAGACTCACAAGCTGGAATCAAGATTTCTAGGAGAAATACCAACAACCTCAGGTATGCAGATGATACTACTCTAATGGCACAAAGTGACGAGGAACTAAAGAGCGTCTTGATGATGGTGAAAGTGGAGAGTGAAAAAGCTGGCTTAAAATTCAGCATTAGAAAAACTAAGATCATGGCATCTGGTCCCATCACTTCATGGCAAATAGTAGGGGAAAGAGTAGCAGCAGTGACAGATTTTCTTTTCTTGGGCTCCAAAATCACTGTGGGTGGTGACTTCAGCCATGAAATTAAAAGACACTTGCTCCTTGGAAGAAAAAGCTATGACAAACCTAGACAGCATATTAAAAAGGAGAGACATCATGTTGCTGACAAAGGTGCATATAGTCAAAGCTCATGTATGGATGTGAGAGATGGACCATAAAAGTCTGAGCACTGAAGAACTGATGCTTTCAAACTGTGGGGCTGGAGAAGACTCTTGAGAGTCCATCAGATAGCAATGAGATCAAACCAGGGAAGCCTAAAGGAAATCAACTCTGAATATTCATTGGAAGAATTATTGCTGAAGCTGAAGCTCCAGGACTTTGGCCACCTGATGCTAAGAGCTGACTCATTGGAAAAGACCCTAATGCTGGAAAAGATTAGGAGAAGAAGGCAGCAGAGGATGAGATGGTTGGAGAGTGTCACCTACTCAATGGACATGAACTTGAGCTAACTCTGTGTTACAGATGAGGACAGAGAAGCCTGATATGCTGCAGTCCCGTGGGGTCGCAAAGAGTTGGACACAACTTAGAGACTGAACAACAATAATAAGCCACTGATATTTATTTATTCAACAAATAGTTGCTAAGGATCTATCCTGTGCCAACTCTGTCTCAGGAATGAAAAAAAAAAAATGTCAGTAAATGAAACAAATCCCTATTCACGTGGGGTTGACAAGGCAGGTAGAGAATCTGGACAAGAGCCTTATAAAAATACTCTGTCAGGGGGTCCTAAGTGTTAAGAAGAAGAATTAGTTTGGGAATGGGGGTGGAGAGGGATGGAGTTGATGATGGTGACCTGCTCTTTTAGACAGAGTGTCCAGGGCAGCCCTCTCTAATGGGATGCTATCTGAGGGAAGTGAGGAATGGAGCCATGCAGACTGGGCCCAAGGAAAGGGTGGTCTGTGTGGAAGAATCACCACATAGGGTAGCTAGATAAAATATAGGACGTCCAGTTCAAGTTGAACTTCAGATAAAAAACCAAATTATTTTTAGTATAAGTATGTCCCCAATATTGCATGGGACATATTTATACTAAAAAAAATTATCTGAAAATCAACTTGAGCTGGGCATGCTGTATTTTATTTGCTGAATCTGGAAAGGCTTGTTAGGTCTTGAGGAAAGAGTACACTTGGTGTGTTCAAAGAACAACAAGAAGGCCCAAGATATGAGCAAGAGGAAGACTGATAGGAGATGAGGTCCTATAGGTGGCAGATGGCTGGGTCACAGGGAGTCTTTAAGCTACTGTACTAACCTTGACCTTGGCCTTTGAGTGTGATATGATAGCAGGAGGCTTTGAGCAGAGAAATGTCATGATTTATTCATTTTTTCCCCCAAATGCTTAATGAATTCCATTCTATACTCATTCAAACAAATTACTGAACATCTACTAGATTTCCTGAGCTAGGACAATGTTAGGATCCTGTCCCTGCACTTAACAAAGTAGGCAAATAACAATATAGATGTACGGGTCAGCATAGGTGGCTCAGCCCAGAGCACCATCGGTAGATGGGTTACTTGGGCCAGAAAAGTCTGAGAAGCATTTTGGAGGAGGTTGGACTAAATGGCCCAGGAAGGATGGGTGGAAAGGATCATATTCTGCTCCCTCTCTCCCCCCGTTTTAAGCCTGTAGATGTTGTCCTCTAAAATGTGAAAGGAGCTCCAGGGAGCCTTTTAGCTTTTGCACCTAATATCCCCTAGAGACAGGGCTCCCTGCTACATTATACAGAACAGCACATTCAGAAGTAAGCAAATCATAGGAGGAGCATCCATCCCCAAGTAACAGGTCAGACAGAGGACTAGAACTCTGAACAGAGTCAAAACGGATCTTCACCCCACTGACATACCACATGCACAAACCCTTGTCTGGAGTGAGAATATGCACCTCAATAAACCATTTTATAGAAAAGAAAATCATTACTTTTCGCTATGGAGTCCTATCTCTGTTAGCACCCAGGAAAATTCCTGGTGCCCCAGAGAAGCTGAAAAATGATTGTGGAATAAATATCCATCTTGTTCATCAATTTGCAGAATGCATTTTGAAATGCTTCCAATAGAGTAATCAGCTTCTTCAATTAGCTCTAATTTAACTCATTTTTTTCTACCCAGACTGCCTAAGTGAGTACAGAAGAGATTCCATCTCCTTTGGCTTCTCTGAAATGGCCAGAGAACCTCAGAGAAGGATAATGCTTGTGGTCTGGAGCCAGGGGACCAGTGCTGAGAATCTCCTGGTTCTCAAGGCGTGGTGTGCCTCTGCCAGTCAGGGAAATGCAGTCAGTGTAGATCCTCCAAGGGAGAGCCTGGGTAGGACTGGAGGACTGGTCTGTGTGCAAGCTTCTTTATTCCTCAGTAAAAAGCTGTCTTTGGAGAAGGCGATGGCACCCCACTCCAGTACTCTTGCCTGGAAAACCCCATGGGCGGAGGAGCCTGGTGGGCTGTAGTCCATGGGGTCACTGAGGGTCGGACATGACTGAGCGACTTCACTTTCACTTTTCAGTTTCATGCATTGGAGAAGGAAATGGCAACCTACTCCAGTGATCTTGCCTAGAGAATCCCAGGGATGGCGGAGCCTGGTGGGCTGCCGTCTATGGGGTCGCACAGAGTCGGACACGACTGAAGTGACTTAGCAGCAGCAACAGCAGCAAAAAGCTGTCTTAGGCTTCCCTGGTGGTCCTGTGGTTAAGAATCCGCCTTGCAATGCAAGGGACACTGGTTCGATCCTTGATCCCAGCAGATCCCACATGCCACAAGGCAACTAGGCCTGTGTGCCACAACTACTGAGCCCACACTGCAACTGTGGAAGCCCAGGCACCTAGAGCCTATGCCTTACAACAGGAGAGGCCACAGTAATGAGAAGCCCGAGCACTGCAGCAAAGAGCATGCCCCACTCGCCTCAACTAGAGAAAGCCCACCCGTAGCAATGGAGACTCACCACAACCAAAAAATAAAATAAATAAATCTTAAAAACAAAACAAAAAGGCTCTAAGAGGGCAATGGCTACTGCCCTTCTCGAAAGAATGCCAAACACATTCAGAAACAAATTTATGGAGACTTCCTATTTTCATTTCCTAGGCCTGCTATGACAAATTGCCATAAACTGAGAGGCTTAAAACATCAGACACAAATTGATTCTTTGCATGGTTCTGCAGTCCAGAAGACCAAATCTAAGGTGTCGGCAGGGCTGTGGCCCTCCAGTCTTTAGGGAAGAATCTTTTCCTGCATCTTCCATCTTCTGGTGGCTCCAGGTATTCCTTGATTGTGGCAACATCAGTCCCATCTCTGACCCCATGGTCACATTGCCTCCTCCTCCTCAGTCATAAGATTCTCTATCTTATAAGGACATTTACCATTGAATTTAGGGCCCACCCAGATCCATATCTCAATATCCTTAACTGACTTACATCTGCAAAGACCCTTTCTCCAAGTAAGTTGACTTTTACAGGTCCCAGGGGTTATGATGCAGTTGTATCTTTTTGGGGGGGACACCATCCAATCCACTATGGGGCTTCTCTGGTGGCTCAGGGATAGATAATCTGTCTGTAATGCAGGAGACTCAGGAGATGCAGATTCAGTCTCTAGGTCTGGAAGATCCCCTGGAGGAGGGCATGGCAATTCACTCTAGTATTCTTGCTTGGAGACTCCCCATGGTTAGAGGAGCCTGATGGGCTACAGTTCATGGGGTCATAAAGAGTTGGACACAACCGAAGCAACTGAGCACACATGCATGCATACACCCAACCCACTATACTCTCCCAAACACAAAAAAGGGAGAGGATCAGAGAAAATGAAATTGTATGAATAAAGTGAAAATGTGTAAGAAGATTACTGTTATTGTATAACATGTGCAAACACAGACAGCAGCAAGTGCTGTCATTGCCTCGCCTGTAAACCCCAGCATCCACCATTCCCACACACCTATGGCTTCTAACTGCAGGCACCTCTCACACTCTGCCTAAGTATTCCCTCTCTTTGCTGGATTGTGTTTGCTCCAGAGCAGGTGAGGCAGAATGAAAATTACCAAGGAATTAACACTCTAGGGAAAGGATCCGGCAGATGACAGATAGTAGTTAGGGGCAATGTCCCAGCTTCCTTACTTTTCTTTTTTTAATAAATCATGTATTTATTTATTTTTGGCTGTGCTGCATCTCTGTTGCTGCATAACCTTTCTCTGGCTGCAGTGAGCAGGGAGCTTCTCTTGTTGTGAAGTGTGGGTTTTCGATGCTTGGGCTTCAGTAATTATGGCATTCGGGCCAAAAAGTCACTATGCATGGGCTTTAGAGCCTGGGCTCAGTAGTTGTGGCACAGGGCTTAGTTGCCCCTGAAGCATGGGGGATCTTCCTGGACCAGGGATCAAACTGGTGTCTCCTGCATCGGCAGGCGGGTTCTTAACCACTGGACCACCAGGGAAGTCCTTCCTTACCCTTCTTGAGGAAAGCGAGTTCTACCCAACCTTTCAGAGTTCCCTGGTGGGACTGAGTCCTAATTGCCCACATCATTAACTACCTTGTTGGCTTCCTCTTTTTTCTCCATCTCACATACTTTTTCCCCAGTGAATGCTTCCTGGGATCACCTCCCCAGTAATCTACCCACATTGAAATAACTAGACTCAAGGTCTGCTTCAGGAGGAACCCAGCAGAAGGCACATTTAAGCATATGTGCTTTCATTTGAGTGCTTATTATGCCAAACACTGTGCTAACAACTTTATCATATCTAATTTACTCAGCAGCAGCAGCCATTTGAATGCCACATTCTTTTTTTTTTAATTTATTTATTTTAATTGGAGGCTAATTACTTTACAATATTGTATTGGTTTTGCCATACATCAACATGAATCCGCCACGGGTGTACACATGTTCCCAATCCTGAACCCCCCTCCCACCTCCCTCCCCATACCATCCTTCTGGGTCATCCCAGTGTACCAACCCCAAGCATCCTGTATCCTGCATCGAACCTGGACTGGTGATTCGTTTCTTATATGATATTATACATATTTCAATGCCATTGAATGTCACATTCTTATTATCATTTTACAGATGCAGAAACAGAAAGTAAGCATCTTGCTTACAAGTTCACAGGTAGTAAGTAGTACATGGAATTGGAACTAGCTCTATGGATCTTCAGAATCCACACTCTCCTTAAACCCTTTGTGATACCTGATTTTTATATTCAAGCTCCTGTCTTAGCTTCCCCAGGGAACAGACTGTGAGTTGGAGGTTGGTCAGTAAAAAGTTCATTGGGGAGTGTCAGCAATCTTAGTACCCATGGGAGATTGTGAGTTGGTCAGAGGAACAAATTGGATTGTAACACACCATAAACAAGAGTGAGCACTAAAGAATGGATACTTTTGCACTGTGGTGCTGGAGAAGACTCTTAGGAGTCCCTTGGACAGCAACGAGATCAAACTAATCAATCCTAAAGGAAATCAACCCTGAATATTCATTGGAAAGACCGATGCTAAAGCTGAAGCTCCAATCCTTTGGCCACCTGATGCGAAGAGTCCACTCATTGGAAAAGACCCTGATACTGGGAAAGATAGAGGAAGGGAGGAGAAGGGGATGACAGAGGATGAGATGGTTGGATGGATCACCGACTCAATGGACATGAGTTTGAGCAAACTCTGGGAGATAGTGAAGGACAGGGAAGCTTGGCATGCTGCAGTCCATGAAGTTGCAAAGAATCATACACGACTTGGCGACTGAAGAACAACAACAACAGCAGTCACAAAGGCCTCACCCTGTTTTATGGGGAGCTCAGAAACTGAGATGGTCCTTCAGTGAATCCTGCCTTGAGGCAAAGGGGGTGGTTATTTATATTCTCCTAGGATTATCCGGTCACTGAACATGGGCTGCCAGTGAGAAGAAGGCATGGTTTTGTGTGAAGTGGCTCTACTTGGCAGAGGACAGTTTCTGGAAGACGACTCATCTGAAAGTCCTCTGCTGTCAATTTGCAGCAATAGAGGGCGAAGGTATCAGAGTCTTGAGAGGGAGGATCTGGGTTGTACCCGAACATGTGCACAGCTGTTTACCCTCTACACTGCTTGGATCCACTCTTTGTCATATAATACATTCTGGGGATAACTCTCCTTGGATTCTATTGATCTATTTCTCTAGAGATACTTGGAAGAAAACTGTTAGTAGGATGAACTATGGGTCCCATCACTTTAGCTCATCTCAGAGCTGCCACTAATCTGCTTATTCCAGATCTCTCACACCCTCAGCTGTCACTTCTGCTGGTTCAGCGGGGTTCCTTGGTGGGATGACCCAGAACCCCCAGCCTGAGAGGTCTGAACATTGGTCAGTCTGCCCTTCTCAGGCTGCAGCTGCTACCGTTACCCATTCACTATCAAAACTGGGCATGACATTACCAAGAGAGGCTCAGGTGGGTCACCTGGGTACGAAATGTAATCTTCCTTCTGGAACAGCAGCCTCATCTCGTGTGAGTATCAGAATCAACCACTCCTGCCAGGGTAGAGGCAACTTGCTTTACCTTCTTGTTTCTTGGCACAAGGAGAGAGAAGTGACTGGTGCAGCCCAGTAGCTTAAAGTTTAGTGGGACCCTTGCCTTGCCCCTTGGTGCATGTTTCCATTCTGGGAATTAGGACCTTTACATCCATAGGAAGTAGAGTTTTGAAGACCAAGAGCATTTCACTGGGCATCATGGCTGATGGGACCACTCCTACTTCCGCCCATTGATTCTAGATACCTGTGTTCTACCTTCTGTGAGCCAACATCATGCAGTGGTGACTGATTTAGAGTATATGCTGAGTCCTGGCGGGGTGGAGGGGAGGGAAGGTAGCTCCTTTTCAGGGTATCACCTTCAAGATGGTGCCTTAATTATACCTTATAAAGTCCATTCTATTGTTCTATCAGGCCAGCAGTTTCTGAGTGGTATAGTAAGTCATGGGACCAGTAGTGCCCATGGTCATGTGACCCCTGCAACACCTCTGTGCTCTATAGTGGGTTCTTTGGTCCAATATGACGTTATGCAGGACCCATGTCAGTGGATCAGATGCTCACGCAGTGTTGCTGGGTGAGGTCCTGTGGGAAGAAGAGGCCAACCCAGACCCCATAAAATGTGTTTATATGTCTGTCAGGGTCAACTGCTGTCCCTTCTATGGTGGAGAGTCCAAGGTAGTTCTCATCAAGAGATGGTGTTGTGTCACGGCATTTGAAACAAAGGTTTCTGTCCATCCCACAGAGGGCTTGGGGAAAGGATGGTCCTGTAGGGTGGTCTTAATTTAAGGAGAGAGGGCTGACACTTTATACTCACTTCTCCACCAACCAGTCATTGCATGGGGTCCCCAGAAAGGTAAAGACTTCGGGACAGACAGCTGCTTTCAGCTGCCGCGGATTCCCAAAGAGCAACCCAGCTGAACGCCTTCACTTCCAACCGCTCCAGCAGCTGGGGAAGGAGCTGACAGCACAGCCTCTACTAGGGCTCATTTATCTTCTATGAGCAAGACTATGTTTGCCACTGTTTTTCTTCCCGGGAGAATAGATTGGCTCTGAATGGTCCTTTCTCAGAGCAGTTAGCAGATTGTTGGAGGTTTTTAGAAGGAATTATTTCAGTGGAGTGTTAGGAGGAGGTAGGAATCCGGGCATAGAAGAAATAACTCTGAAAAAAAGGAAATTGAGCTAATGACTCTAAACATCCCTTGCAAGAAAATGTCGAGAAGAAGAGGGAGTCTGTAGATTTGGGGAGAGTGAGTTAGAATACCTTCCTTCCCCAGTAAGTGCACTTCCAAAATAGATGGCTGGGGTTGTCGGGGAAGTTTGGACAAATTTTTTCTCTGTGATAAACTAATTAGTCCTCAGGGGAACCAAGTCTGTAGTCCCAGTTTCGTTACTTCCATTCCAGCTGAATCGGCTGGCTGGAGAGCAACCAGTCTTCAGGCAAGCTGCAGCAGTTAAATCCAGGATTATCTGGGAGGTCAAGTTATTGACTGAGTCAGACAGACAGGGTGGGTTTAGATACGCGTTATCTACAAAACATTTATATCATAGCGTGTGAGGTCTGATGTTATGGAGTCTAGTGGGGTTTGGCTGAAACTTTGAGGAAACAATCCTATTTATGCCCAAAAGGGAGAATAGATTTATTTTTCAAAAAGATGAACATAAGTGACTCTGGGATATTTTAACAGAACAAATTTGAAGGTGGCCGATAGATTCAGATGCAATCAGAAGTTTCCATGTTGTCAAATGAGCAAGTCTACTGTAATTGTACTTTCTGGGCATCATTTTTGCTACACATCTGTTTAGTGTATAAAATATTGAAAAACAAGCTCATTATGCAATAAGTATAACTGTTGGCCTGTATCCCTCAGGCCTGCCAGCCTTGTAGCTGCCCAGCCTCGAGACAGAAGAAAGAGCCTGAGACAGTGACAGAGACACCAGTGATTTAACAGATGGGGGCTTACACAGCTGATGCAAGGTCCTGGGGCAATGAGGCTCCCACAGCGTGCAGTTGACAGCGGGCAGGACAGAGCAGAAGGCTTCGTTACCTGTGGGAGAGGAGGTTACCTCTTATAGGGGAATTGACATCAGGGTAGTGCATCAGCTACCAGGGAAACCAGCAGCGGGGGGAATGTCCTTCACAGACCCTCAGGTTAATGACCTTCACAAGGGTGAATGGTTCCCTTTGTCCAACCAGCAGGTGGAGCTCTTCTGGTCTGAGGGACAAGGAGCAAACACATTTATGGAAGTACCGTGTAGGTGAAGCAGGGACTGTTAAAGCCCGAATGTACAGAGAGCAAGAGAACAGCCATCTTGAGTGGCCTGACCATATAATACCTGACGAGAACAGGTGGGATTCTCACCTGCTCATGAATCATCTGAATAATTTCCTAAGTCCTATATTTGATTTTTTTTCCTCTTGCCAGGAAGCCCAGCTCTCAGTCTAATCGGGAAGAAGTCAAGCTGGTTTGAGCAGAGCTACGAGTATGAAACTGAGCAAAGCTTCAGCTTCAGTCCTTCCAGTGAAAATTCAGGGTTGATTTCCTTTAGAATTGACTGGTTTGATCTCCTTGCTGCCCAAGGGACTCTCAAGAATCTTCTCCAGAACCACAATTTGAAAGCATCAATTCTTGGGCTCTCAGTCTTCTTTATGTTCCAACTCTCACATCCATACATGACTACTGGAAAAGTTATAGCTTTGACCATATGGACATTTTGTGGGCAAAGTGATGTCTCTGCTTTTTAATTCTCTGTCTAGGTTTGTCACAGCTTTCTTTCCAAGAAGCAAGCGTCTTTTATTTCATGATTACAGTCACTGCAATGATTTTGGAGCCCAAGAAAATAAAGTCTGTCACTGTTTCCATTTTTCTATTTGCCATGAAGTGATGGGACTGGATGCCATGATCTTAGTTATTTTAAATGTTGAGTTTTAAGCCAGCTTTATTATCTTGAATTGAATGAAGAGTTGAACCAGATATATGTAAGACTCAGGCATGGTTCATCCTTGGACATCTTAAGCATGTCAGAGAACAGTCTGGATTGACCTTCATGCTCAGCAACATTGAAAGCACCTTTGTATGCTCAGAATCTTTTTCTTATGCCCCTCCGAACTCTTCTCATGGCTATCTCTTTTTCTCCCCTCAGAGATCTGACCTTAAATGCCTCTTGTGTCTAAAGTTGGGAGCTATTATTTGATAGGCAGCTGCTGTATCTAAAGTAGATACTTCCCTGTTTTTCTCTTCTTCCTGTTAAAAAAATATTTTTAAGAGCTTATAGGCTAATTAGTAATCATCTGGGAGCTTTCTAGGTGGGGCAGTGGTAAAGAATCCACCTGCCAGTGCAGAAGATGCAAGAGACACAGGTTTGATCACTGGATCGGAAAGAGCCCCTGAAGGAGAAAATGGCAACCCACAGCAGTATTCTCGTCTGGAAAATTCTATGGACAAAGGAGCTTGGTGAGCCCATGGGGTCACAAAGAATTGGACATGACTGAACACACACACATTGTAATCATCTTACTTATGTGTTCATCTATTTTACCCAGCCAGATGTAAGCTCCATGAGGGCAGTGACCAATTCTGCATTATTTCACAGTCAAATCCCAGTGCCTGGTACTTTGTAATCAGCCAATAAGCTCATGCTGATTGAATAAATAATAATGAACGGGTTTGGCTTGAAAAGGATGTGAAGGCAAAAGCAGGGCTTCATTTTAGTGTCAAGGTATAGAGTTGGTCTTGGTCTGTTAGTAACCAGCTCCCTAACTTTGGACACAGCTTTCAGTCTCTCTGGTCTTCACCTGTAAAATGAAAGGTCAGAAGGGATTCAGCCTGACTGCAGTTATGTGACTAGAACTGACACAGACTGGAGACATTTTGGAGTTTCACAACTGTGCTAGTTTATGCTGTAGCATCACCTCAGGAGTTTCTCTTTCTAAGTGATTTATGTACCTTATTTTTCATAAAGCAGCTTGTTCTGACCCAAGGTGTATCTACAGCCAAAACTGAACAAGTCCTTATTGGAAAAATACATCCATGTAATTAAATTCCAGGATTCATGATTTCCCAAACCACTTTACAGAGAGGATACGGTCAGTTAGTGTAGAAATTTCCAATACAAATTCAATCAAGCAGTAGGATCCACCATTCAAAATGGTTACAAATAACATACAGGAAACTCAAAACCTTTGTGGTGTATCAAAATATTTCACATACTTGAAGCAATGGCCTTATTTACTAAGGTATCAACAAATTATTCTTTAATGTTAAGAACAAAGGTATTGAGAAATCCCCTTGGCAGATTTGTTGGTGGGGACAACGGCACACTATTACCACTATGTTTATTCTTTGACCACAGAAAAGTGGTCATCAGGGTTCAGAAACACATGACCTGCACATGAGTTGCCAGTTGAGCCTCGGTTTCAGGTTCTTTTGTATGGGTCAGTGTCACTTTCATTAGCACCACAAGTAGAAGGAAGTCAGGTCTGCTTCTCTTGGTTTCTGTGATATCAGCAAGTCTTTTCTGGGGTCGAGATGATTTCTAGGACCTAGCTATTCATTTCATCACCCTTAAAACTCTAGTGGTGGCTTCCATGGGGTTGGGGAGGGTAATGTAAAGCAAGTCCCAACATCTATAATGGTTGGTAGCATTATTTACATTTTCCTGAGTAAGTTGCACTTAGTTGACTCTGTGGCATAAATACTACTTAGAGCACTGAAGTGCTGAGTTGGAGAAATAGGTAACAGGGTAGAGGTGAGCTCAGCTGCAAGGACTCAAAAGACCATATCATCTGGGAATGGCTGGTCTGGAAATGAGATGCCCTAGATAACATCACTGACTCAATGGACATGAATTTGAGCAAACTCCAGAGATAGTTGAAGCACAGGCAAGCCTGCCTGCTGCAGTCCATGGGGTCGAAAAGAGTCAGACACGACTTAGCAACTAAACAACAACAAGGCTACTGTGGCCAGGCTACTGCGTAGAGACTTCATCCATGGAAACATGGATGACCTAGTGCCTTTATTAATAGGGCACTATGATAGAGTTTTTACTTTGGATTCATACTCAGAGGGTGATTAAATGCATTTCTGTGTTTTAAGAGGGATTAGCAAAAGCCTATAAACCAAGAGGGTGTGTCCCAGAAGAAGCAGACTTTTTTTAAGAAATATAAATTCCGTTGATATTGACTAGACAATTCTTTGAGCCAGTGGTAAAGGATGTATTTATTCAGACTTCAGATTCAAGTCTTCATAAGATCAAAGAAAAAAAAAATGTTCCAACAAGTAAACACACTTTATACCCTTGTTAGGGCTTCCCTGATGGCTCAGACAGTAAAGAATCTGCCAGTAATGTGGGCGACTCGGCTTTGATCCCTGGGTCGGGAAGATCCCTTGGAGAAGGGAATACCTTGGTTAATCTGCTCCAGGAGAAAGTAGTTCCCTCCAGCCTTCCTCTTAGAACTCATCAAGATTAAGAAGGCTTTGCCCCATTTTCCTTTTTCCCATTCATCTTTACTTTTTGTTTTGCACACCGAATGACATGTGGGATCATAGTCCCCAGACCAGGGGTTGAACTTGCACTCTCTGAGCTGGAAGCATGGAATCTTAACTACTAGATAGCCAGGGAAGTCCCTCTCCTTTTCTTGTGTTTTCCCACTTTGCTCTCTCCCTTATCCCAAAGCCTTTCATGAAAATTTCTCCAGAGTGCTAGACTATTTGCCTTTTCTCTTCTTTACTTTTAATCAAGAAAAATCTATTTTTCTCTCAGCCCCAGAACCTTCTAAAAGTGTGCATTTTAAAGATTCCTTTCCTTTCATGAACACATTATAAGAAATATGAATATAGATAGGAAATACAGGGTGTCCATTAAGTATAGAAACATAATGTTATGCTATTTCTTTATATACTGAGGGTCTCACAGAGAATATTTTACTTATTTACTTTTTTCCCAGACTCTACGGACACCCCATATATTGCCTAAGTCCCCCGGCTTCCAAGGCGGAGATCTATAGCCGGATGTTTGAGGCTTTGTTGTTGCTGTTCAGTTGCTAAGTCACCTCTGACTCTTTGTGGTCCCACGGAATGCAGCACGCCAGGCTGCTCTGCCTTCCACTGTCTCCCAGAGTTTGCTCAAATTCATGTCCATAGAGTCGGTGATTCTATCTAACCATCTCTTTCTCTACCACCACCTTCTCCTCTAGCCTTCAGTCTTTTCCAGCATCAGGGTCTTTTCCAGTGAGCCAGCTCTTCGCATCAGGTGGCTAAAGTATTGGAACTTCAGCTTCAGTATCAGTTCTATTAAAAAGTTATTATGTTAAGCTGTTCTTAGTCACATACAACAGAGTGTAGGAGTTTATTCGCTCCTTCGTAACAGCAAGTTTTGCCAGGGCAGAGAGTGGACAACATATAGTGAAATGGAAACTGGGAGATGGGAGGAATCATACAAGATGGTTAAGGCGGAGGTTCTGGTCCCCTCCTGCCACTCCAGCTCATCACCTTCTCAGTTTCTGCCAAAAAGAAATGGTCAGTGCCTAGTAGGTTAAATTCTCCCTACTTTTCTTAGCCTGGTTAATAACCAAGAAGTCCTAAGTTACTTCTTTCTTCTGGCTAACTTTATTCAGTCATTTTTCTTTTTTGTTTTGGTTTTAACTTTTCATTTTATATTGGAGTATAGCTGATGAACAATGTTGTGACAACTTCAGGTGCACAGCAGAGTGACTCAGCCTTACATATTCATGTATCCATTCTCCTCTAAACTCCCCTCCCATCCCGGCTGCCACATAACATTGAGCAGAGTTCCCTGTGGAAGCTACAGAGTTCCCAGTAGGACCTTGTTGGTTATCCATCTTAAATATAGCAGTGTGTGCATGTTCGTCCCAAATTTCCTAACAATCCCTTCCCCAACTCTTCCCCTTGATAAGAGTCATTTTTCATTCTCTACAATGTGCCAGACATTGTGCTAGTTGCTCGATGTGTGTTAGCAAATAATGCATGTCCCTGAGTTCATGGGTCTTACAATCTAGGACTAACAGGAGACAGGCAAAGAAATAAATAAACCTGTAGTCAAGTGTGATTAGCCCCATGAGGGAAGCAAATGAAGCTCTATAATAGAGAATAACAGATAAGTGGCCTTTATTATACATCAGGCAAGAGAGCTTCTCTGTGAAGTTGAAAAGAAAAGGGAGAAGGGATATAGATGTGAAAAGAAAGATGGATGTCCCAGGAAGGGAAATAGAAAGTGTGAAAACCATGACTCAGAGGGCAAGCTGGAATTTTAAGAATGTTCTACCATGAATCACTGACTCTACCTAAAATCTTCAG